>NC_135507.1:24788330-25133384 GCF_052857255.1 Amblyomma americanum | reverse complement strand
TCACGCTAATCTCTAGTTAGACCTGTCCTACTCCGATCCTCATTCTGTCCTAACGGGTTTCCAAATCACATCTCCGCATCTGACCCACTTGGCTGGGCACTGACTCGTTTGGCTGTCAGCGCGCAGTAAATCATCGTCCGCCCTTTACAGCGCTTCGAAGCTGCTTAAAATTCAAGCCTAGGACGAGACTGCGTTTTCCCGCAGGCGCATGTTTGCCCTCACATCGCCTGCCCGCGTAAAACGCTCGTGGCGACGCAAAGCTCGTGTGTCCTGAATCGTCAATTTCGTGCTTTTGTCGCCCGCTCGCTGCCTCCCAGCAGTTTCGAGCATTACAGCCGTAAAGACCGCATCTGCAGTATACCAGTCTGTACGCCGTATTCCAGTCTTTCATGTGCGCATCGCTATTATTTTTTTCTTTTTGTCAAGCGAGCGACGCCGACGTTTAAAATTTTCGAAGAAACGCTGGTATAAAAACAGTTGTTGTTCATCACCTGAATTATAGCTCGAAACCAGCGCCACCTACAATGCCAATTAGAAAGAAGCACAAGAGCCTGCACCGGCGTTCCTGAGATGTGTGTTCCTTAATCAAGGCGAACAGGCCAGTATCCTAGTGTTGCGTACCAGAAGCTTGGAAGAGTGCTAACATTATTGATAAGAATCGAGACGCGAATGACTTGAAAAATTACAGACCGATCAGCTTATTGTCTGTTGCCTACAAGGTATTTACTAACGTAATCGCTAACAGAGTCAGGGCAAGCTTAGACTTCAGTCAACCAAATGATCAGGCAGGCTTTCGTAAAGGATATTCCACAATAGATCATATTCACGCTATCAGTCAGTTGACACAGAAATGCGCAGAACATAGCCAACCCCCACATATAGCCTTTGTTGATTACGAGAAAGAATTTGACTCAGTGCGAATCTCGGCAGTCATGCAGGCATTGCGGAATCAGGGTGTAGAAGAGCCTTATGTCTAAATACCGGTAGACGTCTATAGCAACTGCACAGCTACCATACTCCTCCATAAAGTCAGCAATAAAATTGCAATAAGAAAGGGCGTCAGACAGGAAGACACCATCTCTCCAATGCTATTGACCGCCTGTTTACAGGAGGTATTCTGAGGCCTGAATTCGGAACAGTTGGGGATAAGAGTCAACGGAGAATACCTAAATAATCTGCGATTTGCTGATGACGTCGCCTTGCTGAGTCACTCAGGAGATGTACAGCGGAAAACCGAAGTAATGTTCAACACTCTAGCAAGGGAACAGCAGTTCTCAATTGGTAGCGAGGTGCTGGAAGTGGTAAAGTACTTAGGGCAGGTAGTGACCGCTGATACGAATCATGAGAGGGCAATAACAAAAAGAATAAGAATGGGGTGAAGCGAATTTGGCAGGTTCTCTCATATCATGAATGGCAATTTATCATTATCCCTCAAGAGAAAAGTATACAGCACTTGTATCTTACCGGTACTCACCTATGGGGCAGAAACGTGGAGGCTAACGAAAAGGGTTCAGCTTTAGTTTAGGACAACGCAGCGAGCTATGGAAAGAAAAATGATAGGTGTAGCGTTAAGAGATTGGAAGCTGGCAGAGTACGTGAGGGAACAAACGCGGGTTAATGACATCCTAGTCGAAATCAAGAGGAAGAAATGGGCTTGGGTAGGGCATGTAATGCGAAGGCAAGATAACCGCTCGTCCTTAAGGGTAACAGAGTGGATTCAAAGAGAAAGCAAGCGTAGCAAAGGGTGGCAGAAAGTTAGGTGGGCGGATGAGATTAAGAAGTTTGCGGGGATATGGTGGCCGCAGATGGCAAAGGACAGGTTTAATCGGAGAGACATGGGATGAGGCCTTTGCCCCGCAGTGGGCGCAGTCAGGCTGATGATTTTTCAAACGAGCGACGCAGACATCTCATATTTTCGAAGAAACGGCGGCGTAAAAAAGCTGTTAACTTACTACTAAGATTTTAACCTAAATTATAGCTCAAAGCCATCGCCACCTACAAAACCGATTAGAAAGTACAGGAGCCGGCACCAGCGTTCCCATAGATAAGCGTTCTTTCCTCAAGGCGAACCGAGCAGTAGGACCTTCCGAACCCTTTAAATAGCTTATCGTGAACAAACGCTTTCCATCTTTCTTGTTCGGACCACAGTTTACATATGAATTCCACTACTTGGCTCTGTTGCACTGGACTATATAGTGAAGAGCAGCGTGTCTCGGAAGCAGCAAACACTTTCTAGTTTAAAATTCGATTCAGAATCTGATTTGCGTGCTGCACCTTTCTTTTGCTGCGCGACCTTTATTGCAAAACACAGTTTCAACTTATTACGCTTTCATTTATTTTTTTTCTTGCTTCTTGCCGTCGATGTTGCTCGCGGTGTGTTTTGCCAAGACCTAAAAAGGTGTCTGTGCAGGTAGAATTCATAACGAGTGCCGTCGCCTTGGTGTCTGCGATAAGGCGTCGGATCACGAAACCGCTGGCGAAAGGCCGTATTTCTCGTCGCTCGCCTGCCATCCGCATGTACACAACAACAAGGGTGGAGGCGAGGCGGTGAGGGGGGGGGGGGGAGGTGAGGGAGGGGGGGTGATATGTTTTTGCACACGCGATAACAGAATGAAAGAGAAATAAAATCTCAATAACTCTTCCATCTGATTTGTTTCCGGTGGTAGTCGACGAGGCAGGGTCGCTGAATTCTCGACGTGGAGTGCTTCTATATATAAGCATTGTTGGCTGTTTTATTGGCATTGACCGATTTCACACTCGATATCCTTTTTTTTAGGTACCGCGCGTATGTGTCGGGCACGGTCAGATGTCCGACCAGGAATTTCGACTGGACGGTGGATGGACAAACTCAATGACGGGACTTTGTTCCAAGCCAGGACCAGTGAAGCGTTTAGGGGATACTCTTGGAGGGAGGACGGTCCGATGTGAGCAGTGTTTTTCTTGAAATGACATTCGTTCAAAACAGAAGTACAAGGTGGTGATGCCAGTGCGCATGAAAATTTTCTCGCTTAGAGCGATCCCCCCACCACCATACCCGCTTTCTCATGTCCGACCTCGTCATGTTGGTTTGATGGGTAGTTTGGTGATTTCAAAAGTATGCGTATTTTAATAGTAAAAGCTACAATATCCTTCGGTGCGCAAACTCCTGAATCTGTTGATGTATCGATTCAACTTTGAATATCCTTTTTTTTGTCATTTCGGGGAAAAAAAAAGATCTGGTCAACAATGCTCTAACAAAGGACGGATTAGAGTAGCCGAGATAGACTAACACTGATCCTCAGGTCAGCACACATCTAGCCGCCAAGGTCAGAACTAAAGGCATTGATTACAAACAGCAATGAGAACAGGGATTTAGTCATCGCATTTATAGCTCATTAAATACTACGGTCGGCCTTGTGCAAAAAGTACAACTGATTATTTGTGATAATTGCAGTGCTTACAGCTACATAACCTAGTCTTATTAGCTAAGACTAGTTTAAACTAGTTACATAGTCTTTTTGGATTGTGGCTATAAATATTTTCCTTTAACGTTTTGTTCTTCAAATTATACTTTTATATTGTCTGTAGCTTCTACAGCGAGAGCTGTTACTGGCACGCAATCTCCACTGGTCGTGTAACTGAAGGCCGTTGCTGTTGTAGTAAAAATACGCAAGCCAAGCAAACCAAGAGAGAGAAGAGAAAGAAGGAGAGGGGAAAGATGAAAGAAAAGGACAAGTGAATAATACGGAAGGCCATCTAAGAGAAGGAAAATAAGAGAAAGAAGAGAAGATGGAAGCCCAACTAAGAGAGAGATGAAGAGGACAGATGACAAGCCAAACCAATAGAAAAGAATAGAGAGATGAAGGAAGATAAGGAGAAGGGGAGAAAAATGGAGGGATAGCACGGCTCTCGACGAAACCAATAGAAAAGAATAGAGAGATGGAGGAAGATAAGGAGAAGGGGAGAAAAATGGAGGGACAGCACGGCTCTCGATGAACGTTTTCAGTAAACCGCAGCCTACAGTTCAGCCTTGGCCAGTTCTTTTTTTAAATATCTTATGGCCCTTGTTCATAGCCGTCAAAATTGCTAAAGCCTGCTTCTTTCAGCTAAGCAACAGTTCCAACCGAACTTCAGCCCTTCGTCGTAGCAGCTAATTGTTTCCTCAAACTTCGTTTGCATGCCGCAAATGCTTAACTGCGGTTTCGTTTTCGCTCAGAGCTGAGCTCCAGAGGGTGGATCGCAAATGACAACGTCTCGAGCAACGTAAGGCTAATGTATACGCCGTCTAAGGCAAACAGGTGTCGATGTAATGTTTTGCGTAAATTTGCATATCGCATGCCGCATCGCGTGGCGAAAAAAAGCGCGGTTCATTTTCGGGATGAGCCGAGTTGAAAATATTGCAAAAATACCTTCGCTAGTGGCACACCAACCATCGCTCTCTGAGGCAAGCACAGACGATGCCGAAGATTGGGCGAGATTTTGGTTTGCGCCGTTTCGAGTATGTGCCGCTGCAATCTACCACTATTCCAGTCGCTGACATCCGGTGTGCAGATGCAAGACGCTGGCGTGAGTTGTTTAGTGCCGTGTTAAGTGCTCGGCTCGACCTAAGAGCGGACGTACTGGATACGGCGAGTGCATATTTTCTTCTCTGTAATAATGCATGAGAGATTAGCATATATGCATCACAACATGACGCTCCCCTAGGACGCTAAATAATTTGTAATTATTTATTATCTCATACTGTTCCGGTTTCATCAAATGAACGATGACTGTGACGTCAGAGTTTGCCTTAGGCCTCGTGAGGCTTGAAAAAAACTGCAATATAATCGCTGATATAGCATTGATTGTCATTCCAGCTTTTTGAACAAGCCGGATTAAACGTTGTAGTGAATTAAGACGGTGCATCAGCGATTATATTGCAGCTTTTCATGGATCACTTGACTTAAAGCCACCTTTGAGGTCACGGCTATCGTTCGTTTGTTGAAACTAAAAACCAAACTGAATCATAGGCGGAAAAAGTTTTTGGCGGTCGTAGGGAACATCGCGGGGTGATTAACGTGTACTAATATCTAACGCATCTTTATAAAAAAAACGAGAGCAAGAATTGGCGTGTCAACACTTATTTAAACGAAAAAAATTGGAACGAAAGAGAAACCAGAGAAAGAAGGAATAAGGGTGAAGGAAAGAAAGTGAAAGAAAAGCTCAATAAAGCAAAAGCAAGAACGAGGAAGGATAACAGTAAATTGAAATAAAAATTAATAAAAAAGGACCAAGAAAAAAACAGGGAGGAGACGACGAAGCGACGAAACTAAAGGAAGAATGCAAAGAAAAAGAATGAACGAAGAAAGAGAAAACAGAACGGGAAAAGAAGGAAAGAGAAAAAAGAAAACCGAGAGCGCGAAACTTTCGCTCTATCGCCGTAGTGGTGAACCATGCAGTGGGGCGCGCCATTTTCCTGCCACCAGGCGCGAGGACGAAACAGCAGCCACAAAACTAGAGGAAAAAACAAAAACAAAGATCGTTTCTTTTCCTCCTTGCGTGGAATGCGCGAATGCACCCGTCTGTGCTTTCGGCTCATTTGTTTCGGTGCCGGTCGTGACTGCCATTACAAGCGCCTTCGCATTCAGCCTTGCCCGGCCACACCAAAGCACAGGCAAGTCTCGCATCTCAGGAAGCTGTCGATGGAACCGAGTTTCACAACTATACCGCCGCCTCGCGGCGCATACTTTAGGCACTTTCCCGCGCGCGCGCGCCCGCCCGCAGTATCGCGCGCCCTATAACAAACTGGGGCTGCGTTATCTCACGTTCGTCCCTGTTACGTTGTTGATTTCCTGTTTGTAGCCGATCGCTCCCGGCGCACGACCGCAACGGCCCATCGCTGCTACAGTGTTTCTGAACCTAAGTGCACGACACAACAAAACCGGGCCGGTGCACCCCGCCAAGTTCACCTATACGGGCGCGCGCGATACATCGCCCGCATTAATGCAAAGCAATAACGATCACGACAACACGCTATATCGCCGACTGCAATCGCTCTTCGGGCCTGCGCAAAGTGCCGATCTCTGGTCGATGCCCTAGATCATATTCGCGTGAGGCTCGCAAAGCAATATACGAAACTAAAGGGGGCTCTAGAGCAAGAAGTGTCTTTGAGGAAGGGGATAGAGTTTATCTCCACTGTCGGATGAAACCCTTCCCTCTGACAACTAGGCGGCTAATCAGATCTGCATGTACTATAGTAGGATACAACTTAAAAAAAAAACAGCAGTTGTTAACACTGGGCCACGGTCCGCGGCGTACTGCGTCCCTCCGCTAGCCAGTGACAAAAGTAAACGAAATCGACTTTTTAATCTTTGACTTTATTAAACGAGCCAGGAATCAAACCTCTAGAGCTTATAACTTTTTTCTCGTGATGAGCATCTTGTTCAGGCGATAGGAGAAGTTTTAACAACTGACTACTTTTTTGTCGTGGAGGAATTCCATGCGGCGGTCCTGAATGTGGGCGGAGCTTCACTGCAGACTTAAGTTGTATCCGACTATAGCGGCCCTTGACTATACCGTGTACAGACCGCTTTCATTACGGAGCGGCCATTAGGGAGTTTTACAGTGCCCCAAGCATTAGGTTCTCCCACGAAGTTTTGAGCGTCGAAATGCGCAGAACGTAAGGTACTCTTTGCGTCTTGGGTAAACGTTAGCGAAACAGCGTACACCCAATCTCCACGGTGCGCCCTAACACTGCTTTACGTTCAGGCAACATGGCAGCGCCCATCGAAGCGGGACCTCTCGCTTCACCACCGATTGGTCCTTGCCGCCACTCTGTGTCTCACGTTCCCGGCAAACGAAAGGCGCACGAGGTCTTCGCTTTGTCTGGAGATGCCCCCGCCACAAAATGTTAGCGATAAAACGCGCCAGACTTTCAGATTGCTTCTGTATTTACAGATCTCCTTTTCTTTATTCATAGTCAATAGCCAAACGTTTGCAACGCATGCTTGACGGCTGACTACAAGGGAACCAAGCATGGTCAACCCTGAAGGATCTGTGTGCGGCAATATGTCATTTCAAAGTTCCAGTGTGTCCGAATAGGAAACTACGCCATATGTAGCGACATCTTCAGTGAACTACCCACGCTGGCAGAAGATCCTGAGAGCTACTCAAACATTCGACCCCGCCTCAGCAAAGCAATCTATACGGTAGAGGTTTCATGCGCAAAGGTGCAGGGTAGGTGAGAACTAAAACCTGTAAGAGTTGCAAGCCAGTCACAGATCTGGACAGCGTAAAATTACTCTCCACCTGTTAGAGATTACAGCTTCTAGCGTGCACAAATATTTGTGGCCCCAAGCTCGTCATGTGTGCAAGTCCATTTTGATTAATGTCGCGCAGGATTTTTTAAACGCTTCGTCAGACGCCTTGCAGGCTATCAATGAGATTTTTGTTTTACGTTTTCCCGACATTGGAAAGCGCCCCCCCCCCCGCCCCCCTCCCCAGTTCTTTAACGAAGACGATCGCAGCCAATAATGCCTGTCATGGTAAGCATTATTAGTTAACAAGGCCGCAGTACAATTAAGCTTATTTGCTACCACTGCAACGCTAGCAGGCCAGATTGCTCGGGCATCTTATACACATCGAGACAGCACTTCGCCATCTTGCAACTTGTCCACGGCTTCCGTGTCCTTAAGAGTCCGCGCAATCACTTCTGTCTGCGCTGTCTTGCCTCGGCCACATCATTCTGCCCTCGGGCGGTTATCAAACCACTTTCCCGTCCTCCAGGAATGTCTTCTAAAGCTGAGCGGACGGTCAAGAATTGCTTTCGATTATCCTTCGCCGACCACCCCTTCACGCCAGATCCGAATCTCAACTCGATTCAACATGAATTAACCCCCCCCCCCCCCTCCCCTGTGAGCTCGGATACAGTCAACGTTGGAGGCACGAAGGAGCCACGCCGCAAGGCCCGTGGTGGATATTCGACGCGGCTTAGAGAGATTCTTGGCACAGATATGTGATGGAGAGATATGCAGCGTCGCGAGTGTGCCCCCCCCCCCCCCCCCCCCCCCCAGCGCCGGTCTTGAGCCGCTGCCAAGAACGCGCTCGCTTCTTTAGTGACGCTGCAGGTGCCGAACCCATTCATCACACGCGGCCTGCATGGCATGCATGGACGGTGGAGTCGTGACGCGAGGGAGGACTTCGCCCGCGACCGACGCGCCGACGGTCTGGGAGCTCGCGGGCGAGAAGAAATGACCCCCTACCCTCTCTCGTGACACTGCTGACGTCACAAAGAACGCCATCCGTCGCAGCGTGGCCAACGTAGCCGACCTCGCCGCCTGTGTGTATATCAACAATAGCTGACGAAGCCTCCCAATTCCGACCTCTCTTTTCGGACAGAAAGACGTCGCGTTCAGTACGAAAAGACAAGGAGGAACAATGCTAAGAATTTTTGCTTGCTTTTGACTCTTCTCCCCTTGTGCCGTGTTTTTTTTTATTTTTGCGAACACTTTTCCAAGCACCCTCGTGCAGATGTCTCTGCAAAACATTCCTTCTATCCTCCCGTTGAACGGCCAACCTAGCGTACAACATGGGCGAAATGTTTGTACAGTCTTTGTCAAAAGTATGCAGCCCATGGGGTCCGCTTCTGAGCCCTGCAGCGCGGCTCCTCTTGCATACCCAGGGACCCTAGTCTCGCGAAGGCGGGAGGAACTCAAGTCCTCAACCCTTTCAGGCTTTGGTCTGTCAAATGTGCTTAAGAGCCCCGCTACACAGTTTGGAAGCAATCTTCTTGGGCTGTATATTTTTGACAAAGACCGTACTTCCAAAACCAGGCAAAATGCAATGCAGGATGGTTGTGTCGCCTCTATAAAAAGCTCATCCCAAAGCCACCGTGACTGCCATGAGGTAATCCCGGTTGGAGGCCCTCCCGCCTTTCATTCTTTGTAGAGCTTCGCTTCACGGGCAAGACGCTTTCCCGGTCGCTTGAAGTGTTATTGAAAAAAAAAAGGCATCACCTAGCTCACTGACGGTCGTTCTCTACCCGCTCACGTACCCAGGAGACAAAAAAAATGTCGGTGGTTAGGCACTTGCCACGGCGCATGCGCAGAGCTGTTTTGCGGCTCGGTATCGCCAGCGCGCCGCGCCGCCGGCAGCTGCTCCGCACCACGTGACCAGCCACGGCACCGCGCCGCCGGCAGCTGCTCCGCACCATGTGACCAACCACGTGACCACGTTGAAGGCTCGAAATGCTACCGTAATGTAGCTATCTCTACAAAAACATGCTATCTCGAGGCTGTATTAACCAGGTGCTGGAGGTGGAAGTGATGACGGTGCACTGTTTCAGAGCGATCATGCTAGACGTCATGAGCAGCCTTTCGCAAGGAAGAACCTGCTGTCGATATCCACCTAGGACAGAATGAACCGGCTATAAATAGAAGTGTTTTCTTCACCTCGTGGCCTCGAACGCGGTATTTTCGACACGTTTGAAAAACGCACGACCCGTTTTTAATTAACAAAAGAAAACATCCTCAAGTACCTATCATTTCGCATAGCCACCACGCGTAAGCTATTGTACGTATTCATGCCAGCGGTAGCTAGACACATTGTGTTATCTATCTCCGTTAAAGAGCGTGGTGACGTCCGCGCGAGATTAGCGGGGAATGGCGCACGAGGAAGTCGCCTTGGTGAGGCGGCAGGCGGAAAGATGGATCGAAGGCTACGAGGAACGCGTCTCGCCTTTTGACTGTTGAAAGCGCTCCCGATGGCTTACGTCAACGCGCCATCCCCGCTTTGTTTTGGTTCCTAAAGCTGCGGGTGCACGTGCTCGTAGATCGTGCTCTGACGCACACTCGAAGAGCAAACAGCAATCTCAAAGCGCCCGCTGCGTTCGCCTTCCTCTTTTCGTGGCTAGTCCCAATGGGCACCAACAATCCTTCCGACGTCCCGAGGACGTTTGGAACGTCCCGTGGACGTCCAGTGCAGTTTCAGTGCCCATCGGAATGTACCATCTTCAGTCATCTCGTTCCCCGGTCTCCTGGAACCACCGGGAGTAAAAGAAGCCGCTTATAGACATGCTTGAGCTCTTCTATACCGGGCGTCTCCCTCCGATGACTACGCAGGGTACTATGAATTAGTAGCTTCAACACAGTATGTCGACTACCTCGCGCCACACAGAACAGCCATGCAAGCGTACTCAATGACGCATAAATCCCTTAATAATTCGGAAGAAAATACCCTTAGTAGATTACAAACGCATATCGAGCCCTAGCTAGGTTACTCCAGTGGCATCCCACACTATACGCTCCGCAGTGCCCGCACTGTGGAGAGGCAGCTAATCTATACCACGGTGTGGGCCTGCCAATTTAATCCCACAGTTGACCCCAATTCCAATACCTTTGGGGGAGCAGTGGGAGGCAATTGTACTCAGCGGTGACCCTGACCACCAGCTTTGGCTGGGGTCAAGGCTGGTGGGGCCCTCCCTACCAGCTTTGGCTGGTGGGGAGGGCCAACGCCGCAGCGATAACCAGTGGACTGCCGGACTATATTCGGCCCACCCACGTGCTCTAAGAAGATTCGGCACCAGTCAAGATGTTTTCAATCTATACGATCGTCAGTGCTCTCGCTTTAGACGAAATTCTCGCTTCAAATCATTCGTGCTTCGTCGACCCGTAGAGTTCATTATAACGAGAGGTTCACGATTATTTGCCCTCTGACAGCCTGTTCATCCACCCCACTTTTGCTATATTTCTGACTTATTCCGCTTTTTTTTTTCACCGCCACTCAGTGGCTTTGGCGTTTGGCTTGTGATGCCAAGGTCACGGGATCGAATCCGAGCCAGGGCGGCAGCATTTCGGTGGAGGCGCAATTAAAAAACGCCCGTTTACACTGTGCAACGACGCCACCGCACTTTAAAGAACCCCGGGTGATTGAAATTAATTCAGAGCCCTCCACTACGGCGTCACTGATAGCCCCTGTTTCGCTACGGGACGTTAAACAAGGTTAAGAGGAGCACTGGTCACTGGCCAAGGTCAATACAGATGGAAAGACGTTTCCGGAGCACTACGGTTCCCTTGTTCACTATTGTTAGCACTGGTCACTGGCCAAGGTCAATAAAGACGGAACGACGTTTCCGGAGCACTACGGCTCTCTTTTTCACTATTGTTGGCACTGGTCACTGGCCAATGTCAATAAAGATGGAACGACGTTTTTGAGCACTACGGCCCCCTTGTTCACTATTGTTAGCACTGGTCACTGGCCAAGGTCAATCACTATTGTTAGCACTGGTCACTGGCCAAGGTCAATAAAGATGGAACGACGTTTCGGGAGCACTACGGCTCCCTTGTTCACTATAGTCACTGGCCAAGGTCAATAAAGATGGAAAGACGTTTTGGGAGCACTACGGAGCACTACGTAGTGCTCCCAAAACGTCTTTCCATCTTTATTGACCTTGGCCAGTGACTATAGTGAACAAGGGAGCCGTAGTGCTCCCGAAACGTCGTTCCATATTTATTGACCTTGGCCAGTGACCAGTGCTAAGTGCTCCGTAGTGCTCCCAAAACGTCTTTCCATCTTTATTGACCTTGGCCAGTGACTATAGTGAACAAGGGAGCCGTAGTGCTCCCGAAACGTCGTTCCATCTTTATTGACGTTGGCCAGTGACCAGTGCTAACAATAGTGAACAAGGGAGCCGTTGTGCTCCGGAAACGTCGTTCCATCTTTATTGACCTTGGCCAGTGACCAGTGCTAACAATAGTGAACAAGGGAGCCGTTGTGCTCCGGAAACGTCGTTCCATCTTTATTGACCTTGGCCAGTGACCAGCACTCCTCATCATCATGATTCCTGACCAGACGGTATGCCGCCAAACCCTTGACAACATAAACCAGGTTAAACCTCGCGCACCACCAGACCTGCATTTCATTCCCAGAGTCATGAATGACGTCACGAACGTTAGCGGTACGACCTGATTGGGTTGCAACGCATAAACCTACTCCGGAGGCTAATGCCCGTAGGCGTTTCACGAATGAAACAAAAACAAAGAAGCATATCAGAGGAAGGACAACGTAGAGGAACACACTGCAGCATAGACAGTGACCGATAGTCCGCGTCAGGTTTCACGCGTACCGCGTATTATTACGCACGCGTCATCAATCCTGCCAGCATGAGTTCATACTGACAACATAATCGAAACTATGCAAGGCCGTCTCCCGTTCAATAATTGGCGTAATCGACGCGAGCGTTTTGTGAGCTGTGTCAAGTCGCGATTGAGACGTTTCATAAAAACGGGCGTCAGAGCCCCCGCGGGCCCCATAACAGCCGTTAAGACATCGGCAAAATTATGTAGGCGTTTGCTCTTCTAATTGCCCATATGTACGCTATACGCTGGCTCATGAGCAAATTGCTGACTATAAGTGTGGGGCGCTGTTGTTTTAAGGAAAAAAAAACACGTCAAGCTTTCGTGTGAGAGAACGAATTACTAGCAAAAGTTGTATTACTGTCACCAGGCCGCAAATACACCCATTCACATACGCTTGATGAACAGGTCAGAAGTCCTATTTGCCAAAGTCACAACGCCTTCCCATATCACTTTCAAAGTGAAAGGCAGATACCGTTATGTATTCAGTGCCTCACTACAAAGACTTCGGACTTAGCATCTCTCCTAAGAATATTTATTAAAAATTTGCTGTTTTTTTTTTTTACTCCCAGACATATCAGAACAGCCTGAGACACTATATCGCAACATTCCATGTACAGGGTGTTTCACCTAAGACTTTACACAATTTTTAAACATAGGTTTATTGAGTTAGAAGAGCGCTTTTTTCGGCATAACATTGTCAGTGGTGTAGTACATCAGTAGTACATTGTCAGTGGTGTAGTACATCGAACGAGCATGTTTTTTTCTTCAGTTACTTGAGCAAATATGTCAACTTCTTTTGAGTTTTTTTTTTCTGTGATATGAACTGTCTAATTTATAGCTGTCTTTCGCACAGCCGCTTTTAGAAATGTTATCCTCTGCTGTGATACGTGTTATGCCCACCTGCTAAGGTCTCAACCAGAGACTGGCAGTATTGCAAATAAAATAAATAAAATAAAATATAGTTAAAACGTGCTAACTAACAGGCTTGTTAGCTAATATTGATTAGTGAGGTTTGAACTATTTTCATTAGGTTCCTTAATTATTGAGAGGCGTGTAGCCCACCGTATAATGTAAATATCCATGCTAATTTTTAGAATTTCGGTGACGCGGTTACCCTCGGTGCTGTGGCCCAACAAATTTCGACTATTTCGACGAGTTATGTGCACTGGAGATGTTGCTTTGATGATAATGATGTAGGCAAAATGTGCTTCTCTCCGAAAAACATTCCTCGCAAAGCTGTACAGTTGTATAAGGGAGATCATCTGGCACACAAACCTCCCGGAAAAGGTACCGCATAACGCTGTACAAGTGTATGATGAGGAAGGTCCTCCTCATACAGACCTCACGGAAATATATTCCCTCATACTGCTGCCGAAAACAGCGCAAGGTCAATATTAAAGGACACAACTATCCTATGTATAACCCAAAACTCAGCAGATTTGCAAAGACTGTTGAGAAGGCGTCGGCTCGCCAGGGCGTTAAATCCGCGCGGCAGCGCGCATTTCAGAACGATTTTCCATGTTCCGGAGCACCCTTCAGTGCTGCATCGTCATATGTAGGGCAAAACACGAGTTATTCTTACGGAAAAGACCCGCCGCGGTGGCTCAGTGGTCAGGGCGCTCGACTACTGATCCGGAGTTCCCGAGTTCGAACCAGACCGCGGCGGCTGCGTTTTTATGGAGGAAAAACGGTAAGGCGCCCGTGTGCTGTGCGATGTCAGTGCACGTTAAAGATCCCCAGGTGGTCGAAATTATGCCGGAGCCCTCCACTACGGCACCTCTTCTTCCTTTCTTCTTTCATTCCCTCCTTTATCCCTTCCCTTACGGTGCGGTTCAGGTGTCCAACGATATATGAGACAGATACTGCGCCATTTCCTTTCCCGCCCAAAAAACCAATTATTATTATTATTACTTACGGACAAGCTAATTATTCCCTTAGCGACCCCATTCTTACTACAGGCCTCTGTACATACAGTCGTGCGCTTTTCGAATGTGCTCCTATAGGGTGCGCACATCAGCCATACGGACTCAGTACGTCCGGCAACACATGAGTGCGTACTCTGTGTATTCAGTATAAGGACGTTAGTATAAAGTCCCTGTGACGTCGGTTTGTAATCCGCGCGGATTACAAGCCGAAGGGACCACGTGAATTCGACCAAAGCCCAGAAGAAACTCTTTTGGTATACCCACTGGATTATAACGCGATGCGCGCGGTTGTGGCGGGACGAGGCAGACGGTAGTAGTAAGAGAAAGAGCAGGCGCTGTGCTTGTTGTGCCTGCTCCCGGCCGCCGCCGCCGCCTGGCGACGTTTCTTTTTCCCTGAGCGTTATTCGGAATCACCAAGGCTTCTTCTTGCTTATTCGCCGTTGCCGCAATGAGCGTATAGCTATCGCATTTGCGCATACGCGATAAGGCGTCCTGCGTTCGGATTCGCTCCGAGGAAACCGAGGCCTTGGACGTGTTTTCGTGGCGGTAGTCTGGAGGATACCGAGGACACTTTTGCCGCCCCTGTTACCGACGAGGGCTGAGACGCTCTATGTCGACAATGGAGAGATTTAGCATAGCGGAGTCGGACTATAGTCGGGTACAACTCAAGAAAGAAGCGGCTTTTCTTCCGTCAGAGGACCCATTTCCAGCCAATGGCGTCGGCCTATCGTCATGAACCTGCTAGCATGATAATGCAGGAAGGTTTGGTTTATGGTTTATGGGGGTTTAACGTCCCAAAGCGACTCAGGCTATGAGAGACGCCGTAGTGAAGGGCTCCGGAAATTTCGACCACCTGGGGTTCTTTAACGTGCACTGACATCGCACAGTACACGAGCCTCTAGAATTTCGCCTCCATCGAAATGCGACCGCCGCGGCCGGGATCGAACCCGCGTCTTTCGGGCCGGCAGCCGAGCGCCGTAACCACTCAGCCACCGCGGCGGCTCAATGCAGGAAGCGTACTATACCTGACCATGGAGGTAGGGGACTGTGCCATTTCATCTGCCCCCCCCCCCCCACCCCCCCCCTCCGCATTGTTGCGCTAGCAGGCTCATGAGAGTCGGCCGACGCCATTGGCTGGAAGAGGGTTCTCTGACTGGGGAAAAGCTGCTTCGTTATTGAGTTGTATCCGGCGGTTTATCGGATGCCTCCTGCGCGCGTGCAGTCGGCGTCCGGTAAACCGGTATACGGCTACGCAACGCTAAATATCTGTAATTACGGTCGAGATAAACACACATTTATGTACGGGCGCACGGAATAAACGTACGCAGCAGCTCTAACCGGTTGCAAGCGCTATGCTCAATGAAAAAAAAAAAGCTAGCAATATACCTCTAGCTCGTTTGTTTGTGTGAGAGTGTCTGTCTGTTTCTCGAACGCTTTCAGGCTGCAGTCGGATGCCGCCGGACCTACAGCCACGCGCACAAGAATAAAACCAAATCAATGGGGAACCAGATTTATCATGCTTCGGTATTTATAGGTTCCTCGAACTGCGTTGCCGTAAAGGTCGAATGAAAGTGGACAAAATATCAGTAACACGGGCAAATAAGCTAGTTGGTACATCTTCGAAAACTTTCGAAGTCGCTGCGACAGGATACACAAAGAGAAAGACACCAAGGACAAGCGCTTCTAACAACTGAAGTTTACTGGAAAAACGCAAGGATTTCTTTAAAAAGCTCACACAAGGCAGCCAGCAGCGCGTGCGCCTACCCCCAAAATAAAAAAAAAAACCGAATCACTGTGTTGAACCAAAATACCGAATTTCACAATCATGGATTACAACAGGTGGTGTGCTGACGCACATGTCAGAGTTTTTGTGAATACGATATGCCTCAGATAATTCCCTTGTTGGCTGATTGGAATGCCTATGCAGAATGTTTGTTCTATTGAACAGAAGTACACATGCATTTTTGTCCAACGGGCTAGAATTGTTAAGTTCGTAGTCGCTGTAATGCAGGGTCAAATTAGAGGTAGGAGCCCCCTTTAAAGACGAATTATGTTGGCGTAGCCGTGTGTTTACACATTGACTACTTTGGCATATATAACTCTTTCCGCATGTGAAGGGTACATCATATACCACTCCCTCGGCACAAGGTGCAAACAGCAACTCATGTTTTATATTGCACTGTTTTTTACTTTCTTCTGACTTTTGTTTTTCTAATCTGGCTCTTCTATCAACCATAGAACAGATTTTTCTAAGTTTTTGGGGAGCTGAAAACAGCACCCTTAACCCATATCTACTGCCCGCCTGGTGGGATAATCTGTGAACATACGGAATTACTGCACACTTTCTTTTCTCGTTACTGGGAGGTTCTGGTGGATCGAGTTTTCCGAATGACTTAAGCTTTTTCAGGAGTTTATTGCAGGCTAGTGTAATCACGTCGTTAGGGAAACCTGCTGACTTTAGCCTCTGGACCTGCTGCCTGAAACTGTTATCAATAGCGTGAACACGCGACTTAGCAATTGCCGATCTTTAGCACGACACAGCTATGCCGCACTTCACCAGCTTGGAACGCCCTGAGTGGAAACTATGCAAAGGCTTCTCCGAACTCTGTCGCAGTGCTTTCGAAAGTTTACAAAATATCAGTTGTCGGCACGTTGTTTTTTTTTTTTATTCCCGCAAGTAAAGAGCGCGAAGTGAGGGACTAAGAAATGCCAGACGAACACAGCACCGTTCGTCCGGATTTCAATACTGTGTTCGTGTGCATCCATTTTTCGCATACATGCCACCCACAGTTGCCTAAAACCAAACAGTCGTCCAGTGATACACGATCCATAGATAACGCTGTCAACACCACATACCATATACGCATGTCTGGTTTGCGACTCTATGTTGTAAACTTTTCTGACTTGGCTTTTTTTTGTGTGGCACAGTAAAGTAAGACTTAATGCGTCGAGTAAATCATAAATTCATTGGATGATCTATTTACATTCACCGATATGAGGAAAATTAAAGTAACAATGCACACAAAAATAAACCTACAGTTGCCATTATTAGTAGTGGTTACCAGTGCACATGAAATTATCGTAAGTGCATAAAAGCAATGTAGAAAGGCGTATCATAAGCCGCGGCACCATTACGTGTCGAACCTCGTGGCTGCGAAAGGCGCTGTATCATTCAAAAGCGAAAAACCTTCGCTAATGATCGGTCAGAGCAGCGCGAGACCAGTGACTGAGAATCTTTTATCTCCGTTACTGCAACTAATTTCGCTGCACTGGTTATCACCGAACCAGGACTGTCAATGCTGACCCGCAGAAACCGAAATAGAAGCTAAAGATTCGGAATCACCGGTCGTCCTTCTGCAAAGACTTAGACGAGCCACCGAAGCCTTCGCTTACAGCTCCAGCCCCGAAGACAGCGCGAACTGATACGGTGAGCCGATAGTAAACAAATTATTTACCAGACAGCCGCATGTAGACGCAGTAACATCAAGGCTGGATCCGCGTGTGGTCTCTGTTTAACCGCCAAGGAGGAGGGCGCGGGCTTTTTGCTCTCTCAGTAACGAACGATCCGAGGCCGTTACTTACGGCGGGTCGGCCGCATACTATGCACGGAGCTGTTATGAGTGTGCGCCTGTCTGTACTGGTAGACAAGGCCGCGATCACATCGATCAGTAAGCAGAGTGAGAGGGAGTCCTTGGCAGACTGCGGCTAGTGTCGCAGATCGGCATCGCCCCCCCCCCTCCCCGCCCCCCTTCCATTCCCCTTCCCTCCCCAGAGTGATGGTTGAACGACTTGAGACACGCGTGGTATGGTAGGCGAAGTTCAACGTTCCGAAGCGGCACATACGGGATATGGGAGTAAGCCGTATAGTGGAGGGCTCCGGATAAATTTGGACCACCCGGGGTTCTTTAACGCGCGCCGACATCGCACAGCACACGGGCGTTTTTTTAAATTTCGCCCGCCTGGAAACACCGCCGCTGCGGGCAAGATTCCCGCGACCTTGGGAATCGGAAATCGAACGGCAAACACGCTCAGCCACCTCGACGGTCACGTCCATGCGAATGTGCGGGTTGTCCGTTGGCCGTATGAATGCAGCGAGTATGTATACATATATTCGAGCGCACTGGCCGTATGAATGCAGCGAGTGAATATATATATATATATATATATATATATATATATATATATATATATATATATATATATATATATATATATATATATATATATATATATATATATTCGAGCGCACTGTGCAAGGTGGTTGTTTGGAGTACGCTGCTTTGGTTGCTGGATGCTTTGGATGATGGACTGCTTTGGTTGCTGGATGCGATGACTCATCAAGGCTTGTTTTTCTTTAGCAAGCTGTAAGGGACGCTCTTGATGGATGATGTGTATGCATCATCATCAGCGATTTTCATGCACGCCACGACCCGATGGGGAGTGAGCACTGCAAGCATTGATCGACGCTGCTGTGTACGGCAGTAATTTTCGCACTAAAAAAAAAATATTTAAAAAAGAAAACTTCACGAGAGCGCCAACCAGCATAGCTGTGTGGAACGTTCGGTTTTCGCCTCTTATTTTCTGTCTGGTTTTTAGTGCGACAAAGCTTCATTCATCACGCGCTGCTGTGAAAATATAACTTCGCCTACGCCGCCTCCTCGGCGTCCACCTTTGACACGAAGGGGGAAAAATCGCTGAATTATTCAGGGAGCGATGAGCGGTCAAGATCGCCCAGACTGCCCTTGGTCGCTGATGAGTTCAGCAGAAAGGCCGCAGATAAAAAAGTTGTGCGTGCTGAGGAAAGCGATAAAAGGAGATAGTTCTCGCGAATCGCGACTCATATTTCGGCGAAGAAGAGACGCACCCGACCTGGCGCGAATCACGATACGACGATTACGTACGCCACGTCCGACAGAGCTTACTTTTCCGCGTAACACGTACAACGCCTACGGCCTTCATTGCGGCTGGAGTAGCCCCTTCCGTTCATCGAGCCTTTTTAAAGTTTCTTTGTAGGTACGTGAGCCGGTGCATCTGAACGACGGACTCTTCAAAGGTGTCCCTGGCTCTGATGATTCAGCAAACGCGTGACCTAACTCAAAGAGGTTCTTTTTTTTTTTTCCTTCATGATCACCGCTCGGAATCTGTGTGGTTCCCTGGAGAACAATATATGTGCTCGATGCACTCTCAGTACAAGTGGCTTGGCTGCTTTCTACTGGCGCCCAAAGATGGCGCGGAGTGTCAGGTCTGTAACGTGTGCTGTATAGCTGTGCAACGAGGGTACTGCGTTTCTGCCGTCATTGGTTCACGTTCTCGCAGCTGCACGGCGCCACCGGCACTTGTTGCTCCTCACTCCACCGTTTCAAGTTAGGATGCCGATCACTGTACGGCCATGGCTGTGTACACTAATTTACCCTTCCTCTTTGCGTGAAACAAGCGAGAAGAATATGCCTTCGAATTTACCCGAGGTGGCCTGAACGCATGTGCAAAGTAGGCCTAGCAGTAGGCCTAAACGTGACTCGAGGCCCCGAGGCAGCGGGCATTCTCGCGGGCACTGCGCTCCGCCCTGCATTCGTCTGGGCGTAATTATCTGCCAGGCACGTAGTTTGACGCAGTTAGCGCATTAGCATACGACCGATACAAACCCAAACGCAGTTAGCCGGCTATATACCCAACCACCACTTTAGTTCGTGCCTGGCGTTTCTGGCTCCTTAATGGCCTCGTGACTGTAGTTTATTTTTGCGCCTTAAAAAGCCGCACGAGGAGCCGCTGGCAATGCGGCGTAGGCACTCGGGAAACGAAGCATGCTTCAGGGAAGGAACGGGCAACAGCCTTTGCGTATCAACACAGAATACGTACTCTTGGTAAAACAGCGCAAAAACACGCTCACAGAACAGACGATACGCAGACTATAAGCAGAAGACAGTAAAAGGAGGGGGACAGCTTTGCTCTAGCGCACTCACTTTTATAAGGTAGTGCGTTGGAGCCACTGGCCATTTATCGGGCGCAGTTTGCCCCTCGTGTAACCGTATCACGCTTGCGTCTCTCACGAGCGTTTGTTTTCAACCAGTAGCAGACAAATTTTCGCCACTCCCCAGAAGGCTCTGCTTTTTAGGAGTAAGACGGGTTGTCACGACCCTGCTCAGCCAACTCCGTACCTCGTTAACTATACCTACTAACGTATAAGTCAGGCCGGAGTTAAACGCGATCAGCCCCTGTGAACGAAACAAGATATTTTACCTGCGCACTTTAAGCTATAGTGTACAACTAGCCTGATTCATATTTCTGGGCAAAGGGTGTACGGAAGTACAGTCTTTGTCAAAAGTATACAGCCCAAGGGACCTGCTTCTGAGTCCTGCGACGCAGCTCCTCTTGCATATTCAGGGGCTATAATCTCACGAAGGCAGGGGGGAACTTGAGTCCTCAGCCTTCCCAAGCTTAGGACTGTCAAATGCGTTTCGCAGTTTGGAAGCAAACCACATGGGCTGCATATTTTTGACAAAGACTGTAGATGTTTTAAAAACCATTTGTAGATTATTGCTTCCCTGCAAAGTAAAAACACGGTGTATGCAGGAAAGAGGTTAGTACTAATCGAATGAGACAAGACAGGAAATCGAGGAACAAAAATGACAACACAGGCACAGACTTCCAAACGTTCATTCGAGACCGAAAGGCAAACGCTATATAAAGGATGAACCTAGGCGCATAACCATCACTCGTTTTCCTTACATGGAGTGTCAGGGGACATGCCGACTGAGTGCTCTCTGGTCTATCGGCCCTTCTGCAACGTAAAAATTTGATCAATGTGGTCTAGATTTTAATCAGGTCTTGTGTGAATGACAGCGATGGCTGTGCGCCTAGGTTAATCCTTTATAAAGCGTTTGCCCTTCGGTCTCGAATAGACAGTTGGAAGTCTGCGCCTGTGTTGTCGTTTTTGTTCCTCGTTCTACTGTCGTGTCCCATTCACGCTGTATACTAACCTTGTTTTCAGCAATGAACCAACTAGCCCGCAAGAACGTTCTACGGTATACGCGTGTCCGCGTTTAATTCGGGCCTGACTGCACGTATATACATATGTATAGCCTTCACAGGCTGTCCCGCACTTGGTGAAAGGGAATTGGCGCCGACTTGCAAGCCGAACGTGGCGGGTGAAGCACGTTCTTTCCGCCTTCATCCTTGCACATTGAACATGCATGTTTAAACCGAGGCTCCGTCCTTTCGCCACTTCGCTATGCTGCGTTGCATCATCCGCGCGTGTCCAACACTGCTACTAAGTACACAGTTTTCAAGCTCCACGTGTCCCCGCCGCTCGGGGAAGGGGGGGGGGGGGGGGGTCCACGTGTGACAGTGGGGAAAGCGGCTAAACAATGGGCGTAGCGATAGATGAGAAGATAGCCCGCTCGGTTACGCAGGCGTGTAATTTGAAGCGTTGCCTTCGCGGTGCTGTCGTAAGTGTACACATTCCTCTCGGCGTTGCGAAATCACCTTCAGACGGGAAACTGCTGGAGTGGCTGAGGGCTTGTTTGTTTCTTGCCTTGTCCCGCTCACCGAGGTGTAGTGTACAGCGTAGCGCTTGTTTTCTCACGTCAGGAATGCCGACGTTTGCTACTGCTGCTGCTGCTGCTGCGGCATTAGCAGGAAAGGAAGAGCGCTGTTATTCATACGTCTGTCCGCTCAGAAAGCGCTTTAAAGAGGTGACTGGTGACTTAAAAGAGGTGACATTAAAGAGGTGACTTTAAAGAGGTGACTGGTGCAGCCTGGTGACTTTTGGCAAAGTCACCAGGCTGCATGGTTTGCTTCTCATTGCGACTACATTTTCCAAATCATTTTTCCTTCGAACAGCAGGTGACTGGAACGACCTTCCCCGTGAAATTGCAGCCATCACCCGTCCATCAACCTTCCTAGAAAAAATTACATCCCACCTGTCATCATGAAAAAATGTTTTTGCTTCCTCATGTTAACCCCACCCCTCACGTAAAACCCCCTTACAGGGGGTCCTTAAGGAAATAAAAATGAAATGAAATGAAAAAAATTCGAATAGTAGAGCCTTTACGGCTCCCCGAAAGACCAAGAAGTTCTCGGAAGGTGAGGACAAGGGTTCTCCTTACCATAAAGAGATTTAGAGCTTGATGATTTGGATAACAGCTTCAATATACGACTGGAAAGCAAACCGTCTAGTCTGGTTACTTTTGGCAAAAAATGTACGTGAACATAAGTGCGGTAGCATCGTGCGTACACACGGACGCATCGTTTAAAGCGAGGTTCTATGCATTCTGCACATAGTCAAAGAAAAAAAAAAGCTTTTCACTCTTAAGGCAATGATGAGTTCAAAGGCACTGCGTCGGACTATATGTCTTGTAGACAAAGCATGCGCATGCTCAAAATGTAGACAACGTGGTCAATGTAGGAAGCTTGTTTCAGCGAACACTTTCAAAACTTTTCAAAAATATGGATTTTTGAGTAAAAATATGGCCTATGCGGCATGGTATTACCAGTGTTGGCGGATACGAGAAAACGGGTGAATCGTCTTAAATAGTAAGCTGGTTAACTATTTTTAATAATTAACTTTTTTAACTAGTAGAGTTAGACGCCTAGTTGCAATTAGGGATTTGTAGCTGGTCGTTAGTAGTAGCCATTTCATTTTTATAATTTCGAAAAAGCGATTACCCCTGGCGATGTGGCCCGACGAAATTTGGCTTTTTCGACTAGTTACGTGCCCTGGAGGGGTTGCTTTGCCTGCATGCCTTCGAAAGCGCACTTATTTCCGCGCCACGAAGCCACATATTGTCGAGCCACAGCGGCGAGAGTAATCTTGTTTTCGAAATTCTAAAAACTGATATGGCTGTTACTAACTGATATGGCTATTGCCCCGCCGCGGTGGCTCAGTGGTTAGGGCGTTCGACTACTGATCCGGAGTTCCCGGGTTCGAACCCGACCGCGGCGGCCGCGTTTCGATGGAGGAAAAACGCTAAGGCGCCCGTGTGCTGTGCGATGTCAGTGCACGTTAAAGATCGCCAGGTGATCGAAATTATTCCGGAGCCCTCCACTACGGCTCCTCTTTCTCCCTTTCTTCTTTCACTCCCTCCTTTATCCCTTCCCTTACGGCGCGGTTCAGGTGTCCAACGATATATGAACAGATACTGCGCCATTTCCTTTCCCCAAAAAAACCAATTATTATTTATTATTATTATTACTAACGACCGGCTAAAAATATCTAATCGCAACCAGTTGCCATAGATCTGAGATTTAAAGAGTTAGTTATCAGAAATTAGTTCACCAGCTTACTAAAGACAGTTCGCCGGCTTTCCGGTGTCCACCAACGCTGGCAATACTATGCCACAAAAGTCATATTTTTACCCCAAAAAGCCTAATTTTGAAACTTTTTGCATCGCTTCCCTGAAACATGAGGTAATGCAGCCATTCTGTAGCCAAACACTTTGGTTCCACTTCGCACGTTGTGCTCACTTCAAGGGCAAAACTTTGACGACTTCTGACGTCAGAACACTTCAGTGACGTCAGAGAGAGGATTATATGTTAGAACGCCATAAGGAAGTTGGTTAGAAACGTAACGCTGAGGGACTGAACATAGCAAGAAGGCGGCGAAACCGTCGTAGTGGCCTGACCCTCTGTGCGAGCTCGAACAGGAAGGCTGGTCGAGGTCAAGGTCAAAAGAAAACGGCGACTATTTAAGCTCTATTGGTAATCAATACTTAAAGTGGCCCACTAAAAATATCTGTCGTATCTTCTTCTTCTTCTTCGTCATCTTAAGGCATGGCACATAGCCACATGGGGGATTGGCCAAGTTGTAGTGGCATAAAGAAGGAAATTTTTGTAGGAGATTACGACAACCACCTGCTTCGCTTCTTCGTCATAGGCGAAAGAGATATGCGTGGGAGATTTTTTTTCCTCCTCGCCTTTAGATGCGGCAGATTTCATTCCAAAAGCTGCATGCCATCATAGACACGTTGTACTGCGTTTCCTTGCGTTCAGGTTAGTAACCTCTTTTCGCTTTGGTGCACAATGGAAAATGGTTGTGACTGCTATTTTGTTGGCCCATCGGCAGTGATTTGCTTCAGGAAGCTCACGCAGATACGACCCACACATCACTCTAAACAAAAATACGCCTATATGGGAGTGAAAAGGGAGTAAGCGGTCCTCTACAGCACATCTTTTTTATAAAAGGGTGTGCGCTAAAGGGCAGTTTACTCTCTTTTTACACATTTCTGTTTAGAGCGATCTTCAGAGAGCTTTAGCATAGACTCTAAGTAGAAAGGAGCAAAAACATAGTAAGCTGTCCTCTAGCGAGCACCCTTTTTATAAAAGGGCGTTTGCTAGAGGACAGCTTACTCCCTTTTTACACCTTTCTGTTTAGAGCGATCTTCAGAGAGCTTTAGCATACACTCTAAGTAGAAAGGAGCAAAAACATAGTAAGCTGTCCTCTAACGCGCACCCTTTTTATAAAAGGGCGTTTGCTAGAGGACAGCTTACTCCCTTTTTACACCTTTCTGTTAAGAGCGATCTTCAGAGAGCTTTAGCATACGCTCTAAGTAGAAAGGAGTCAAAACGTAGTAAGCTTTCCTCTAACGCGCACCCTTTTTATAAAAGGGCGTTTGCTAGAGGACAGCTTACTCCCTTTTTACACCTTTCTGTTAAGAGCGATCTTCAGAGAGCTTTAGCATACGCTCTAAGTAGAAAGAGTCAAAACGTAGTAAGCTTTCCTCTAACGCGCACCCTTTTTATAAAAGGGCGTTTGCTAGAGGACAGCTTACTCCCTTTTTACACCTTTCTGTTAAGAGCGATCTTCAGAGAGCTTTAGCATACGCTCTAAGTAGAAAGGAGTCAAAACGTAGTAAGCTTTCCTCTAACGCGCACCCTTTTTATAAAAGGGCGTTTGCTAGAGGACAGCTTACTCCCTTTTTACACCTTTCTGTTAAGAGCGATCTTCAGAGAGCTTTAGCATACGCTCTAAGTAGAAAGGAGTCAAAACGTAGTAAGCTTTCCTCTAACGCGCACCCTTTTTATAAAAGGGCGTTTGCTAGAGGACAGCTTACTCCCTTTTTACACCTTTCTGTTAAGAGCGATCTTCAGAGAGCTTTAGCATACGCTCTAAGAAGAAAGGAGTCAAAACGTAGTAAGCTTTCCTCTAACGCGCACCCTTGTTATAAAAGGGCGTTTGCTAGAGGACAGCTTACTCCCTTTTTACACCTTTCTGTTAAGAGCGATCTTCAGAGAGCTTTAGCATACGCTCTAAGAAGAAAGGAGTCAAAACGTAGTAAGCTTTCCTCTAACGCGCACCCTTTTTATAAAAGGGCGTTTGCTAGAGGACAGCTTACTCCCTTTTTACACCTTTCTGTTAAGAGCGATCTTCAGAGAGCTTTAGCATACGCTCTAAGTAGAAAGGAGCAAAAACGTAGTAAGCTTTCCTCTAACGCGCACCCTTTTTATAAAAGGGCGTTTGCTAGAGGACAGCTTACTCCCTTTTTACACCTTTCTGTTAAGAGCGATCTTCAGAGAGCTTTAGCATACGCTCTAAGTAGAAAGGAGTCAAAACGTAGTAAGCTTTCCTCTAACGCGCACCCTTGTTATAAAAGGGCGTTTGCTAGAGGACAGCTTACTCCCTTTTTACACCTTTCTGTTAAGAGCGATCTTCAGAGAGCTTTAGCATACGCTCTAAGTAGAAAGGAGTCAAAACGTAGTAAGCTTTCCTCTAACGCGCACCCTTTTTATAAAAGGGCGTTTGCTAGAGGACAGCTTACTCCCTTTTTACACCTTTCTGTTAAGAGCGATCTTCAGAGAGCTTTAGCATACGCTCTAAGTAGAAAGGAGTCAAAACGTAGTAAGCTTTCCTCTAACGCGCACCCTTTTTATAAAAGGGCGTTTGCTAGAGGACAGCTTACTCCCTTTTTACACCTTTCTGTTAAGAGCGATCTTCAGAGAGCTTTAGCATACGCTCTAAGTAGAAAGGAGTCAAAACGTAGTAAGCTTTCCTCTAACGCGCACCCTTTTTATAAAAGGGCGTTTGCTAGAGGACAGCTTACTCCCTTTTTACACCTTTCTGTTAAGAGCGATCTTCAGAGAGCTTTAGCATACGCTCTAAGTAGAAAGGAGTCAAAACGTAGTAAGCTGTCCTTTAGCGCGCACACTTTTTATAATAGGGCGCTTGCTAGAGGACAGCTTACTCCCTTTTTTACTCCCATATTGGCGTATTTGCGTTCAGAGTGTAGCGGAGGCGTAATAGCGTAGACGTGTACCGGATTACCGGGCACCGGCTGTGCACGCGCAGTCTCCCCGCATCACTCTGCCACTGCGCATGCGCACGAGGCGTCCGGCAATACGGTATGCGTCTACGCTATTACGCCTTTGCTATTCTAAAGCTCTCTAATAGCGAGCGATGCGGTAGATCGCCAGCAGCGAAAGCGCCCGCTATCGATCTGGTAGAGAAAAAAAGAATTGAGAGCAGAAAAAAAAAACCTCGCACATAATCCACAGCTCGCCACTATTTATAACAGGGGAAAGGACCACTTTTTTTTCCTTTCGTCTATCCTTTCCGGCCGGGCTCCTTAAATGCGCGCCGCATTTAGCTCGTCACACCAGCCGCGCGTTCGTAACCCGTTCGGCAAGGTACTCGGGGGGCCATTTTTAGAGCTCTCAGTCTAAAACTCTGCAGACGATTTTTTTTCTTTTCGCTAAAATTAGCTTGCTCCGATCTGCCTGCCCCGCAGCGCGGAAGAAACGTGAAGTTCGGTTTACCGCCTCGCTCTTCTAATGCGAGCGCGAATGGCCCCCCTATTTACCCGTCTAGACGGTAAAATAGACGCACGCGAGCTTACTTGGCTTTATTACTAGTCATTCTCTGCTGGTTCGTCTTAGACAGCGTGTAAAGAGGCGTCGACTGAGGCCCCTTGCCTAAATAGGAACGTTTGCTGATACTACACCCCAAAGCCGAAAGGCGAGTTCCCATCGATTATGCCTGCAAGTGGTGACGAACTACCCACGGCTCTCAGCTGCTCTTGTTAATTTTACGGGAGCTCCAATAGAAGCGCACTTATTGTAAAATCATTTTTGAAAAATCCCATTTAACATTTTGTTCTAAATTAGGGAATATGCTCGTGTTTGCGTACCATCCAAAAAACAATAGCCGTATTTCTCTGTCTTTCGTAATGTATCCAACATCATGTAGTGTGTCAGTTTAAGTTGTATCAAGGCTATTTTCTTCGTCTTCCTCATCCTTGAAGCTCGCGCCGCTTGTTTCCTGCCAGCGAATTTGGCATCGTTGTTGAAAAGCGTATCTTTGCGAATGCAGCATAGACACACACAAAAAAAAGCTCACCGGTCGGTCACCGCCGTGTATAACTCGACAGATCTTTTTTGGTGGTGAATATAATATCGCTCATTCATCAACATAATTTGTATTGTTTGCTGGTAGAGTATGCGTGACGTCACTATGCTGTCTCATGACGTCACTGCATTCGGTCCACAAAGCACGGCGCGTTGCAGTGAACTACGTCATGCGTGGCGTCACCGCATGCAGACCAATCAGTGTAACGAGCTCGGCGCTGAGCGGTTACGTCAACGCTGGCGACGCAGAACCGGCAAACGTGGCGTTAACAGCTCACGCTGTAAGACAAGGCCAAAGACGAAGAAAGGAGACGAACACGTGCACTGTGCTTGTCTCTGAATCCTTGTTTCTTTGCGTTGCGTTTATCGACCCTTATAAAAATAGTCTATATACTGTCTACAGACTTCTTGTAGACTATATTCCCGTCCTTTACACATTTCCTTTTGTCTATTCATAGTCTATAGACTGTCTATAGACAAACGTCTACTAAAAGTGTATGGTCATAAATGCATAGATTGTCTATAGACTGGCTATAGGATTTGTATTGCCTATAGACTTGTCTATAAAATTTGTCTATAGAAAGCCTATAGACTTTATACACAAAAGAAGGTCTACGGAAAGTCTATAGACAGTGTAAAGAAATTTGCGCAATGGGAGACTTCCTCGCTAATTTGGTTACGCCACCTGCACATTCATGCAAATTCTGTTGTTGCCTTCTGGAAGTAAAAAGCTGATGGCAAGCTGTAAGTGTCCTGTCCTGTCTTGCTGTTTCCACTGGAAGGTTGTGCGAGCTTTCGTGTGAACTCTTCTCTCAGTGACGATGCTCGAGCGTCGTAAAAACGAGGACAACAGTAGGGGGTGGGGACATTCGGCCGTGCGCAATAAAAAGCTTCTTCTCAGAACAGGTCTTTAATTCCGGAGTGTTACTTAAAAAAATAAACAAAGGAAGAGACCAGACAAAACCTAAAGCCGCCCTCACGCAGTCCGTACCAAGGTCCGTGCTACTTCAGGGTCGCACATTGTGGCTTCTAGGAACTCTTATTTTATGCGCAACGCACATCCCATTGTATTTCGCCGCAGACTTTCTTTCTTCCTTTCTTTCTTACTTTTTCTTTCTTTCTTGCGTGTCGAAGCCCCCAGCGTTATTGCATGTGTAGCAGCACGCTTGTGGCGTAAATCACTTGCTCGACAAACTCCTTAAACCGGCGGATTTCGCCGCGAATAGTTCGCATGCATTCATTAGTCCTAACAGTCGTTTCATCGGGACGACAATAATTGTGACCTGGATTGTGTTTTCTTGCACCTTCCTTCTCCCAAGCTATTTTCACCACCACCATGTGGCGCTGCTAGCCGTAAGGGCTGACCTCATTGGTCTCCATCGAGGCAGGTGTCTGTTGCGACCCCCCCCTACCATGTAAACGGTGACACGTGCGCCAAGTTTTTTAGTGTTATTACCAAAGGACTGGCGCCATTAGTTTCGCGGGCGTCTCGAGGCAGGTCTCTCGGCACACTACCACTGCCGTGCTATACGGATGAGCTCACTAAGCGCAACAATTAAGGAACGCAGAAATGTACAGTATACATGCAACAGGCGCAAAAAACTGACACAGCGATAAGGACCTTTCCTCGGGACAACAAGGGCTACTTTTTCTTAGCAATTGTTGCCGTGACGCAAGCTCAGGGAATCTGGGCACACGCTTTTAGTTCGGACGGCTGCCACCACGTGTAGTGTGGCGCTGAACACTCAAAATCTCCGCGAGAACTTTGAATGAATGTTCGGTACATACCACTGATTTTCTATTGTAGTTGGAAATAGTGTGAAAATAGAGCAGCAAACCTTTAATCACCATGATAATCACCACACTCTTGAAGAATCTCAGCAGACTCTAGTTCTCGTAAGATTACAAGTTTAAAATATCCCAATTGAGTTAGGCGGTGTTCACTGCTGGTGGCCACCAGATGGCGCTACTTGTTGAATGTGCAGGAAAGCTGGGAATGTCTGCAATCCGGGTTTCCTTCAACTCTATCTTCAACAGCACGCATATTCGGCCTCTTGACCACGTCCTGACCAAGAGGTCTCTGCGTCATCATCATTCGCACGGCCAGCGAGGACTGTCCTCAACACTGCACGCAGGCACGCCTGAAGTGCTCCTTTCAATCACATCCCGATACCCTGTGACTGAGTGACGGGGTCATTTTGTGAGAGCGCCTAAAGGCTAGAGCACAGCTCGCCATAGCACCCTACAGCGGACTCCAAAGACCATTATGGTCCAGAAAGATATCGACTATACACAATGATTGCGTTCTTTTCCGGCAATGGCTTTTAGGCACGGGGTGCTTTATGCTTGGTCCGGTTGACTCAAATAAAGTACTATCGCCGGTATCGGGCGTCCGCATATTGCTCGTGATCAACGCTGCATCGTACGCCCGCGAACTGGTAAGACACTAAATTCCGCTGGGCTATTTCACAAGGCTTCTCGTTTCCCATTGCGTTGCGCTCCCGAAAACAAGGGCAGTGTACGCCGGCTATTGCAGGAGACACCGCACTGTACGTACTCTGTCGGATAGCCATTAAGGACATCGGCAAACGTGGGAGACATGGACTCTGAGGAACGCGACAGCAAACAAGGACCACATCGTAAATGCGAACTAAACAGAGATAAAGAGAGCGAGAGACAGAAGAAGCAAAACAGATGGGAGAGAGTCGAGCAGCCGTCGTCTAGTGGAGTGAAGCCCGGGGCAGAAGACAAGTGGAGGAAGAGGGCGAAGGAGTGGCGGGGAAAGGAAGGCGCCTCCTCCTCAACGAACTCCTCCGCAGGGAATAGGGCACCGCTCGCCGGCGACGCCCGCCCGCCCGGTGGACAAACAGAGATGAAAGAAGCTGTTAAGAAACGATACGATCGGTAAAGATGGGGGGGAAGGGTGGGGGGAGGTGCGTTCAGCGCTGAGTGCGCCGTCGCCGGCTCACCGGCTGCCGGCGCGCTCGCGTCTACCGCAGGCGACGAGGTATGCAGCCTTATCCAGCCCGACATCGCTCGGAAAGACTGCGACCCCACCGCCTTCCCCACCCTCCCTCACCATCTACTATCCTCCTTACCGACGAGAGACACCTACTGAAAACAAAACAAAGCAAAACAAAAAAGCACATTGGGGGGTGCTTGCCTTTCGGTGGTGACTTCGAGCCAACTGCTAAGCTACCCCCTCCCCCACCTCCCTGCTCATCCCCCTTCCCACACGCACATAGCTCTGAAGAACGTTTTTTCGCCCCCAAAAGGCGTTGAGGCAGAGCCCGTCTGTTATTTTTTTCCAGTTCTTTTAGTTTTCCGCAGCTATCGAGGGAGATTTTATTGCTCGCGGTCGAACGAGCCCGTTTTCTGCTAAAAAACGGGTCCTCTGCAGGCCCAGAAGAAGCCATCACCCCCCCCCCCCCCCCCCTCCTCTGTTTCGTCCATCGCCTCCATTCCGGACCTGTTGATGGGGAAGCTGCCGGTCGTCGAGTGGCTTTCGCCCGCTACCGGATGGCGACCGCGTGTTACCACACAGGCCGGAGGCGGAAACCAAGCAGCAGCGACCACAGCGAGAGAGGCAGCGTTGGAAATGCAGTCACGAGAACAGCTAGAAAGAAAGAAAGAAAGCAAGAAAGAATGAAAGAAAGGAAAGAAGGGAGGAAGAAAGAGAAAAGTGAAGTGCGGTTTCGCGCAACCAAATTCCAACGCTTCTTGGCATTCCTAGAGCGCGACTGCAGCCGGCCGTCGCCGCCTTCCTTGGTGGACACACGTTGGTCTGGCGCGTGTGACGTGGAGGCGGGGAAGCCACTTGGACTGAGTTCCCCGCTGTCCGAGCGACGCTGACATTAGAGAGCTTTAGAGTAAGAGGACCTCATCGATTAGGGGGCTGCGGGATCAGCGGGGGGTGCCAGCGCGCATGCGCAGAACAGTAAATAGCCCGAGAGGCGTTATTGTCCTGCGCATGAAAATGAAGATTGGGTTTGAGGGAAAACTAAGACGCCCGTGTGCTGTGCGATGTCAGTGCACGTTAAAGATCCCCAGGTGGTCGAAATTATTCCGGAGCCCTCCACTACGGCACCTCTCTCTTCCTTTCTTCTTTCACTCCCGACTTTACCCTTTCCTTACGGCGCGGTTCAGGTGTCCAACGATATATGAGACAGATACTGCGCCATTTCCTTTCCACCAAAAACCAATTATTATTATTAATTTGAGGGAAAGGAAATGGCGCAGTATCTGTCTCACATCTCGGCGGACACCTGAACCGCGCCGTAAGGAAGGGTTAAAGGAGGGAGTGAAAGAAGAGGTGCCGTAGTGGAGGGCTCCGGAATAATTTCGACCACCTGGGGATCTTTTACGTGCACTGACATCGCACAGCACACGTGCGCCTTGCACATGCTCACTGCCGCCTCCCTATTCCCCTACCCTCCTAACCGATTGGGGACCGCTCTTCTAAAGCTCTCTGCATTGCGATTCGAACAAGAGCAGAGATGAGACGATCGATTGGTGCTGAGAGCAAGCTGCTTTAGAACAGGAGATCGCACCGAACTACAGCGGAAGTCCATAGACGTTGTCCCGTGATGACAGCGATTTTGCGGGGAGTTCCGTGTTCGCGGTACATCATCGCGTAATCGAGAAGCGATGTCATGACTGTGATGTGATGAAGACAACGACTGGCAGGTTTCATGGTAGACCGTCACACCGGGATAGTGAAGCACCGAAGTGGAAAGATGTTGAGAAGCAGACCATGTGCGGAGCTAAAGAGTTAAGAACTTGTCCTTGTTGAGCATAATACCGGCACCTGCCTGTGGTGTGTGTCAACAGCGTTTCTTCTACAGGGTCTTGTGCCTGAATCACAGTGAGTACTGACTCGAGAAAAAAAAATAATCGGAATTCATTGGTTTGGTTTATGGGGGTTTAACGTCCCAAAGCGACTCAGGCTATGAGGGACACCGTAGTGAAGGGCTCCGGAGATTTCGACCACCTGGGGTTTTTTAACGTGCACTGACATCGCACAGTACACGGGCCTCTAGAATTTTGCCTACATCGAAATTCGACCGCCGCGGCCGGGATCGAACCCGCTTCTTTTGGGCCAGCAGCCGAGCGCCATAACCACTCAGCCACCGCGGCGACCTCGGAATTGATTGAATGTATAGTGCGACATTTAGTTTTTCCATGGAGATACAGTGCAGTCATGGCCTCCGAAATCGGCGAACGGTGCGGCTTTTCAGCCTGTAGGGTCCTTCTGACTAACCACTCCGAATCGGTAAATACGACCCCGGCGTCGCGTCGTCCCCCAACGCAAACCACTCATTTCAGAACGCAACTATCGAATCACGCTATTCGATTTAGTAACAACTACTGTCCGCAGTTTCATCTGTTCTGTCCTCTCGCCTACTCAATCCCTTCTTCGTTCCCTTTCTAAACACTTTCCGGGTCCATGGGGTGCTTTCTACAGTAAGGACGAATGCCGCACTGGGAAATATAAGCACTATCCTTCTCCCCTGAAATACCGTGCAGTGTTGTGGAAGCTACGCCACGCACGCAGGAGGGGACTTCGTAGGTTAGCATTGGAATACTACAGTACCGAGCTTACAAGAAGACGCTCTGTGTAGCCAAGTTCTTTGGCCTCGCGTTCCGTCCTCTCAGCGAGGCCGTCCGCCTGATTGTAGACAGCAAATGACGGCGTACATAAGCTTCCCTGGCCGTAGTGCCCGCTGCTCCGTACTTTCCTCTACACTGCACGCTTCTGCGACACAAGCGTCGTGACGAGTCAGCCCCCCTGCCCACGTCGCTTAATAGCACCGCTGTCGCCAAATCGCAAAACTGCCGTGGCCGTTAGCTTCTCGGCGGCGGAAGGAGTACATACGAACCGTGGTCACAATAGGCAGCAAAAAGAAATAAATAAAGAAAGAAAAAAAAGAAAGAGAGAACAAATGAACGAACGAACGAACGAAAGAAAGGGAGTCGCGAGACTGAAAAATGGCCTCGTCGTTTGTCATGCCAGCCGCGTCCATAATAAGCGGAGGGGCGCGCGAGTCGAACGCCGGTGGCTGTTCACAGTAGGCGGAGAAAACCGAGGACGAAAAGCACGAACTACTCGGTCACATCGATAACGAAGCGAAATGCATATCGTATGTAGTACGCCGAGTCAGCTACCGAGTCGTACGCAATCAATTCAACATAGTCTTTCGAATGTCGAGCGCGGTGTACGCGATAATTACCACTTAATTGATGACTCGAAGGCGCTCTTCCCTTCGAGGTCAGTGACCTCTTGAGCTGTAGCGGCCTTCCGTAAAGGGTTGTGCGACGTGCGAGAATACGCAAATATATACAGGGCGTGGAGCGAGGCTCGGAATCTCAAAGCCCTCTAACTCACAGTGGGCTCGACAAAGGGGCAGATTTTGAAAGGACGCCTTTAGCAGCCGGCGATTCGGAAAGGTTCGTGAGTGCACAGTTTGAGGCCGCTTACATTGGGGGCAAATGTCAGGGAACAGCAGAAACCAAAACAGCAAGCAGTCGTATAGCTTGTTCTATTGGATTTTCGGATAATGTACAAGGCTGTAGTATAACCTAAACAGAAAACATCGTTTTTGTACACTCTCGGGGGCAAGGTCAGATATTCTACAGAAAGTGCATATCAAGCCGCGGCTCCGGTGTTCTATGTGCGCGGGACTTGTGAAAATCCGAAAACAGGGCTGAATGGAGTGATGATGGAACAAGTGGCGGCACGTTGCGAAAGTTAAGATAACCTGGTAGTTGAACGACGCATTAGCGAAAACGAGTCTGGACTATAGAAGTGGAGACAAAAACCGAGTCTGACACGCAGTTTCGTAAGCCAGGGCCCGTATCGGACCATGCGGCCTCAAACAACATTTGCTTCGTAAGACCTGTTGGCTAACGAGCAAAGATTAGCGAAACCAGTTGGAGGGAGCATTCTTTCGTGTTGTCAGGCGGCACACAGAGTCCCGCGCGTTTCACCGCTCAGGGCTTTGCTACTCAGGTTTAGATTAATAGACGCCGTTGGGGTCTTTCGAGAAAATTGACACGGATATATTGACGTAGTGTTGCTTGAAGAGATATTGAATCCTTCTATGCTTCATTATCTTATCCCTTAGCAAGGCTTTGATGTCGGCCGTCCTTCTGCGGCAGGCTTTAGAAGTTCCGTTAAAAAAGAATCATCCATTAAGAATCGTACTCGCGTACATATATGTAAAACATTCGCCCCCCCAACCCCTTGCCCTTCTCTTATTACAAAGTATCTGTTGCTCACAATTTCATTTGTCACTCTTACTCTCTACTGTTGCTGCCACCCGAAGTGGTGTCGAGTGCTGTGCATGTGTGGTCCGCCGCTGTGGTTCAGAGACTGCGGAGTTCGAGGTCAGGGGTTCGAACCGGCCACGGCGCCTTCATTTCGAGGGGGGTAAAATGTGCAAAGCACACGTTCTAGATTTCGGTGCCCGCTAAAGAACCAAAGTTGCTCAAAATTAATTGGATTAATTAATTGGATAATACTGCATACAGATTTCAGCACTTATCGTTCATTTTCGCAAATAAATATTGAGCATCACAGTATTGTTGCACAAACCACATTTCTCAAGATTTTTGTAGTGTTATCGGCCACAAAGCATGCTGCAACAACGCTGACTGCAAAAGCTAATTCCCTCCCGTGGAGATAACCTCGAATTTAAACGGGCGTACTGTTGCATCACCAGTTGTTGAAAAGGTTTTGAATTTTGGTAGTTGTTTTTATTGCTCGCTTCTTATTACCTGTGGATATTTTTTAACCGCTTTTAGGAGCCCGGAAGGCAGTCACATACCTGCTCATTTCATTCTCGAACCAATAACATTTGTCTCAATAAATCTACCTGTTTCCTACCATTGTGCGATGCCGGGGGCCATTAAGGACGGAACGCGGGGAAAGCTGACTTTTACCCCTAACCTTCCAGTTGCTACCAACGCCTTGCTTTGAAACGTGAAACCCTGCGTAATAGCTCGACGCAGGGAAACAATGGTCCCGCATCATGTAAGTGGCCTTTCATTCTCGAGCCCCGAGGTCACCAAGATGCCCAGACACAATAGACGAGACGTGCCGCAAATGGCGCCGACCCGCTCAAGTTACACACTGCTCAGACCACATACCCCAAAGCGGCACGCGCCGCCTCGAGCAAGGCCGCGAAGTATAGTAAACAAAGGCGCCTTATATTTTACCTGCAGCGTGAAATTCCTAGCGCGCCCGTGGCCGAGCAATAATCGAACCAAAGAGAAGGCGACGATAAGAAATAGCGTCCTTGCTTCCAAAAGCCCGACCGGCGCCGTGCCGTGCGCAGTGCACTCTGATTGCGTAACGGGGTCACCCGGCCTAAATACTTCGCCCAGCTCCGGGACCCCACGGGTGCGTATGCTTGCACGCACCCCGGCGATAACGAGGCGATAACGGCGCGTCATTCCGGGGGCCCTTTCTTCCTATCCCTGTGCGCCCTGAGGCTTTCGGCGTTCATGCAATACTGTAGGCACCAACGAGGCAAAGAAATCTAAACACGCCCAAAACGTTCGAAGCATACGTGATACCATTAGTCTTGGGTAGGGCTTTCAGTGCGTGCCTGAAAGGAAGGCTGCGGTCTACGTGGCGACTTTATGGACCTCAAACAGCGCATGCGCGGACACGGTCTGACAAACGCCGCTTTGCCGTTTACTACGTCTTCTAGCGAGTTTATCCTCTGCACGAACCGCTACCGAGACACTGGGCGCACGCGGCTGCTTAACCTGCTTTTGAGAGGAACGACCCTGGACGCAAGACAAACAAGCGCTTTAACTTTGTTCTAAGCGGCCAACGTTGGAGCGGCCTAAGCAGATTAACGCTGTCGAGTGACTCTAGGCTCGGCGCACATCGTAAGCAGCGTACGTTCCCTGAGGTTCAGGAAAGCGAAGGTCCCAGTTGGGTTCAAGGAAACGAGGACATATGCGCTTGCCTAAACCGAACGCGACCGTCGAGTTAGACTGGCACGCGAGAGGAATTGGACTGCAGCCGATCGCTTTTACTGTTTTTCTGCTTGGGTTTCGCAACCACTCCTGCTTCGAATTTCATTACGCTCAAGTTGGCACTGACTTGTACCGTAGTATAGCTGCAGACACGCGTTCACGCCGAGCGCTTACAGCTGCAGTAAACTTTACTTGCTGGATGAAAACTGAGTTAGTGACACGCGACTTTATTACGACCGGCTATAGGAGCAGCCGCTCGATGGTTTTTCGTCGACCGAGATCGCTCGAACAAGGCCAGCGCGATTTATTGAACAATGAAACTGAGACGTGCGGACGAATGCGCCGCCAATAAAAGCTTTGGTACGCAGAAAAGCCCGACGGAAAAGTAGTCACATTATCTGGAACGGTGACACTTTAGATCCTGTGCGGTTCGCAGAAAAACGATGCAGCAAGGTGCCCACATCAACCCAGGTCCATCGGGACGAGGGGAACTGAAAGCTTGTAGCAGAGTGGGAGGTGACGACGCGAAAAGAGCGCGGACACAGGACGCGAAAAGATGCAGGCAATACGTGTTGGCTGTCCTCAGCACGAACTGCGCAGGTGACCAGGGAACAGCATGGAGAGACATGTTGCATGTGCTACTTATTGTGCCATCTTTCGAAACCAATAACTTATTGCGTATAATGCGTACCAGACACACCAACGGTGTAATGGCTGATGCCCCGGTATGAAGATAGTTGTTGCTTGTATGGTTATCGACGTTTCTATAAAAATCCGCGCAACAAGCCACGAAAGGTTCTTAACGCCGGCCTAAAAAATCTACCTCTGCAAGCGTATACTGGACACAACAATAGAGTGAGCGACAGACAGTACACGGTAAGGGCGGTTCGAGCTCGATTCCACCCTTGTGCGCCGATCAGTCGAATCCTCCGACTCACCTTCGTTCTTAAAGCTGTAATAGTGCGTGACCTCCTTGGCGGAACCCCGGGCAACCCCTTTTCTGCCCCGGCCGCGTTCACGGCCGCGTCCGCCACCGCCTTCTTCAGGGGACCGGTGAAGACTGCGACGGTACACGCGCATCATGTGTTCCATGTGCACCTTGTTCAGCGCCACCTGGCCTCCCGAGGAGGAGGCGCCGGTGGGAGCACTGGCGAGTCCCAGGTCGGCCAGGATGCGGCCCTTGATGAGCTCGATGGCCCGGGCGCGGTCGGGATCCTCGCGGTCACCCACGACGACCCTTGTCCGGCAGGGAGCAGGAAGCATAGCCGCCACCAGAAGCGCCCACGACACTGCCAGGACGGAACACGGCATGGACGCGATCAGGCCGATTGGCGCGCCGCCTCACTGCGCATGCCCCCTTTCCACGATCCGACTGATGGCTGCCTCGTTGCTTCCGCCTTGTGAGTGGTGTATCGATCTCCTTCGGAGATACTCCTTTTGCGATGACCGTGTTTCCTACTGGTCGACGTCCTTCCTGCGTTGTCCTTTCTCGTAGAAACTCCGTCGACTTTTGTTACTATTTCAGCTGGGGCACTAGTTCAACAGCCCCAGTGTTAGAAGGTGATCGATCTCTAGTTTCCTTGAGAGACTACTATCAACGATCGCCAGTCTCGCCTGGTACACTTCCTGGAGGCGTCCGGTAGTAAAGATCAAGACGTCTCGTAATATCCTCGAGCACTGGCCAGTCGTAGTGTCGTCTTTAGAGGGACCACTCTAGAAGCCAAGTCTTGCGTACGCTGTCCACACAAATATTTGGGCCTTCACTGCTTGGATAAAAGCTGCTGATGCCCGTGGTGCCGTCTGGAGCTGCCTGTATGGGCGTGAGCGTCTACTTACTGTTGTCCTTGACGCGAGCTTCTGTGGCTGTGCCAATGTCTCCGCAAGAGGGGCGCTGTGATTCTCGTGGGACCTTTGCACCAAGTCACTGCCCACGACACCGGTCACTAGCTTGGGACCGAGAGACGAAACTACGCTGCCCACTTGTCAATCCAGGCAAGACGTCCACCCTTCGGTAGACCTGCGGTCCTTCTGTAGTGTCACAGCCGTACACCTTCGTCGGTAAGTGGCTGACCCGAAGCACAACAAGGCGAAAACCGTCACTGCTAAAACGGGAACAAGAACTAACTTTTTTTGCTAAGCTTAAACACCAGCAACCACAGACTCGTCACTTAACGTTGGCACGCATGGGGAAACAGGAGATCCCACTTCACTGACGGTCTCACAGACACGCAACAGTCGTCGCTCGTTGTCCACGGCGCGGAGGGGACGTGAAGCGAACCGACGAACCGACGGCACTGCTGTTCTTACCAGGAACGGCGAAACCGCGGCGGCTGCTGCTATTCCACTCTGGCGTCGGCGGCGGCGAGCAGCGGGTACGAACTGACGACGGGCTTGGCGCTCGGAATAATGGACGCGGTGGCGCAAACTCACATCGTCCGCAAAGCACATCGCCTGCGGGGGAACGGCCCGTCGACGACGCTCCAGCTGCACTGTCTAGCGGACAAGAAGGAGCGGGCCAGCTGGGTTCCTCTTCTCAAAGTCCCGCCAGCCGCGCACAGACTGTCCACGGAACCACCACCAGTGGGACGACGAAGACACCGCGGGCATGTCTTCCAAGGTGGCGCAGATGCTAGACACTCTGTTCTCCTCGCTTGAGTTGCGGCCCACTGGCTTCGAAACCCTCGACCGTCCTTCGCCGTCGGCAGGGACAAGCCCGGAGGGGCGGAGGCGAGCGCTCGCTGGTGCCGGCCGGCCCGGCGAATCCCGTCCCGATGCGAGACCGGTCTGCGAGACTTCGTGCCGTGCGCTCGAGGCGACGGGGCGCGCGAGACGACGTCCGCACGTGCTCGACGGAGAAGTTTTCAGGTACGGAGAGGCGCCACCTCCTCGCCCATCTCTGCGGCTGCCTTCCCGCCGTGCCTCATTCCCTCGCCCTCCCCCCGCGGGCCTGTTCTACCTAGGAGCGTCACGTGGAGCGACGGCTGCGGTTCGCCATTGGTTGGTTGGCGCACGTGACGTTTCAACTTTCCCGTTCCCTTTCGCCCCCCCCCCCCTTTTTTTTTTCGCTGTACACACACGCACACACACACTGGCGGTGGAAAAGCAACTACGCGGCTCGAGAGACAAACACTGTGGGTGTGCGTAGATGGGGAAGGGACACAGCCCAGATCAAACGTCAGCGAGCCGAGGAGGGGGTTCGAACACGGGACACAAGCGAGCAACGGGGACAATTGAGACAATTAGTTTTCTCCTCCGGGCGTCGATTTTGCGGCCGCCGACGCCTTTGATTGCACACACAGCGGTATGCGACGCGCCCTCTCCCATTGAACTTGTAGAGAGGCGGTGCATCCCTCCACACCCTCGCCTTTCCCGCTCCCCACCCGCACCACCGTGTGTTTGATTGCACCAGTGTCAATTTATGGAGCGGAAATTCCTGCCCCACAGTCGTGGGCAAGCCGAGTGGTTTATCCTTTCACCAGCGGGACGCAATGATGAGGGACGGCGGCCCTCTGTGATGAGTCGGCCGACGGGAATTCCACGGAAAGGTCGCCGGGCGTGCTTTTCTAGTAGACCCACGTTCTTCCGGGGTCACGTGTGCATCGCTGCGGCATATTTGCTGTGGCCACTATCGCCAGCGGCGCCCTTTAATCGCGGAATGTGCAAACGGTGTAGGAAGATGGGAAAGGTCTTGAGGTCGCTGGACACTAATGTCACTGGGAAGGCACGAACAAAAGCCTTTAGCTTCGCTCTTAAATTCAGTCAGCCATTTCATTCAGCAACGTGATTCAGCGCATGATTATTGCCGGATGCGATAAGGGGAAAACACACACAGACTCGCTGTGAGTAGATCGGGAGCTGCGCAGCATGGTTACATTCAATCTTGAAAAAAAAAAAAAACTGCTGAAGGATAGCTCACTTTTTTTGGCCCTCTTTCCGTCACAGTTAGCGTCATGTGTTTGGTCAGCTTCACTTTAAGTAAAATCACAATTATGACCTTGCCAGAGGCGAAGTGCAGAGTTTGTTTCACTGCACGACCTCTCTGTTCTGTGGCGAAGAGCCTTTAGTCGAGAAAGTCCATGAATACGGGATTAAGCATATAACATGACGAACTGCACGATGTCACCCGTATGTCGTTGTGTGACCTTACGTAAAGGTTGTCACCCTCTATGCTAATGAATTTCTCCGTATTAACATTAAGAACTAGAAGCGAACGAATCAAAAAGAGAACAAGACATGTTCAAATCATTTGTTGCAGCGTGCTCAAGGGATAGAACTTGATGTATTTGCGAGAAATGTTTACATATTTATTGATTACCGCATGAAGCTTTATTGATTGGTTCATTGCCTTGCGGAAACACCAAAGCAGTGCAAAGGCTAAGATAGGCAGCGCTTTCGTTTGCCCATTTGATTTCATTTTTTTCCTTTGAACTACAGGTATTTCTTCGTAAGCCAAAGCGGATGCACTACTAGGCCATCCATCCTTCGCTCCGTAGCAAATCACCCGTGCGGTTGCATTCACTCGCGCTAAGTCATTACTGACACTTTTATGAAGTACCGACGAAATTGCAAGCTTTTCTCATTAGGAAAAGAAATTCATAAGCGTCATGGCCGCCGAGAAAATACGAGTTAAATGCACCAATCCCCGTGAATCCGAAATGCACCATGAGTGTTGCGCCAATGTTGCGCGTTGGAGGCAAGGACGCCCTGAAAGAAGGAAAACGCGGGCAGACTGAGAGTGAGGGAAGTGAATCGATCTTATTTCTTGCTTCCGACTGTCCCTGTCCCGCTTTCTGCGCTCCTTACGTTTTTTTGTGCAACGTTAGCGCAACATTCACGACAGATCAACTACCGAGTGCACTTTTGAAGCTTGAGGAAATAATATGCACAAAACTTGCTACTTGCAACTGCATTCTTACTAAAAGGTGACAAATATTCGACCATGACTATCTGTCTTTAGCCCGGCGCGGCGAGAAAAAAACAAAAAACAAAACAAAGTCACTAAGCACTGTCAGCGCGCTCAGAGTGCATGCACTGACAGAAAGGTTTGCTTTATGGGGTTTAATGTCCCAAAGCGACTCAGGCTATGAGGGATGGCCTAGCGGAGGGCTCCAGGAATTTCGACCACCTGAATTTGAGGAACGGGGATCAAGGATGGAAGTATACTCTTTAAATATTGTTAATTTATTATAAATTACAAATTTATATTTATTAATTGCATTACAATTTACTGTCTACGTATTTTCATTATTTCAGCAAGGTGCATTGCTGGACTAGTTGCTTCATTGCGCCCTTCTAATCTGACTACATTTTATTTTTTTAATTGTAAACATAACGCAATAGTCTCTCTACAGGCTGTCCTCGTCTTATTTCGTGGCCAACCTGTGTTGTACTTTATTATCATACGAGAAAGCACATACTACATACATATACATGCACACTCAAGCAAAGAAAAAGTAACCAACTTCACACATATAGGTGTCCTGTTGATATCCTTTATAAAACTATCCCCAAGTTCCCATTGTATTGTGTCCTGCAACGTATATAACCCGGATTATGAGGGGGATAATAGCGATGATGATGGCACAAGCATTGCCACGAGTTTGAGGTGCCGGAGGCCAAAATTACGCGATGCGTTACGTCGAGGTACACACTTCACTGAGGTCGCAACACTCGCTGTATAAGATTAGAAACATTCGGAGGAGAGCAGCTCGTTTGATGACGATTGGTTGCCTTTGTATAGAAACGTTTCCGTCAGCACATTTCGGTCATCTGTCATCCTGATTGCTCTCCCCCTCCCCCCCTTCCTCGTGCCCTTGGAGTAGTTCAGGACGCCTCCTCATAGCGCACGTCTGCGTAAACGACCATCTATCAAGCAACAGCCACGAAGGCCGCTTCGGAGAGCAAGCGCTGTGTATTTCATCTTGAACACAGCCGGCGTTGTGTACTCGCAGACACTTAGCGTTATATTGGCCTCTTGCGAGCTATTACTGGTTGCTACACATTTCTTCGGGAGGGGGGGGGGGGGGGGGGTTCTCTTTCAATGTAGCCAGGAATTGTTTCTAAATATCGACACCGGTTTGGCCGTGGACATGGTGTCGTCTCCCAGTCTGTCACTACAGGTGCGTTTTTGGATGAGGCTCCCAAAAAGAGAGGTGGCTTCATCAGCGTTGAAACCTCTGTTCCGTGGGATGCACGGATGAAGAGATTTACTAAACTTAGATCTGGTAATGGATCCCCGGGATGTAATTGAAGGAGGGTCGTGTTCAATTAAAATAACAACAACATTTTTGGAACCTCGATCGCTCATGACAATTTCAGGTTTTTTACGTCAGATGGCGTTGCCGGAAAAACAGGCTATTTTTGTTCGTTTTTACCTTTTTTTTTACCACATTCACACTATACAGCTAAGATCGCCGTCATCCACAAGGTTATTTTCTTTTTTGTTTCAGAAAAGTAAACAACAATATAAGGCAACAATTAGAAAGTAACGGTCTTCTGAGAACTAATAATAAACTCCCTTCAGTGATATCCACTTCCGCGATTGCTCGGATTCTGATCGCAACGCCGCGGCATCAAATCCTGGCCGCGATGGCCGCATTTAGACGGATACGAAATACAATAGACGCCTGTGTGCTGCGCGATGTCAGCGCGCGCTAAAGAACCTCAGGTGGTTTAAATTCATCTGGAACCCTCCACTACTGCGTCCCTTAAGGGACAATGTAGTGGTTTTAACGACCCGTAGTGGAGGTTAAATATCACAACCATGTACCATGCTTTTTGCTTTCATACTACAACTAGATTGTCATTAGTGTACACCTCTGTACAAGACGTCAGCAAAGTCCGGGTTTCCAAATGAAACATTTTATTTAATGCAACATTTCATGACGGCGCAGCAGGCAGGCACAATAGGCAGCTCTCATGGGATGGGTTCAGAGACTGCTGTGTCTGACTCTGAATTACGAATACTTGCGGTTATAAACAAATGACAGATAGGTGAGTGAGCGTAAGCAAGAGTTAGAGAACTAGTTCATTAATCACTTAATTGCTAATTGAATTAAAGAGTGAATGAATTAATGTTTAGGGCAATCCTCCAAGGTGGAGATTTCTAATAAGGGAGTAATTGCTCATTAGCATCCACCTGCGCGCAGCCATAGGGCCACAAAGGAAAGGTATACAGCTTTCTCAGAAACATCGTAGTTAAAGAAAAATCCGTCCTGGTCCGGGGTTCGAACCCGGGACCACCGCTTCACCGAAGCAGTCGCTCTACCAACTGAGCTTACCGGGACGGCAAGCTCATGGTAGGGCGAGAGCGAATTGATCACTAACTCGAAGTGGGAACAGTGTTGGTCAAATGAATGAATGAATGAATGAATGAATGAATGAAAGTGCGAAGCCATCGTTTGTCACAATGGGTAAGTGCTGGACGGGGGATACCCTTCCACTTCGGAGAATGCGAAAACTGGCCAACATGAAATGAAGGGCTCAACGCACACATGGAGCACTAATTACTGAACGTTTGCTTATTGTTTTCGCAGCAGGACCATCAGCTAACGAGCGATAAACACAAAGAAAAGAAGCGCATTCAGATAACTTGAAGATGCTGACAGTTTCTCACATTTCATGTTTTTGTAGCAATGTACGACATTTCCGTCACTGATGAAGAAACTGAGAGGTCAGGGGTGCGAGTGCCTCCCCTCTTTTTAATCTTTCATGCCTTTGTAGCTTCCTGTGCGACACTAGCGTTAATTGGTTAGTGCCCCTATATACGGAATTGGTCATTCTCTGTTTTACAGTCACAGGTCACTAGGAGTCCTCATACCACTCATGGCGCAGTGGCACAGCGGTTAAGCGATGTGCCACAGACCTGCGATGGCAGGTGCTGCCATAGGTGGGGCTTGTGAGACCCAGGATGCTCTTCCAGAGCAACCTCTCGTGACCAAACGTTGATTGTACTGCCACGGTGGGCAGGTTGTGATGACGTCACAAGGTCACATGACCTAGGTTGCATAGACTGTGTCTTACGCCACGAGTGGAGATTACACGCGAGCAGGTTGAAAACGAGTTACGTAAAGGGCAGCGCTAATGAGCAGCATCGCGTGTGTGTTAGATTATGGGAGGGGGTGTACACTACGCAGTGTGTTCACCTCTGGGCTGCTTTCTACGTCACACGTGGAGCCTCCACCGAGCAGGTTGAGTGCGAGTGACGTATGAGAAACATCGCGTGTGATTGGATGGAGTGTGCACGGTACAATGTGTGCACGTTTGAACTATTTCTTATGCCACGAATGAAGACTGCACGCGAGCAGGTTGAACACTAGTGACGTAAGGGGCAGTGCTGCCGATAAGCATCGTGTGTGTATTTGATGATTGGATGATTTATTTCTTACGCCACGAATCAAGACTGCACGTGAGAAGGTTGAACACTAGTGACGTAAGGGGCAGTGCTGCAGAGAAGCACCGTGTGTGTATTGGATTATTTATTTCTTATACAAAGAATGAAGACTGGATGCGAGAAGGTTGAACACTAGTGACGTAAGGGGCAGTGCTGCCGATAAGCATCGTGTGTGTATTTGATGATTGGATGATTTATTTCTTACGCCACGAATCAAGACTGCACGTGAGAAGGTTGAACACTAGTGACGTAAGGGGCAGTGCTGCTGAGCAGCATCGCGTGTGTGTTAGATTATTGGATGGGACGAATGAAGACTGCGCGCGAGAATGTTGAACACTAGTGACGTAAAGTGCAGTGCTGCCGATAAGCATCGTGTGTGTAATTGATGATTGGACGATTTATTTTTTATACCACGAATCAAGACTGCACGTAAGAAGGTTGTGCACTGGTGACGTAAGGGCCAGTGCTGCTGAGCAGCATCGCGTGTGCGTTAGATTTTTGGATGGGGTGTACACGCTACAATGTGTGCTCGTTTGGACTATATCTTATATCACGAATAAAGACTGCACGCGAACAGGTTGAACACTAGTGACGTAAGGGGCAGTGCTGTTGAGCAGCTTCGCGTGTGTATTAATTAGATTATTGGATTAGGGGTACGCGCTGCAACGTGTTAGCCTCCAGACTGCCTCTTACGCCCCGAGTGGAAATTTCACGCGAGGAAGAAGTTTAGCACTAGTTACGCAAATGTCAGTGCTGCCTAGCAGCATTGCGTGTGCATTGGATGCGTACACGCCGCAATGTGCTCACCTTTAGGCTGCCGTTTACGTCACGAGTGAAGCGCTCGCACGCGAGCAAGTCGAACACGAGTTACGTAAAGACGTCGAGGGGCGGGTATTTGCTTCTTACTGGTAGGCTTGCTTATGCAGTTTCGTTGGCTACAGAGCAGGAAAGATACAAGTCAACGGCTGCAGCGGCCAGGTACGAACAGCTCGCGAACGCGGCCCGCTCGTTTCCTCTCTGTTTCTCTGTTTCTCCATTGTTCCTTCTTTTTTTCCTTAGCGCGGAATGCTCGCGTACACGACCGGCTTAAAGTGTCTTGCGTGCGTGACGCTGCTCGCTGTGACGTCTTCGGGAGAGAAAGTAAGAAGAGAAGGGGGAAATACTCACGACGTTGACGCTCCGATAGCACGCGACTTATAGTGCACGGGTGATGCTTGAGCCTGAACGGGAAGTTAACCGAGCCTTAAGCAAAGAATTAGATGAACCGATAAAAGGCCTGTTTGCGATGCAACGGATAGAAAAGCACGGCCACGTGACCTATGTACAGGGTGTGGCACAACTTGGGCTTCATTGCGTGACGCAGCGGCATTTGTCACTTGTTTGTCGTATCAAGGGGGAAAAAAAGGCGTTTTTATTCGATAGACCAGCCGTTCCATACTACACGGTGCTTCTTCACCTATGACTTTACACAATTTTTAAAAATAAGCTTTTTGAGTCAAAAATCACTTTTTTTCGGCGTAGCATCGTCAGTGGTGTAGTTCACAGAAACAATATAAGACTTGCTAACTAGCAGGCTGGTTAACTAATACTGAATAGTTAACGTTTAACTATTGCTGTTAGGCTCCTTAATTATTGAAAGGCGTGTAGCCCGCCGTAAGTGGCATCCATATCAGTTTTGCGTTCGGCATTCTGGCCCAACAAATTCTGGGTACGTCATGCCAAAATACACGCGCTTTCGAGAAGCTTGCAGGCAAAGCAACCTCTTCAGTGCATGCATAACCCGTCGAAATAGCCAAAATTTGTGCCACAGCGCCGAGGATAACCTCAATTTCGAAATTCCAAGCATTGTAATGGATATCACTAAAGGTGGGCTGCACGCCTCTAAGTAATTATGGAGCCCAATAGTGATAGTTAAAAAGTTAACTATTCAGTATTATACAAGCTCCACTACGGCATCTATTTTTTCCTTTCTTCTTTCACTCCCTCCTTTATCCCTTCCCTTACGGCGCGGTTCAGGTGTCCGCCGATATATGAGACAGATACTGCGCCATTTTCTTTCCCCCAAAACCAATTATTATTATCATTCAGTATTATACAATCAGCCTGCTACATAGCACGTCTTACCTTGTTTCTGATGTACTACACCGCTGACGATGCTATGCCGAGGAAAGCGCTCTTCTGACTCAAAAATTGTGTAATGTCGTAGGGGAAACACTCTGTGTATTAAGCTAAAGAAACCGTACTGTGGTGCGATCGTTCGGATCTTGTTTAAGTTAGCTATTGAACTGGGGCCATAGGGTTGAGCGGTTGCCGAGTGCCCGATCAACGAAGTGTGCATTGCCTTGGTTACACTTTATAGCGCACCGTAAAAACGTTCAGAAGTGAGAAACGCCGGACAACGCGCTTCGCGTGAGGTGCCAGGCACGGCAGGTCGTCCGTGAGATGTTGGTGGCTTCTACATCTTTCACTTGTGTTCGAAGAAACGTTCAAAAGTGAACGTTTTTAAGTTGCGCTAAATTGTTACCCAAGAGAATGAAGTACCAACTGGCCCAGCAAGAATCGTCGCTGGACAAAGCGCTTCGGCACTCTAAAGCCCCAACGCCGGAGGCTTAGTGAGTGATGAAACTACGGAAAAAGCTACTTGAAGCAAAGTTGTTTCGGACCACCATCCCATTCAAATGTCCCCTCATCTTCCAGGAACCTGCAGCTTTCTCCGCCAACCCGCCTTGCATGCTCCGCATGAAATGACGTCTAATTGCGCCTGGAGCTCCTAGGCTGTTGTGACATATATACATACTCACCCGCCCCAATTATCTCGCGCCATCTGGGCGGAGAAAGGCGCGACAACTTGGTGCAACAGCCTGGCTCGCTGCAAGCACAGCGCCTTACTGACCCGAGTACGGTGCGCACGTCGCGGCATTAGAAGAAAGAGGATTAATTGTGAGTGATTCCGGATTAATGACGCGGAAGAAAGCATCACAAAGCGAACAGCGCAATCCCAGACCCGCCCCGCACAGTGGCGAAGGAAAGGTGTTTGGGGCCGGGTATAGGGTGTACCCACTCGTATTTACACCCACCCGCCCGCCCGCTCAGTCGAACGCTCGGTTCGTATTACAATCGTCCTTGGTGCCGCACGCCTGTCCGGCGATACCTTAATCGTAGGCCTCCTTCAAAAGGCCGAACAAAAGTATTCGCGGGGATGGAGCCAATGTGTGTAAGTGCGTGCCCGTAGGACACCCTGTATATTGAGGCGCTCAATTAAGCGGCCGCTGGTCGTGTTTCACCCCAAGGCGGAAAAAATGCTTCCTCGCCAGTTTACAGAGAGGCTCGTTTTTCACGAATCGACACCCCAGCCTACGATGTGGTCCACTCGGTGCTACGAAAGGGATCACTTAGGGCCCATACCATCGTCCTCGTACTACGAAGCCCCCCCCCCCCCCCCCCCTTTTTTTTTTATTCTCCGTTCACAATTCCGACCTTCGTTTTTTTTTTCCTCCTCTTCGCATTGACGGCATGATGAAGACGTGGCGATATGGCTGACACTTAGTGTTTTTCTCTCTTATCCCCTTTCCTTCCCAAAGTGCGCTTCCTGATAGCTCTGTCCTTGCTACGCACACACACTCAAGGTTTCCGAGGAGAAACCAGGAGCAGCGACAAAGTGTCGTCCAATAAGGTAAAGCGATTCACAGTCGGTCGCACACAAAACAATGCAGCACGGCTGAAGCTTGTTACGGTAGTCAGCCAATCAGCCTTCAAATCCGCGAGGGTTCTAGCATATATGTATAGGAACGGCACGTGACCAGAAGCCATCACCTCTATACGTAATCATTGCTCATCGTGCAGGATCGGCTCACAATCAACTGGCTCATCACGACTAGCTGTCAGAAGCCTCAGCCAATCGGCTGGTGAAACAGGCCTCTGGTTCGGTGACGTCAGGTCTTTAGCTTGAACAGCACTGCACAGACTTTAATTGGATGGACAAAGCGTAAATAGCCTCCCCTACTATCTTAATTAGGACGTGAAGGCTCGCGCGCGTCATCTGCTTTTTTACAGACGGCTTCATTCGCGATTAAAACAAGGGTACTTCTGTCTTAATTTACCTGCTTCCTTGGCATTAACTAGCAACTCACCAGACGTCGATGCCAGCTGTGCGTCACTCTGGCATAACGACCGAAGTTATTTTCCGAGGGCCGCGATTGCGCCGACGTTTCATGGGTCAGCAGCGAATTTATTTTTCGCGTGACGGAATCTCGTCGCTGTTAAGAACCGCTGAACGCGCGTCATCCTATTCTGAGTGACGTAGACGATGAAATCCCAAGTCGTATTACCGATTGAATTCCAGCGGTGCGCATCCAAGGTAGTAAATAACCTGGCGGGTCTTTCCGGGAAGCGCTCCTGGCATCCAGATAATGGCCATTCTATTTGTGGAGGAAATACCCCGTTGAACGAGGCTATATTTATCGTTTACTTATAGTGGCGCAAGTAACGGTAAAGTGGACAGTGTTTTGCCGACTGACAAGATGGAATGGGCGCTTGTGAGGGTAGAGAAAGGCAAAGGTAGCACTGCGGAAGAGACGCTGATAGCACGAAAGGATGCATCGAGTCCTGGACGCAAACTCAGGGAATCTGGACAAACGCTGCTAGTTCGCGCGGCTGCCACCACTTGCCACGGGGCGCTGAACAGTCAAAATCACCCCGTGAGTTTGGAATGTCCCGCATATCCCACTGATTTGCCATGGCATTTGGAATAGTGTAAAGTTTTGCAGCGACGTGAAAGAGTCGGTTATGATAATCCGGCAGAGTCTCACGGGGCTCCCTAGTTTTTTTTTTTTTCAAATTTATAAACCAAAAATTTTCACATTGAGTTGCGTGCACTGACATCGCACAGCACACGGGCGCCTTAGCGTTTTTCCTTCATAAAAACGCAGCCGCCGCGGTCGAAATTATTCCGGAGCGCTCCACTACGGCACCTCATTCTTCCTTTCTTTCACTCCCTCCTTTATCCCTTCCCTTACGGCGCGGTTCAGGTGTCCAACGATATATGAGACAGATACTGCGCCAATTCCTTTCCCCCCAAAAAACCAATTATTATTATTATTAGTTACGCAGGGTTCTCTATACTAGCCGCCAACAGATGGCGTTAGTTAATGAATGTCCAGGAAAGCTGGGCATGGCTACAGAGTTTGGCGGAAGAAATCTCGGAAGTCTGGAAATTCCTTGATTTTCAATGCAGAACCGCATACTAGAGCTTGTACAGTCGCGATAAAATAAAATGCGAATAGCGTGGCGCCTGTATCACCGGTTTGAGAATTCGTTTCCTCACGCTTATACCTGAATGGCAAAAAAATAAGATTACGCTAGAGTGGTTTATGATTCTATCATAGAGCACTCTATCGTCTTTTTGTTACCGCTCAAGTTCAAGCGCTATGAAAAAAAAAATCTAAATGTGGAGCATGAATGCACCGCTCTGTTCCCATTTCTCTTTTTATCGCCCCTGTACGTTATACCCCAGAAGTTAGGCCCTGGGTTTGACAAGTTTATCCACGTAACTTGAACACTATAAAGACTTCCATGCTTCAGAATATCCGTCATCGTCGTTGTGAGCAAAATATCCCCAGAAAAGCAGCCTAAACCGTCCACCTAGGTCGCGTGACCTTGTGACGCCATCGCAACCTGCCCACCGGATTGTGAGCAAACTGACCACCGTGGCAGGTGGCAGTTAAATTAATGATTGATCTCGAGAGGTTGCTCGGAAATAGCAAGCCAGATATCACAGGTCCCACCAGTGGCAGCACCATGCCATCGCAGGGCACTGGCACATCGCTTGACCACTGCATCACTGCACCAGGAGTGGTATGAGGACTCCCAGCGATCTATGAATGTAGAGATTGACGAATTCCGCATATATTGGCATTGACCGATCAACACTATTGCGTCATGTCCTTAAGGCAGAGCTTTAGTCACCTCTGCAATTTGTTTGCGTGACTTACTTTACCTTAGTTCTCTCTACCCTTATAAAAATGGTCTACAGATAGTCTAAACAGTTCCTATAGACTCTATTGCTTTCCTATAGGTATTTCTTTGTCTATTCATAGTCTATGGCCTGTCTAAAGACAAAAATATACTAAAAGTGCATGACCATAAATCTATAGATTGTCTATAGGCAGTCTATAGCATTTATGTTGCCTACAGACTGTTCTCTAGGAGTTGCCTATAGATACTCATTAGAATTTATAGACAGAAGTCTATGGACAGTCTATAGACCATCTAAAAAGTTTCATAAGGGGTAGGCCTAACAGCAACTAGAAGAGCACCTGGAACCACCAATTCTTATATTTCTTTTTTCTTTCGCAACCGTAAAGGAAAGATCATCCGTCACGACAGCTGACCAAGCCAGTGGTGTTACGGTGTCCCTCGCTAATACCGCATCCACAAACATCTTGTTTTTGTACCACTGTCACATAATGCGGCGAGTATCAAGTTATCAGAACATGGTAGCTCTAAGCGATTCTCTTTTTGCACGCACAAATTTGAGCATAAGTTAGAATGGTCGGGTACCACGGCGTAGAAGCAGTAATGACTGGTTTCATGCATGTGCCACGGGACCAGAGAAAGAGAATAGCTATATGCAAGGGAGAAAAAAATTGTGCTTGAAGAAGACACGCAGAAGTGTGCGAAACAGATACTTAGCGAAGTTTTCTTAATTGCCCTCATAAATTATTAATCGACTCCGAAGAAGAGATTTCAGGCTCACGCTTCACTGCTAATGAGACGGCTTATGAGCTTATGAGAAGTGAGCTTCTCAGGCGTCTCCGACACGTCCTCAAGTTTACACAGCGCCGTAGAGGCACAGCGGTTAAGTCTGGAAACGGGCTACGACTTGTGGCGCCAACGCCACGGCATGCCTTTTAATGCCGTTAAGTTACGTTTTGATGTATCCGAGCGTTGTTTGTCCGATGTTTACGGGAATCCCCCAAGGTGTAGTAGATTTGTAGTGAGGAAGTAATTGTTCGTTAGCATCCACTCAAACGCAACCACACTTCAAAAAATTAAAACTACACAGCTTGCACACATACTCCGTAGCTGAATGAAAATTCGTACTGGTCTGAGGTTCGAGCCCGCTCTTGTTAAAATGGTCTATAGACAGTCTATAATCTTCTTATAGACTGTATTGCCTTACTATAGATATTTACTTTGCCTGTTCATAGTCTATAGACTTTCTATAGACGAAAGTATACTGAAAGTGTTCGGCCGTAAATCTATAGATTGTCTATAGACTGTCTATAGGATTTGTATTGCCTATAGACTGTTCTCTAGGGTTTGTCTATAGAGGGTTTATAAACTTATAGACTGTGTAAAGAAATGTTTGTAAATACGGGACCATCGCGTCACCAAGCCAGTCGCTCTTACAAATGAGTTAACCTTGACGGCTAGCATGATTCGTTATTCCCCGGGGTTCGAAAACAAGACCGAATGTCGCGGAGGTAAGGCCGAAAGTCGCGATTATTTATAAGTAGAAAACCGACTGCATCATTAGTGAACCAGCGTCAATCAAGTGCGTAAGAGCTGAACTTGAATATGCGTATGTAATATGGGACCCGCATAATAAAAATGATATCCCGCAACTTAAGCGTGGGCAAAGGAAAGCTGTGCGGTTTATCTTTGGCAAATATAGAATAACTAACTTACCGTCAATGCTAATGAAAGAACACACCATACGCACTCTAGTATCCTGAAGGAAAGTTAGTCGCCTCATCTTGTTTAATCCTACAAGGAAAAATAAAAACGTGAAGTTGCTTAAATGCGTCAAAGCTCATCGTAAGAGGAGGACCAGACACACGCAGATAAACTCACTGGCACCAATTTTCGCCCGCGCGAACACATTTAAAAATAGATTCTTCCCCAGAACAGTTTCGGAATGGAATGCCTTACATTGTCTCATTTTTCAATCAGGGAATATTGCAACAGCATTGGAGCGACACCTCCCCTTGTTTCGTGAATTTTTAGTTTATATGAAGATGCCTGTCTTCGTTCCTTTGCTTTTGTTTTTGTTTTCATTTTTTTCTCTGCTGTTATATTTGTATATGCTTGTCAATTCTTAAATGATTGAAATTATTGAAAATCATTGAATACGCCCCTCCTGCTAGGACCATACGTGATCTGCAGTATTTGAAATAAATAAATAAATAAATAAGTAAATAAATAAATAAATAAATAAATAAATTCTCCTCCTTCTGAAGTTCCCAGCTGTGCTGTAGCCTGGTTAGAGCTTTATTTGTTCACTAAAAAAAGAAAAACTTGGCCCGCTTCTGAGATCTAGGAAAGCAACCGTGGTCGTTGGTGACTAAAAATGCGTCCACACTTGCCGACTTTTTCCATGTCGCTCGACCAATTATCCGAAGCGCGCAGACGCCACCGTTGTTGGCCCCATAGTGCGTCTGGACTGTCCTCCGTTCTTCTGGGTAACCAGACAGACACATGTGCACAGTTTCTTCGTATTCGTAGATCTTGAGTTACGATAGCACATCGAGACGTGTTTTCATTCTACCGTCCTACCACCTCCTTTCGTCACCCCCCCCCTTCCCAGTATATTTTCTTTACCTGTATATACGTGCATGTCCTCCAAGTAATCTGCAGTTCCAGGAATCCGAGGGGGCTGCGGAATTTCGCTGATTAGGAATAACGCAATGTCAAACGCTCTTTTTTTTTTCGGCTCCTCAGTGAACGGCACTCGGTCGGCAGGATTCCGCTATAGGACTGTCTATCTCAGCACCACGGCTGTTCGGCGCATACGCGCCGACAGGAAGCAGAACTTACGGACTCGGCATTACTTCGTATCCTGGAGCGGACGTGCGCCACTTCACGTGGCTCGCGTAGCTACTTGAAAGCTGTTTTCTTTTAAATTGGTTTTGGGGGAAAGGAAATGGGGCAATATCTGTCCATATATCGTTGGACACCTGAACTGCGCCGTAAGGGAAGGGATAAAGTTGTTGTGGTTCAATGCCTAGTGTCATCAAGCCTCAGACAAATAATTGGCGTGACGCTCTTGCACAGACCTCCCGAATGACACATAGGGTAGTCACACAATGTTTGTATGTGTGCTTGCTTTCTCGGACAATGTGAAAGAGGAAGAGAACTTTATTGGAGGCCATCACTATAGTATTTCGTGAAATGGAGAAGCTACACAGCTAGCTTCCGCTATTGTTCCGCATTGTCCGGATGCAGCTAAGAGGTCAGAAGGAGAGGGGAGGGCGTGTGAAACAGGGAGAGGTAGTGTTAGCATTACAGATATGCGTACTAGAGAAGATTGGTTGATAGATTAGTCGATCGAGTGGTTGACGAATTCATTGATAGAGCTTGATAACATATTTACATCGATGCCTCTTCCTTGACCAAATCCTCCTTAACCCTCTGCATACTGCTGGACTTGCTGGCGAACCAGCTGGTCTTGTTGTCGTTCGCGCACAATTTCCTCGGTACCCACTGCTATGTTGAAAAGCAGTTTGCTCTTTTATTCCTCCTCGCCACTTAGTTCGCGTGATGAGGGAGTGATCTTTGAGCTGCGGGATTACCCGTTGCGAAATAAACTTCCCCTCTAGGCGAGCGTCCATCGTCGAGCCTCTACACCGTTCATGCGTGCGTTCACTCAATATCCGTCGACGTCCGCTCCAGTGGCATCCATCCTTCCGCGGGTCGGTTGCAGAGAAGGAACAGTTTCCAGGTTCTGTCAGGAAGATGGAAGACTTCCACGTATTCGGACAAGGCGACGAAAACAGGCTTCGCGCGCCCCCGTTTTCCCAATGCGTTCGTTCATTCTTTCTACCCTTCTTAATTCTCTTTCTCGGTCTGTGGTCCAAAGAGGTCGCAGGCAATTAGAAGCTGCGCGCCGTGACCGCTTCATTCAGCGCTCGCCCAAGCAGCGTGTGTGTGTATGAAGCTTAGGCACAGCCTCAGTCCGCTCCGCGCGTATCGATAAAACTTAATCAAGGAGACCAACACCAGGCGGCAGGCGTGTTTCACGCCAACAGCTGACTTGACCTGACACTGCTCCGGATGGCGCCATACAGGCTAGACTCTTTGCTTCACTTCTTTCCTTCCTTCTCTCTCTCTCTTTCTTGGTAGCCGTTTCATCTGGTCTTCTCAGAGGTCACATTCTATGTATGCCCACGATGCTCCCTGTTTTCCCGAAAGCGCTTATTTTCTTTTGTTACCCACGTGTCCTATGACAGGCGTTATTCACAACCAAGACGTCATTCCCAGAAAGGATATGGCCTAACTGTATTTGTGGACACGCATAGTGCACCCACGTTCATCCTCGACTAGTTCCATGCAGCGTCCATTGAAGTATGAAGGGTGTGCAAATCTGCGTCCTCTCTCGCATCAGATAAAGTTTGCTTTGAAATAAGTTTACGTTATTATTGTGTGCGGCGACCTTCCCGCTACGGCACCACGTCGTAACACATACGGTGACCTTACGGGAACACAGGCCGCAAAATATTTAGGAACCGTCATGACAACGTTGTACGGAAAGCTATTTGGTCCCGCCTGTCGCGGAGCTCCTTAGAGGGCTCACGTATCGAAATCTGGCCTCTATAATTATTCCAAAACTTTCGCCCTGGAGCTTCGGCTTGGTAAGCGGGCACACGATCCATTAGTTTGTGACGTCATTCAAAAGGTGCGTAGCGTGGAACTGCGCTCCCATTGGTTATCACAACTGTGGTGTACTACATTGCCTCTCGTTAAGTGTATACATACTTATTACCTGGTACGCCGAAAAATGACGTCATAACGACGGTTGCCGGGGAGCACGACTTAGCTCATAGATTCGATGGCTTGCGAAGAAAGTTATAAGCACCCATACACGAAGAAAACTGTAGAAGCATAACGACATGGGAGCTTCTACCCTTAGTCTCCTGTGACTAGGCCTGCTGTACTTCGTGAGATTGCTCGGATTCGAGTCATTACGAACTATTATAAAATTTATTTCAGCGGCGTCCTCAGGATTATGCTTGACGAATGCTGAAAGCGTTTTCTGTGCAGTTTATTTTTTATTTTTTTGGTCGCGGGGTTTCGTTTCCAGATCGACATTGTCAGCGAAGTCCGAGTACGAAGCAGCGGTGGAGGCGACACCGAACGCGTTTCCTCTTCGTAGCTTAAGCTTCCCGCCACACTGCACCGAATTAAGAAGCCGCCGCTATGTTATTGGCAGCCAGAATAATAATAAGAGGCAGGAGTTGAAGGAGCGTCATCACCACAAACAACGAACCAACACACAAAAAAACAAGCAAAACAAAAACGGGCACTGCGACATTGCGACACAGAAGGATGGATTTAGCTGGCTACGCAAAACTGGCTCTTTTAACACGCGATCCTGTTGTTTGCGTCCCGAACGGGACTTAGTGTCTTTCCGCGTACGCTAACACGCGCAAAAACAAAGAAAAATGTCGTCGCAGCCCGACCGCAGGCGTTTCCTACATGTCTCCCATCCCATCCCAGTAACTGTCGCGCAAGCTGGCGTGAATGAATCTTGGAATCACGTGTGCACTGCGCCAAGATCGAAGAAACCTCTTTGAAGCAGTACCACTGAGCAGGCCAGAAAGCCATTTGTTTTTCTTCTCCACACCAGTGGAGAAGCTCTCCGAAGCCATTTCATTCGGCTCGTGTTTACCGGTCTGCGCACAGCGTGGTTTGGCGTGGCGGTTCGGGTTGGGAAGGTCGGTGAGGGAGTGGGCTGGTGAAAGCAGGAAGGCTGGGGGCGACGGGGGGGAGGGGGGGTTGGTTGATAAGGCTGGGAATTTATAGCGCCTCAGCGGCTAAAGGTCTGGACCGCATTCAACTCAAATTAGCAACTGAAGCTCGCGGAGCAAGCACAATCACGCACGCACGCACGCACGCGCACGCACAGAGAAACGCGTACGCTGGTCCTCACGTCGTGCGCACGCGCCGTTGACAAGACGCGCTTCCCGAGAAAAAGACCGCGCTCGCTTCAGCTTCTCTTCGCAATCTTTTTCCTGTTAGCCTGCGCTAGCGCCACCGCGATAAACAAACGCCTCCGCCGCCCTCTGACGTCGAACGGAGCAGACTCGAGAACGCGCCGACTAGCCATTATTCTAGCTACACGGGAGGCGGTGAAGAAACGCTTTTTTTGCCGTAACCGCGGCCGAAATCTCGTTTTTTTTTCGCTACTTTTGAGGAGGTGGAGAAGGGGAAAGGGCAGAAGGTTGTGGGCTCGTAGCTTCTGATTAGGATCGAGCGTTGTTCGCGGGGAACAAACAAATCAGCTCCGTTCAATTAAGCTCAGTTTTCTTAATGCACATTCGAAGCCTGACCTAACCAAAAGGAAAAAAAAAGAAGTTTCGGCTCACTATTTAGGAGTCGTGGCAGTTACCAGGGAATTGATTATTCCTGAAGGAGAAATAAAGAGAGATATAAAAAACTGCTGGCGGTTTAGAATTGCTAAGCACGAAATATAGGGCGAAAGCACTGTTTTTTGTGGGTGGACACCACCGCCACGTACCTGAAAGCGCGATTGAGGTGTCCGGTGACCCAGGGTGCCAGTTATGCCCGTGGTAAACTTTTTCATCGCCAGTGACAATTTACCCAGTGTAAGCCGACGGCCTATGCTCCAGTACCGCGCTTCTGCAGCAATGTTGCCAACGCCAACGCGTATTGCTCTATAGTGTTGTGTTTCTGCCACAACGTTGAACACGCCAACGCATGGAGCGCACATTTCTGTCACTAACGGCACATAGATGAAAGCGCCAATATTACGTGGATAGTAGTATTAGTTGATGAAGAATACAATGTGCAATGCCCAGCGCGAGAGTGTGTTGCAGTTTAACACGAGGCGTGTTCTGCTGCGGAGATAGCATTGTGCTCTCGCGCAGAGGCCAGCGAAGGTCATCTCTTCGCGCCGCGGCGGGTTCGAATCCTAGTCACGGATATTAGTGCGCAAGGTCTGTTTCGATGGGTAAACCCCGAGCAAAACCTTGCAGTGTTTGTGGACTTGTGCCAAGTGAAATAAATCAATAAATAAACCTATAAATAAATCATTCATTAAATAAATAGATCAATCAATCAATCCACCAATCAATTCATAAATCAATAAATAAATAACTAAATCAATAAAGAATCAATAAACAAATCAATAAATCAATCAGTCGATAAATCAATAAATACATCAATCAATAGATAAACCAATTGAATATCAACACCTGGTATTTGAACCCGCGGCGGCGCGAACAGATCAGCTTTGTTGGGGACACTCCTCGTGTTAAACTGCAACACACACTGTGCATTGCGCATCGTCTTCTTCATTAACTAGTACAACTATCAAACTAATATTCGCGCTTTGAGATATATGTGGCGGTAGTGACAGAGAGATGTGCGCTGCATGCGTTGGTGTTGGACAACGTTGTGGCAGAGACACGACACTGGAGCAATGAATGGGCTTTAACACTCGTATCTACTACTGTCTTTACTTAGCGTGTCATAGCTTCTACCTCAAGCCTACTTTTTTTTTTTTCAATTAAAATCCCTTCTAGATGACCATGTTCTCGGGCTGCTTTTTTTCCGCGATATTTTTTATTCTTTGTTCTTATCTATAATAGCGGTACTGCTTTCACTTTTCTAGCTTTTTGTTGTCCTCTTACTTCCTCCTCAATCAACTGACCTCCCTTTATTTTTCAGGGCTAAAGAAAGGACGGTGAAATGTCTTCGAAAATTTCTTCGCGACCTAAGGTAAGCCAAGCTACAAAATGACGTGCGCTATAGTTCTGAGTTCTGAACAAAACACTGGCTAGCGTACACACGGGCACAGCGGAGATTTGCTCTCCAGCACTTATCTGACGTATTTAATCGTTCAGTGTGTTCGTGCTATACTAACAAGAACGGGGCACCTGTCACAGGTCCCAAAAGAGACGGTATACATCGCTCGCGGGTCAACGACTTGCCTCAGCCTCCAGCCAACGCACTCTCCAGCTGAAGACTAATACGACTGTCTGTAGAAACAGCAGAGATTCAAAGCCGCTCTTTTAATGGGCTCAAAACGAACGACCATGGCGAAAGGGAAATTGCGCTGCCTGCTGAGACCGTTATCGTCTTCCTGCCACCACCGTGTAAATTATGCTGCAGTTTTAATCTTATTGCTTTCTGCACAAGCTCTTTTGCAGTGGACTTGTTTGTTCCTCTCCTGCTTCTCTTCAGTTCACGTCTATAAATAGGCCTGTCGTTTACGCCTGACGTCGAGTGCAAGAGTTCGCCTCTGTTTATATTGCTTGTTCTGCGGTACAGAAAATTGCGCTACGTGTCTATTTATGTGCGGCTGACTTTCTAACGGACTGGGTGATTATGAGCGTCTCCGCTTTTTTTACCTGTTACTTAAAACCACGGCTGACCGGATCTGAGGCGCGATGCTATACGCGCGCTGGTCCATCGACCTCTCTGCCAGGCTTGCGTTCGTGCTATGACCTTTGTTCTTTTTTTTGTGCAGATTGAGATTGATTGATTTATTAAACGATTGCAGCCTAAAAGCCTCGCAGCCCCGTAATTGCAAGTAAACTGGAAGTAAAGGCTCGCTTAGTGTAGTTTGGGTTTTGGTTTCACGAATAACCATCAGTTTGGTTAAACAATTTCCAAAGGCCCGCGGTCGGAGTGACCCCTTAGTTCGAAGTCAGTGCCAAGGTGTCCAGGAACCGCTGTCCTTGGTCAAGGTCACACAGATACAGTAGTGTGTATGGGTTTTATTAAAGGGTACAGACAGAAAATTGCGAATGCAAACGAAAAATACAATTTGTTGCGTGGTAGCGAGAAGATGCTTTCTAGCAAGTTCCAGACGCAGGCGATGGGTGGAACATAATTTATTATGAATTTGAATGTTTTCCGACGAGCCGCTCGGCGTTTCCACTCTCATCGAGTGACGTCACAATGCACTTGCCCCAAATAGCGTGACGTCACCGAGCCCACTGGTTGCACACAGGAGCAGCCAGTGTTTGTCGGCGACGCCGACGTCATCAAGATTGTGGTAGTCCAGTTTGGCCAGTCGACCGTGACGTCACGGTGAACTTCAATGCAGGCGCCGACCAAGACGGAAGTTGTCAGTAAAAATTGTTTGGAATTAATTATTCATGCTGGGCACTGGCGTTTTGAGCTCATATTCATGATTACTGGGCCGGTAGGTCTCTTTGAAGGCAAAAAAAAAAGGACGCCCAAAATCTTTGTGTGCCGCTTTAAGGCAAGGATTCTTGCTGTGTTTTCGAACGACGACACTCCCCGCCCTCCCAGGGATTCAGCGCCCTCCAGGAGTCATTGTCACTTTCACCGTGTCGCGGTGCTGTCAAACATATTTTCGTATAGCTGAAGAAGGACCATGATATCGGAAAATTAACCGCTGGAGCTTTCTTCAGCTTTGTGCCACTGCTTTTACACTGCTAAATCAGATCCCGCGGCTCCTACGTCAGTGCATGTTCTGCATTCTGCATTTCTTGCCATCGTGATTGCATTCATTTGCGCAGCGTTCTTGAACGTTTCGAAATGTGCCTTCCTTTTTTTTTTCTGAAGCTTGGCAGCACTGTGCTTGTTGCTGGGTCGTCTAGCGATGACCTTATTGTATTCACGGCACCTCAAAGTTATGAGCGCGCTCGGCTGATGACCCGAAAGGCGTGGGTTCGATACCGGCCGCGGCGGTCGCATTTCGATGGAGGTGAAATTCTAGAGCCCGTGTACTGCGTGATGTAAGTGCACGTTGAAGAACCCTAGGTGGTCGAAATCATCCGGAGCCCTTCGTTACGGCGTCCCTCAGGGCCTCAGTCACTTTGGGAGGTTTAACCCCATAAACCATAAACCATTAAATCCATGAGGAGAGAATGTTTCCCCCTCCTTGGAGCTGAGACGGACCCCAGGGACTCTTCATTAACTGCACTGCAGGTTCTTGAAGTAAGCACGTAGCCCCGGTATTTCAAGTATAGACATCACTTCAGCCCAGAAGGCAGTGCAGGATGTTTAAGTCTGTAGAAAAGACCAAGCAGCCACTTTAAGCCAACGATTAGAAGTTTACTGATGACAAGTGTCAGTCTCATTACAGTCAATACTCTCTGTACTTTCAATACTCTTGATGATCACTGTACTACCAATGCCAGGTACGCATCCAGAAAGTTTTTTTCTTTTCTGGAGAGACCCAAGGTGATTTCTGGTACCATCGAGTAGAACGAATAGGCAGGGGGGGGGGGGGGGTGCTTGGCGGTAAATTGTCAACAACAGTGCATCTGAGAAAACGAGGGGGGGGGGGGGCTTCGTTTTCCCTCGAAATCGTGCCTGGTCACTGCTATCAATGTTTACTCTGCCACAAATACCATCAGATCATCATCATCATCATGAGCCTTCACTAGACCTTCTGCAGGTCAAAGGGCTCTCCCATGACTCTCCAGTTAACCCTGTCCTTTGCCAGCTGCGCCCATGGGGATCTACAAACTTCTTAATCTCATACGCCCACCTAACTTTCTGCCACCCCCTGCTGTACTGTGGATCAGTACTGTGGATGCATACCATCTGTACTGTGGATGTATTGCACCATAACGATTCAACCGGTCTGAGGACGCTATCCAAAGATCTGCATCAAGCAGACTCCACGTCACAGCAGTCCTGGACCATCGCCCGCTGTACGTAAGCTGCTCTCGCTCCCGCGATCAAGTTTCATCGTGCAACCGTCGTTACCCGGCGATTGCAAAAGAGCGCCGCATCGCTTACGCTCCCCACTGCAACGAGCCGACGTCCCCGATTGCTCTCAGGAGGCCGAGGACGCGGCGCGCCGCCACCGCAAAGTACACATGTCCGCGCATTGGACCAAACAAGCTCGCTAACGTCACACCGTTGCCGCCCGCAAGACGTGCGCAGGTTTCCCGTTTGGGTCGGGCTGAGGCAAGGCCCACACTTCCTTGCCCTCACCCTCCACCACTGTCTGGCCACGCGCGCCGAGGGTCGCGCAAGCGTGCGTGTTTGACCTCGTCCCGAGAGGAAGAGGCGCTTCTTTTTTTCTCTCCGGAAACAGGATTACGTACCGGCACGTGCCGCCAGGTAATTGAACGGCTCTCACTCCGAATTGAGCGGCATGGGGAATGAGCCCCAGATTTACGCTGAAGGGAGCCGGGGGGGGGGGGGGGGACAGCAGGTGCAACAGGGGGTCAGAGAGTGTAAATCTTCACGGCTGACTAAACGTGCATTCGGGGCTCCTCAGGTCAACTCTCTGCTGCCCCGTCTTCGTGTAGGAATGGATCGCGCCCGTGTAGGAGTGGTTGTTGAGTAAAGCTGGAGGTTGGTGTCTTCCGCGGCGGCGTCGATTCCGGAGGGTGCCGCTGGGCGAAGGTTGTAGACCTGCAACAAAGACGCTTTCTTGGCAGTGGGAACGCCGAGGGAGGGAACGCGTCGTTGTGCCTCCAGGTTGATTAAGTCATCTATAAGCAGCTCGTTGCTGTGGTACGCCTCAACGATTGCTCGCCGTGGCATCACAGAAGGTGAGACGTATATATACGAGCTCTCAGGTTCATTCGTGGGCTAAGATTTAGTTTTAAGTTCAGGTGGCCATGTGAGCGCCTCGAGAGAAGCGCTTTCTCCGAATGCGTTGCATTCTTTTTCCAGCCGCGGATTAAATGAAGAAACAGCAAGAGGCACGCGCGTGCGGCAGGGTGGAACGCAGATGTCCAGTACACGTGCGCCGCTTGACCGCGCTCTTTCTTCGGCCGATCGGCCCTTGGTTATCTCTCTAGCGCTTTTGTTGCTTGGCGCGACGTTTTTTTTTCCCCTTTCACGGCTTCCGCACTGGCGGCATACCAGCCTGTTGCCGCCAGACAGGAACGGGTATTCCCCGCGGCCACCCGAGCCGAGTTGAGCACTGAAAGCTCGCCCCACACGCAAAGTCTCGATCATACACCTAAATAATGAAAAATGAAAAGTCAAGGTAGCGGTCGCAACACGTTCCTCAGGCCGTAAAGCGAATCTGCGCCGGATGGAGAGATAACTGTCCTGTTTACTGTCCGCACTCAGTTTCTATATACGCATTCGGCCTCAATATTGCGTTCTTGTTTGTGCCGAGCTGTGTATCGAATATCGGCATCAGATACTCAGTTAGGTGGCAGAATATATGGTGGATTGTGACCTGGGCGAAGGACGAACAGTTTAATAAAGGTTTGTTCCGCTCACTCACTCACTTTCACTCACTCACTTTCACACACTCACTCACTCCACTTCACTCCACTCTACTCACTCCACTTTACTCACTCTACTCTCTCACTCACTCCCTATCTCCACTTACTCCACTGTCTACATTCACTCACTCTCTCCACTCTACCCACTCCCTCCCTCCACTCACTCCACTTATTCCACTTTCTGCACTCACTCACTTTCACACCCACTCCACTCCACTCTACTCACTCAACTCCACTTTACTCCACTCTACTCACTTCATTTCACTCCACTCCACTTTCCGCACTCACTCACTCCACTCCACTCCACTCCACTGTACTCCCCGCTACTCCCCTCTACTCACTTCACTTCACTCCACTCTACTCATTCCCACCTTCCACAAACTCCACGTACTGCACTTTCTCCACTCACTCATTCACTCACTTTCACACACTCCCTCCACTTTCTGCACTCACTCACTCCACACCACTCCACTCACTCACTCCACTCCGCTCCACTTACTCACTCCCTCCCTCCCTCCACTCACTCCACTTACTCCACTTTCTGCACTCACTAACTCCACTTACTCCACTTTCTGCACTCACTCCCTCCCTCCCTCCACTTTCTGCACTCACTCACTAACTCATTCCACTTCCTACACTTTCTGCACTCACTCACTCCCTCCCTCCCTCCACTCACTCCACTTACTCCACTTTCTGCACTCATTCACTCACTCACTCCACTTACTCCACTTTCTGCACTCACTCACTAACTCATTCCACTTACTACACTTTCTGCACTCCCTCCCTCCCTCCCTCCCTCCCTCCCTCCACTCACTCCACTTACTCCACTTTCTGCACTCCCTCACTCACGACGCTCAGAGATTTGCCTAATTTTCAATTTTAATTATAAAGTAATCACGCTTTTGTCAATAGATTTGCCCCTGTTACACTTTTTCACTGTACGGCCGGTAATGTAGTACCACTTGCAGTTCCGGTCCTTTATTTAGTATTTCCATGGCTTGGGCATGAGAGAGTTGAAGAACACGAGGCGGCTGAGATTAGTACGAACACATCCCCTCAGACTGCAGGGAGTTTGCACCGACGTCACAGTGACCGCCATGTTTTGTGTTGTGCGTCACCCGATGATCACCTCTCGAAGCGCTGACAATGAAACCCGCAGCAGCTTTGCCTTTCCCGAATCCGTGGGTGCCTGTGTCACTAGCTCATCACCCAGGCTGTGGCTGATACGTCCTCCGCCCACTTTCATCTTTTGAGAAAAACGCTGCCTCGTGCGGGAAGCCTTGGCTCAGAGTAAAAACACTCATTAGACTAAAAGCACCAACGTAATCACCGAGGGCAAATACAGCTGCTACTACAGATTTCTCGCATCAGGTTTTATGATCGTATGCTGTAAACTTAAAAAAAAACAACAATCCCCACCTTAGAGCCACACTCTCGGCTCCAGCAAATCACTCATCTTTCTCAAATACCAAAGGCCTCATTGAAACCGCAGATAAAACGGCAGCGTTTAACGCTTATTGCGAACGGCACTGGCATCCAGTATGAGGCTTTTCTTGATTTTTTTCCCTGCCCGTAGGTTGTTTACGAATTAAAAACCATCGAGGTTACGACGGGGCCGGCCCACGCACGAGGGAGACGCTTAAAAATAGCTCCACAAACAAAGGCCTTGCGGGGACTGGCCTAAAGTGCCGAGTGCGCTACAAATGGAAAGCACTTAGGCGGATTGCTTCCTACAGGAAATTCCCCACCAATTGCCGGTCGGAGCGAGGCCGTCTTAATTGTTGGGCAGTGGCGCGCATGCATGCATGGTTATGAGGGCTAAGCCCCGGCACCGAGTCAAGACGGCAGCCGATGTACACCAGATACTATAATGTGACGAGGACGCCAGGCCCCGTTTAGGGGGATCTTTATGCGTATGGGCCCGTTGGACACGCTCGTTCAGCCAACTCCGCTTTGCTTACTGCGTCTTTCCTTCTTCGCATTTCCTTTGTTTGTTTTATTTTATTGACCTCAGCTTGCGCGTTGTCTTCGACTCGTTCTTCGCGGGGTTTTTTCCTCGTAGCAAAGTGTACTAACCGGGAAAGGCTACTACAAGATCTGCATGACCGTTGCCATATATGCGCATGTTCCGCTGGGCAGTCCTGGAATACGTTGACGTCGTACTGGCGTCGTTCCACTGAAATTCTGTTCGACAAACTTGAAGGCCTTTGCGGGCAATGCGCATGGGTTTGTTTGTAATAAAACAGGGACTAAACGACGCGGGACAAACCCGTTGAGATTTATGTGCCCACTTACACACAGCCGACACAACAATACTCTGGCTCAACTAGTGTAGTACAGAAAGGGCAGTTATCTGTCCAGTTACACATAGGCATCCAAGGACCATACCTCGATTTGCGCTTCTCTTATAGATATTTCAAGACCCTTTAAGCACAAACATACAAATACCATTTAAACCTTCTTTTAGTTTGAGCGAAGAGTCTCGGTGTATCTTCATCTCACGGTATAGTGTCTCCGCTCGCCATGTGGTAATCCGCAGTTTCCTGAGACTTTAGCCGAAGTGTATAATATTTTTTTTTCATACGTACAATGTGGTACGCACTTAGCGGGAACAACTGAGTGCGCAGTTTTTTGGCCCGCGCAGCTATGCAAGGCACCTGCTTTTTATGCAAGGCACCTGCATAGGGCACTTTTCTGGCCTGCGATGCAGGTGCCTTGCATAAGCAGCGTGCCCATACAGTATGACAGGGCCCAGACACTCCCACAGTGTGCCAGCTGCGTGAGCCAATGAACCGCTTGCTCAAGTGTTCCCAGTATGCGCGTACCACTCTGTACATCTGCATTAAAAGGCTTTCAGGGGCTCATGGTGTCGCAGTTTGTTTCTGCGCTCAAAAAACGAAACTCAATGTCGTTGCCACACCGGGACTCTGAAAACTTTCTGAGCAACGATAATGGAATACATTCGGATTCACATGGTGTCCAGTGAAATTGTACGCGCCACCTCTGGTCACGTGATACGACTAGGGCCCTAATGGAGGTAGAGTTGCACAGATATCGCTGCTGCTTTCTTGCCGTTGATGAGGGGTCAATACTTGAGAGCTTTCGTTAGTGATCAGCCAATGAGTACCGCTAATATTTTTAGTGCCGCTGCTACCACCACTACTACTCTGTTCCTAGTATAAACTAGTGTTGCTACTACTTGAAAACATATTCTGAGTCTACTATCTACCACAACTACTACTTGTCACTATTACTGCCCTCCTAGGCAAATCTGATGCGGAACTTAATTTTGAGTGCACAGCGAGACGTTTCATTAAACTCCATATTTATCACATATTGCTGTCCTCTGGAGTTTTGCTGTGTCTTCTTTTGATGTCAAAAGGGTTTTTGTCAATGCAGAAAGTCCACTTCACATTCTCCACTTAGTCTCTGTTATTTTGTTTATGCACGGAATGCTAATGAATATGTGAAAATGTTTCACAACGTATGAGCGCAACGCACATTTTTTTCTTGTATTGTAAAACACTTATTATAAATTATAAGTTAATGTAACCCAACAAAAGTGTTAAATGCCACGTTTTCTTTTTTGCGCGATTCCAGGAAGAGAAACTTTCTGAATTTGAATTTCGAGTAATGCATGTAAGTACCCGCCGCGGTGGCTAATTGGTTAGGGCGCTCAGCTACTAGTCCAGAGTACCCGGGTCTGAACCCGACCGCGGCGGCTACGTTTAGATGGAGGCGAAATGCTAGGCGCCCGTCTGTTGTGCGACGTCAGTGCACGTTAAAGATGCCCAGGTGGTAGAAATTATTCCGGAGCCCTCCACTACGGCACCTCTTTCTTCCTTTCTTCTTTCACTTCATCCTTTATCTCTTCTCTTACGGCGCGGTTCAGGTGTCCGCCGATATGTGAGACAGATACTGCGCCATTTCCTTTCCCAAAAAAAACTACTACAGCCACTGCTACCACTACTACTTTAACTGCTGCCCTTACAAAAATTTCTGTAGACAGTATATAGACTGCCCATAGACTTCTGTATTTGAAGGCTATAGACTCTCTATAGACAAACACTAGAGAACAGTCTATAGATAAAAAAGAAATATCTATAGGAAGGCAATAGAGTCTGGAGAAGTCTGTATACTGTCTATAGACCGTTTTTGTAAGGGTACAGCTAGCTAGAAATAAATAATGCATAAATAACACTTATCGAATGAGTAATTCTGTACATCGTGTTTTGCCTAAGCTCGCCGTCCACTTCGGAAGAAAAGGCGAAAAAGAAGTTAAAGCGACGTGATGGTGCGACTTGACGCACGACAATAGGTAAGCCGAGATGCACAAGTGCTCGGTGCTCACTCAAAAAATTAGTTGTAAATTGGTGACAATTATTACGCAGTAAAAGTAAGTGCCCAACCACTGAAGATCAATCGATGTGCGGCGTGCGTTACAACCGCAATACAGGCCGACGAAAATAGTTGCTTTATAATCGCAGCTCTTGCTCAAACAGCCCCTTCGAACGTATATCTTTACTAACCTAGCATGTGCCCAGGCATGTTTCAGCGATAAAGTTTGCCCAAACGTCAGCGCCACGTTTGCAGTCATGCATGCCGTTCTTCAATCTCTTTATTCCACCACACAGATCACACGTTCTCTTCAGTCATGAACGAGCTGAAAGGAAATCCACTACTATTTTTCTGCGAGGAAAAAATAAAAAATTGCCAAAAATCCGCACTTGTGCGGGACGGGATTGGTGCGTAACGATATCCTCGGTAAAAGAAGTTACCGTTGAATGTCATTTAAATGCATGCAAGGTGCCCCGTTAGAAGGGAGACGTGGCTGAAATAGAACCGGGCGTGCACCGGCCCTGACTGCGAGTGTTGGAGATAGTGAATTACGGCTTGACGCATGGTCGTGGCTTTCTATAAAGGCCTTCGTAAAAACAGAAATGAACCAGACGCGTCACTTTTCATATTATGGTAGCCCGCACGTCGTGGCGGAAGTTCTGTCCACTCTTAGTTGGGGTTTATACAAGTATTGCATTCGCACGCGTCGTATCCTTCCCAGGAAACGGGCGCTTTCATGCAGTTTACAGGCATACAACATGCGCTTGCAGTATACCCAAGACAGATTATTCGATACGGACGTCCCCAACTCGACCTATTCAAGCGAGGCGGATGGTAACTTGCCCAGTTCGCCGTTGACGACCTTCGAAGCGAAGCCGGTACACGGGGTGTTTCACCTGAGGCTTTCAGTAATTTGAAAAAAAAAGAACAGGCGTTTCGAACCCGGGAACACCGGCTCGACTACTGATCCGGAGTTCCCGGGTTCGAACCCGACCGCGGCGGCTGTGTTTTTATGGAGGAAAAACGCTAAGGCGCCCGTGTGCTGTGCGATGTCAGTGCACGTTAAAGATCCCCAGGTGGTAGAAATTATTCCGGAGCCCTCCACTATGGCACCTCTCTCTTCCTTTCTTCTTTAACTCCCTCCTTTATCCCTTCCCTTACGGCGCGGTTCAGGTGTCCAACGATATATGAGACAGATACTGCGCCATTTCCTTTCCCCCCAAAACCAATTATTATTATTATTATTATTATTATTATTATTATTATTATTATTGAGTTTCAAGAGCGCTTTTTTCGCACGGCATTATAAGCGGTTTAGTGCATCAGAATACAGTTAAGACGTGCTAGCTAGCAGGCTGGTTAACTAATATGAAACACTGCTGGACCTCGTTATAACGAAGTTATAAGCGATTACTTCGCTATAGCCGTAGCTTCATTGTAGCCCTTGCTGACCGAGCTTCCAAGGGAAACCGTCATTCCCTCTTTATATCCATTACTCCATTGTAAACAGTTCCGTTATCACCAGGTTTGACTGTAGTTAACTTTTAACTCTTACTGTTAGGCTTCGTATTACTGTTCGCGTGTCTGTCACGTGCTCCCTGCCAGCTTCCCCTACCACTAGGGCGCTGCGAATGGAGCATGTGACACCTGCACCGCTGTGTGACGCGGGCTCGTAGGCGTGGCTAGCGCTCTTTCTGGCCGCGTGGTTTCGCTTTCACCCATGTGCGACCCCAGAATTGCTTACGCAGCAGCGGCATCGATAATGACATTTTGGAATATCTAAAAACTGACATAGATGTTAATTAGGCTGGGCTACGAACTTGTCGTATATAAGGCGCCTAACAGCAATAGTTGAAAAGTTAGCTGTTCAGTATTAGTTAACCCGCCTGGTAGCTAGCACGGCATTGCTGTATCCTGACGCACTACTCCTCTCACAGTTCTGTGCGGGAAAAAAAGCGCTCTTGTAACTCATAAGGCCTATAATTTAAATGCTGAAAAAAAGCCCACTTCCAATTCAAAGAGCCTGCACTCGTTATAACGAAACGGTTCATAACGAAGTAATGGATATAACGAAGGAATAACGATTATCTTTGAAAGCCCGGTCAACCCAGGCTATAACGAAGCTACAGATACAGCGAAGTAATCGCCGGGCCTCTTCAACTTTGTTACAACGAGGTTCAACGAGACCCGTTCACGTATCAGCTAACCATTCCGCCAGGCCGGAGACACAATATTCGCAATATACGCAAAGCTTGAGTAGACGCACAGTTGGCGACTGCAGCGGCCTACTCAGAAACAGAGAGGCCATGGAGCACAAAGCGCGCGTTCCATATCGGCGATTCACCTTCAGAAATCGCAAGAGAACACGAAATACGCTGGCATTTTGTGAGGCGCGCAGATGGTTCCTGTACCTAGGCCGTAATTCTTATGTGTTTCGCGTGAAGTTCAACTTGCGACTATGGCGTAGACTAACGACGTGGGCGCAACGGTGCACTGAACTCGCTGGCAATGAAGATGCATTAACGCGACGGCGTTGGAGGTCCCGTTTGGTAGATAACCTGGGCGTCGGCGTGGACTATAAAATCCTGATCGATCGAGATTGCAGTGAAGTAGAAAAGCAGTTCTGCTGAAAATAAGACAGGTGGTTAAGAGGAGTCGAACCGCTGCCCTTTGGGTTGGGAGCCGGGCACGCTTCCTCTACATCACTGAGAAAGTTTGGTTCAGTGTGATCAATGCAGGCCTTGTACGAGGACCCCATACAGCGCAGTAGACGAATTACAGGAGCACTTAGTTAATTAGCGTCACTAATTACCGTCACCAATTAATACGGACGGTGATATGTAATAGAAGATCATGTGAAAGCAACAAGCGTGTCAATGTTTGCGGAAGCGTGCGCCAGGGGCAACCCTAGCGAACGTCCTCTTTAAAGCTGTCGCTTCATGCTTGCAGATGTAGCAGACATCACGGTTACTTGGTGTGGAATTAAGAATACGAGTAACACGCAGGCCTGCAGCATGCAATTATATTACTCAGAAGAGTGCAAGGCGAACACAGGCAGCGAGTCACTGCGGCGGGGCCAGCACAGAAAATTGAAAACTGATTCGTTCAGCCAAGGCCATTGCACGCGTTTGGAGTGTATGCACAAAGACGGCTCTGTCTAGCCTTCCACTTCGTATTCGACAGCTAAGATGCTGCTCATGCTCTTAAGGTGAACTTATGTGTCCCTCAAGTTTACACATGTCCAACAATATTGGACAAAAATTTTGAAAAATATTGGAAATTTGTAAGGTGATATGGAAATACCGAAGGTAATGGTCCATTCTCCTGATTCATAGCAAAATATTCCCTTTGTAGTGTTTCCATCGCTCGCATGGAGCTGTTAAGACAGCCATAGAAAACCAATGCGGAAAGCTTTTGACGATACCGCAAAACAGTGATAGCAAAAAAATTCAAGCCTGTCCACGGAAGATCTGCGGATATATTGTAATCGTGAAATCTTACTATCTGTGAAAAAATTGCGTCCATAAAATTTTCCCCTTTCAAAAATGCTTTTGTACACAATTGTTGGTTGGTTCGTTTATTGGGTTTAACGTCCCAAGGCGACTCAGGTTATGAGGGACGCCGCAGTGAAGGGCTCCCGAAAATCTCGACCACCTGGGGTTCTTTACCGTGCACTGACATCGCACAGTACACGGGCCTCTAAAATTTCGCCTCCGTCGAAATTCGACCGCCGCGGCCGGGATCGAACCCGCGTCTTTCGGGTCAGCAGCCGAGCGCCATAACCACTGAGCCGCCACGGTAAGGGTATGACTGGCCTGGCTGCGATGGGGACTTTATTAATTGGTAGAAGTGAACCTTTCTTGCGCCTGAGACAGAACTTCAAGATATAGTGATTTTGCTAAGACTAAGAAACGCGGGGAGAGCGAGCTGCAGAGATATATCTTAATGTCTCAATTCCACTTAGCAAGTTCGTTTTGTGTTGCTTACGCATGGGAAGTGGTGCTGTAGAAATGTGCCAAGCTAAGCATGTGCCTGCTCTCAGCACTTTACCCCACACTAGGTCTCATGCGAGGACATCTTAGTGGCGAGAAAAGCTTTGAGCGCGGACACGAGCAAATAATCCGAATTTGTCGTTACAGAACGGACCACCCAACTGCGTTTTCCTCGTACGGGCAACAAGGCATTCAGTGCTTCACTGGCGAACTGGTCGAAGCAATATACTCTGCATATTTACGAGCCTCAAAAGGATATATCGCTCAACGCTTTCGGGCACACGGCTATTCTTACCCTGAGCACGAAAAGAGAAATGCTTTCTGTCCCACTGATTAATTACTCACCGTGCTTAAGGGAAAACTTGACGCAAATTTTTAAACATGCCAAAGTGAAGGCTTCACTGAGGAATCAAATCAACCAGATCCGTTTCTGTGACCGGGGGACTCCGATAAACGTGTTCAGCGTTCTGATTAGCGAGGCGTATGAACTCGACATGCTAAACGTGTTTCCCAGATCATCGGTGCGAAGCCGCGATAGCAGAAAATAAAAGGGTTTAAGGCATATCGTGAGCCCATTCGTCAGCTCAGCGCAAATAAGTGGCATCCCGCAGAGCCGACAAGCTCGCCTGCTTTCATTGCAGTTGTAAATCTATCGATATTCTTAAACGGCCTTTTAGTAGGAGTCCCTTAAGCCAGTACAGCACGTGCATTAAATCCAATACACAGGTGTAGTAGCATCGCTCCCCGAATTCCTGCACATCAATCCTTTGCGCTGCCTATTTGTCATTAGGTGCACATTCCAGCGTGAGCCTGAACCAAAGTTTTCAGTGACAGGGCGCCCCGTAGACTAGACTGATCTCGGATTCTGTGAGGTCATTTTTGATACGAATCTTATCAGTCGTGATTAGAGAATCAATAGTTGTAGTCTTGTCTCATTGGAGTTGGAGACGAGAGACCGAGTGACCGTACTCCGCACGCTTCGAGTTTGTACGTTCGTATGTCATAGGCGCCTGTCCGGTGCAAACTGGTCCTCATTCGTGATGGTCCCAGCATCTTCTTCACGTGCCAGATGTTCGAAACCATGTTCGAAACCGAACACGTACAAGTGCGGACGTAAGCAAACTGAGCGCGCAGCCGAAGTGAAAACTGCTTTCAGAGCCACCTATCGGGGCGCCAAAGAAACTTAAATGCACCGCACGCATAGGACACGCCTCCTGCAGGCAGGAACATAAAATTTTCGCATGCTTCACCTTCGCCATGCGTTCGCCCGTCGCCAGTGTGGCGGGTTCTGAACAATAGTGCTATTTGTCACTGGCGAGGCTTCGTCCGAAGCAGCTGTTGACACGGTGCCACTCTTAAACACCCTTGTGTTTCGAACTTCTAAGGCGAAAGCCTTTAATGGCTCATGTTCGCGACCGTGTCCATCTGTGCGTCCTTCCGTTATGCTCTTCAGCAGCTCGATAGTGAAAAAAAAAACCTTTGTGCACGATGAGATTCGAACCACAATCCTTCCGTTCCGCAGTCGAGCGTGCTAACGACTACGCTACTTCCAGCCAACGCACATGTAGTTTTGCTTGTCTAGGACGCTGGAGAGAGGTTGGGGAAAGGCGTCGAATCAGACGGGAAGGAGGGAGGGTGCAATGCATTTTTGCTTCCAGGTTACAGATAAGCTTCTCTATTGCAATTTTTTATATATCGAATTATGGAGACATCGAACTAATCCTCGATCTCTTTCGAGTTCGATATATATCCGGGTTAGGCTGTATAGGGCTTATGCACAGGCAAGGCAGAGCATCGCACATGGCACTGCCAGCTAATTTCCATGTGTATGCACCTGACATGTGGACCTCTCATAATCACCCTACAAGTGGTAGGGGCAAGCAAGAGAAATGCAGGGCCTTAAATTTCCTCAAGAGACCAAAGCATGACGAAACACTCTGTATTTGTGTCCACTGGATATCTCGTAGCAGTACTCTATTATCTCTGTAAACCTGACCATTATGCACTCTTCGTGAAGGGAATTATGTAATTCCCTTTATAGGACGTTGCATTCCGCCACTTAATATCTGATAGCATTACTCGTTCTAGTACCTCGACCCAAATTCAATACCGAGGACTGCAGCGCTGTATAGGAACACGGCCAAGACAGATAGACGCAAAACACGGGCGCTGGCTAATAACATCGTTTATTGTCATCAACTGGCTTATATAGGGAGCAGTTGTATATAACAACACAGGGGAAAGAAACGAACAACAACTGAAGCAACCGTGGCATGATTAATTCGTCGTTCCAACCAATTATTTCTGCTCATGGACGCTTAGGAACAGCAGCTCTTTTTGGCTTAGGTGTACAGACGGCATGCTTGCACATTTGTTGGAGATTTTTGAGATGGCCCGAGCTTCTGCTATCACCCTTGCCTTCGTGTCTCGGCACTTGCGCAGAATCTTACAAAGGCAGGTGTGCAGTCTTTGCACTTGCGGCGTTGCCTTTTCAGCTCACCCGAGTTTACATCTTTCAGATTTCGTCTGTGCTCCTGCAGTCTTGTGCTCAGACACTTGCCTGTTTGGTCTATATATATATATATATATATATATATATATATATATATATATATATATATATATATATATATATATATATATATATATATATATATATATATATATATATATATATATATATATATATATATATATAAAGGCTGGTCCTCCAGCCGAAACGTCGTGAATTAAATCCTGTTATGTTTCTTCAATTTTTGATGATTTTATATTATATTGACCAAATCAGCTGCCAGAAATCATTTTTGGTATATATATATATATATATATATATATATATATATATATATATTGCCCCAAGACAGGGGAATGGCATATACAAAATCTCTCTCACAGCTTACAAGACGTGGGCGATGTTTCGCAATGCAGTCGGGCTCTCTACTGATTTTCGAATTAACCCGTTTGCATAACTGCTGAAATTTCTTGGGCACTGAAATGACAGCTTCAGTTCCCGCTCTGTTTACAATCTTTTTCACGTTTTACGATACTGTATGTAGGTAAGCTATGGCGGATACCTTCCTTCGACAGTCATTTGCTCTGGGTTTGTTCATTGATTTCCTAAGAATGCTTTCTGCTACAGCAATTAAAAGATGTGCAGGGTACCTGGCTTCCTGAAGACGATGCACTTACTTCTGAAAAACATCATCCTTTCGGTGTGTGCACGATTTTCCAAGGGAGTTCATGAAACAAGAGTTTACTGTGGCTCTCCTCACTAGTTTTGAGTGTGCCGAGGCAAACGGAAGGAGTCGCTTGCCAACTCATTTGTCCAACACGTGCAGTTAGTTATACTTAAGTGACACATGCCAGAGCGCTTTATTTTTTAAAATTCTTTTTAAGTACCACGATATATTTTCCTTAGATGCACGCTTCATCACTGATCGAGGATGGCCTGCGGACCGAGCGGGTTTATTTGCAATGGGGGGGGGGGGGGGGGGGGGGAGAAATTTGGCATTGGCACGCATTTGCACGTCGAATAGGGCACGGGGATAAAGAAGCTTGCGCATGAGGTGTGAAAGGGCCACAATGACGTGCCGGGTACCGCTGACCAACACCTTTACACTTCATGTATTGAGGTTTCAGTCACTTTAAGGCCTCAACTTTCTTTGCGCGCAGGTGCGCGTTCCTGAAAACTTGTAGCGTCGAGCAGCCTTAGGGACCTAGCTCCTGCCGGAGCACTCAACAGGAGCACCATTCAGCTATATACCATGTCGAATAGATCCTTGCTCCTCCAATCACTAAGCCATCTTAAAACGTCAACCCACCCTCTTTGACGCTCGGCGCTAAGCCCGTGGTCGCGGGTTCGAGTGCCGTCAGCGGCGTAGCATTTCTGTAGAAGGTAAATGGGAACTTCACCCACGTGCTGTGAGATGTAAGCGCCTATTAACAATTCCCAGGCGACAGAAATGAATCCGGGAGCCCTCCACGAACCCGCCGCGGTGGCTCAGTGGTTAGCGAGCTCGGCTACTGATCTGGAGTTCCGGGGATCGAACCCGACCGCGGTGGCTGCGTTTGTATGGAGGAAAAACGCTTAGGCGCCCGTGGGCTGTGCGGTGTCAGTGCAAGTTAAAGATCCCCAGGTGGTCAAAATTATTCCGGAGCCCTCCACTACGGCACCTCTTTCTTCCTTTCTTCTTTCACTCCCTCCTTTATCACTTCCCTTACGGCGCGGTTCAGGTGTCCAACTATATATGAGACAGATACTGCGCCATTTCCTTCCCCCAAAACCAATTATTATTATTATTATTATTATTATTATTATTATTATTATTATTATTATTATTATTATTGGCCCTCCACGAACTACAGCGTCTCTATCTGAAAAGGCCACCGCTGAGTGTATCGCTTGCATGGCCATTGTAACAAGATGAGTCGCCGACTGGCCAGAGCTACGCAGAACGCGACTCATCCGTTTCTAGTGAAGTTAACCGAGCTAATGTATTCCGTTACGCCATCGCTTTGACACTGGGCAAGATGGACGAAGCACCTGCGAGCGCAGGCAACGTCGATTTCACACTCGGTTCCCAGCGCGGTTACTCACGTTCCGCCGAGCAAAGGGTCGCGCCCTCTTGCGACACCGTTTCCCACCACGTAACGCCAGCGTACGCAGAGAAACGCCCTGCTGCGATTTACCCGGAGTCACCGGTAATTATTTAGCGCGGACATCTCCTCGAGTCGACAGACGCCGTCGAATTGAAAATCACTTCGTGCGGGGCGGCGCCAGGTAAAGAAAAAAAAATACCCCAAGCCGGATGCCACGGGGCCGTTCGGTGCTACGCTGTGCACAACTGTGTGCACTGCTCCGCGGCTCGCGCTAGTTTGCTCAGTTCCTGGAAGGTTGCGCCTATAGAGAACACCGCGAAATCGCGGCGGCTGCGTTTTTATGGAGGAAAAACGCTAAGGCGCCCGTGTGCTGTGCGATGTCAGTGCACGTTAAAGATCCCCAGGTGGTCGAAATTATTCCGGAGCCCTCCACTACGGCACCTCCTTCTTCCTTTCTTCTTTCACTCCCTCCCTTATCCCTTCCCTAACGGCGCGGTTCAGGTGTCCAACGATATATGAGACAGATACTGCGCCATTTCCTTTCCCCCCAAAACCAATTATTATTATTATTACTATTATTATTATTATTATTATTATTATTATTATTATTATTATTATTATTATTATTATTATTCATGCAACGAACGCTAAGGCGCCCGTGTGCTGTGCGATGTCAGTGCACGTTAAAGATCCCCAGGTGGTCAAAATTATTCCGGAGCCCTCCACTACGGCACCTCTTTCTTCCTTTCTTCTTTCACTCCCTCCTTTATCCCTTCCCTTACGGCGCGGTTCAGGTGTCCAACGATATACGAGACAGATACTGCGCCATTTTCCTTTCCCCCAAAACCAATTATTATTGATTATTAATTACATGCAACGAAAGAGCCCTTTTCGCGGTGCGCTTGCACCGGCGTATTCGCTGTACATTCAGACGATAAGGTTTAAACTAACCGCGGATTCACCGGCCGTCCGACAGTGTTTCGGCGACGGCGAACCGGTAGAGGCAGTGACACGGTTGCCGCCGCTATCAAATTCAAAGGAAAAAAAATAAAGAAAAAGGGAGAGAGAGAGAGAGAGAGTCAGGAAAAAGAAGTGAAGACTGGGAGAGTTTCGAATAGCTTCGATTTCGCGTCTCCGTGAAACGTCCTTGAACCACAAAACGGCCACACGTGTGGGCTGCCGGGTGTGTATATATATATATATATATATATATATATATATATATATATATATATATATATATATATATATATATATATATATATATATATATATATATATATATATATATATATATATATATATATATATATATATATATATATATATATATATACCACACACGGAGGGAATGTATGTACTTTTTTAAAACGCAGCACGCTTGGATCTCGTTCCTGTGGGGGAAGGATTCTAATGTGAGGAAGGGGGAATGGAGATAAGTGGGTAAAGAGAAGGGTAGGAGCAGGATTTTGTACTCGCGTAGTTGTGATCGATTGACCGCTCCGTTCGATCGACGATGTCGTGGCAAAAACCTCCTGCAAGCGAGGAGGCTCACATGCGGTTCCAGCGGCGTGCGGTATGTGGACCTCGGCGAATTACTCACGCGCACGTGGTGCATGGGCTCGGTGTGAGAGGCGGGTGGTTGCACTGTGAAGGTATTGTGTGCACGTTCATTTAGAGCCGGGTTTCTTGCTTCTCGCTTCAAGTGAAATCGTTTGCTGAACGCCGTTTAATTTTGAATGAGAAGTTTCGCTAGTTCGAGTGTTCGCCCAAATTTTTACTTCGTAAATTAGAGGTTTAGGGTCAGGCTAAACGGTTTTTTTTTCCTAAGGTATGCGTTTTAATTCGAAAGCATTATATGGTTGTCGTGTGAGCAAAAAGTGTCCGCAAATTTTGTCCGTGCGATTGTGTCGCTGTGTGGAGGTAAATGCGCAAAAGTTTGATTGCGTTAGGTGGTGCGTGAGTAGATCTTGACATGGGAAAAGTTTAGCAGATGAATTGTAATTAGTTGATTTATTAAATTTAGTGAATGAAAATAAAGGCTGTGTCTGAAGCAGGTTTCCTCTGACTGATTCGATGATAAACGATCTAAATGCTTGAGAAGGCTTAGTTAGTATAGAAAAGAAAAAAGAAAATAGAATATAAAAGCAATAAATACATAGAATTTAAAAATAATATAAAAATGAATAAAAATGAAAAATCGAAGGAGAAAGAGAAGAAAACGAAAGGCTATGGCAGTCTTGATGCCATTATGTAGCATAAGAGGGCTCTCGCACAGTTTCCGCCCTCGCCGTTAGATGACGTCCCACGTCACACTCGCGGTATTACAGGACGTGCTACGTCCGCCGCTATGGGCGAGGGTGGCGCTGGTGAACACTCTCAAGGTTCGCTTACACACAATACACATAAATACCTCCATGAAAGCAGTAGATTTGACAGCTGTCGCCGTAGCTCAGTTGGTAGAGCACCGGACGCGATATTCGGAGTTCGTGGGTTCGGAACCCACCGGTGGCATGGTTGTCTTTTCTGCTGCTTTATAAGTAATTTTCTTTAAGCGATAGACTGATCTGGGTATTATTATCACGATGATTAGCACAACACATTAAAAAATTAATAAAGAAAAAGCTTAAAGAAAAATACTTGCAAAGCAGCCCAAAAAGCAACCATGTCACCGGTGGGATCCGAACCCACGACCTCCGAATATCGCGCCCGGTGCTCTACCAGCTGAGCTACGGCGGAGGTCGTGGGTTCGGATCTCACCTGCGGCATGCTTGTTTTTTGGGCTGCTTTGTAAGTAATTTTGTTTAAGCGACAGATTAATTGAAGTATACCCTCCCATTCATCGGTATTACAAAATAACAAAAAATAGAAACATTACCCTGTGCACCTTGGTTTCGGTGTCTGTTGGATTCCTTGTCATGTTTATCAAACGAGCCCCTCAATTCATTTGCCTTACACACACACACACACACACACACACACACACACACACACACGCACACACACACACACACACACACACACACACACACACACACACACACACACACACACACACACACGCGCACACGCGCGCACGCGCGCACGCACGCACGCACGCACGCACACGCGCACACGCGCACACGCGCGCACGCACGCACGCACGCACGCACACACACACGCGCGCGCGCGAGAAGAGTACGGGACAGAGAGCACACGCACAGGCACACACTGCAGAAAAGGGGCACATGAACGGAAACAGTAATTTACGACGTTTCGGCCGGGCCCCAGCCGAAACGTTAATAAATCACGGTTTGCGTTCGTGTGCCCCTTTTCAGCATTGCATTTTTCTTGATCCGGGAGGACTTTCGTGAAATATATATATATATATATATATATATATATATATATATATATATATATATATATATATATATATATATATATATATATATATATATATATATATATATATATATATATAGTATTGTGCGTTTTTATCGTGAAGACTTTCAAAAGTTTCCCCGCCTCAACCGCTGGCTCATTTGCGATGAAACTACATACAGAGCTTGCGTATTATGGTAACTTTTGTATCATAGCAAGTTTGACAACGGTACTTACTTTGTTGAGCCGTTCATGATGCGAAAACGTAATCGTCTACGTAGAGATCGGCAGCCAAAACCCGCAGACGACGCTTTTTCGCTGAAGGGCGGCAGTGGCGCCAGAGGTCGTGGGTTCGAATCCCACCGGCGGCATGGTTGTTTTTTCTGCTGCTTTTAAGTAATTTTCTTTAAACCGATTGATTGGCACTACAAATAATAATAAAAAAAGATTAAAAACATTCCCCTATGCCCCTTGGTTTCCGTGGCTGTTGGCTTCCTTAATATATTTGTCAAACGAGCCCCTTATTTCCTTTACCTTGTCTCTCTCTCTCTCTCTCTCTCTCTCTCTATATATATATATATATATATATATATTAACGTGGGAAAGTCACGCACACACCACATATACATACATACATACATACATACATACATACACACATAAATACATAAACGGAAGTAGAACCGTCGTCCAACGAATGCATAGGTGTCTATAGAGTCAGCTGGCCTCTTAATGCAAACACGTTGGTGGACGCAAAGCGATGCTATCGCTTGCTGCACCTCATCATCAATTAAGTGTCTCCTTAAAATTTTCAGATATGCCAGAGCCCCCTACTACACCTCCCTGAGTTGCTTAGGGACGTTAAGCCCCATAAACCAAACCAAACACACGCATGTAGTCGATGCCCAAAGATATCTTCTGGAGGCAGTCAGCCGATTGCAACAGCTTAAAATCGTGTTAATCAGGAGTTCAATATTCAGTCATAAACACTTGTTCGTTATCTATGGTGTGCAGAGTATCACTAAAGGGTGCGCCGTGGTGCAATGCAAAAGAAAGTCCAGACGTTCCGGACGCAGCCAGACAGAACCGGAGTGGTCCGGCTCCTGTGTCGCCGGTACACTTGCACCCAGGAGCATCGCACACCCTGATGACCCCATGGCACGGGTCGTCTTTACGGCAGCCGAAAAATAAACTGCGCCGCACCGCAGAAAGCCACGTGGCAAGGGGAGTACCCGCCCCTTTCGACCGAGCAACCGGAATAGACGGGCAATTCCAGCCGCGCTGCAGCGAATAGAGCCTGCAGGAATGAGGAGGCTAAGAGGCAAGGACCCTGAAGCTTGACAGCTGTTGGGAAAGGAAAGGGTGGTCTGAGTTGTGGGCCAGTCACTGATTTTACTGATGCAGGGAAGACTTGCAGTGGTTGTTGCTTTCAGAGGACTCTGTATGATGACTATACGGCAAAGATGAGCGGTTGTTCGGTGAGCTCAATGAGGAACGCCTTTCCGTCGCAATGTTGAATGTGTTCCTCTTGAAGTTAATAGGAGCCCCTAAAGGAGTGTTCAGAATAACCTTCTTTCCGGGCTCTAGTGGAGCGAGGTTCATTATCTAGGACCTCATAGTGAGAGCATTAACCAGTTGAAAAGCAATCTAGCCCCGCCGCGGTGGTTCAGTGGTTACGGCGCTCAACTAATGATCCGGAGTTCCCGGGTTCGAACCCGACCGCGGCGGCTGCGTTTTTATGGAGGAAAAACGCTCAGGCGCCCGTGTGCTGTGCGATGTCAGTGCACGTTAAAGATCCCCAGGTGGTCGAAATTATCCCGGAGCCCTCCACTACGGCACCTCTCTCTTTCTTCTTTCACTCCCCCCTTTACCCTTCCCTTACGGCGTGGTTCAGGTGTCCAACGATATATGAGACAGATACTGCGCCATTTCCTTTCCCCCAAAACCAATTATTATTATTATAAAATGTAAACGTACCACGGCAGGTGCGTTTAGGACACTCTCCACTGTGGGAACTGTTCAATTACAACACTGCTGCAGATTTTCTTGAAGTGCCTTAACTTTCACACGGAGAAAATGTTAAAAATAGGGGGGGGGGGGGGGCGGGGTGGAGGGTGAACTTACAAAAGCGCACCCGACACTGCGCAGCTTATTGCGAGGTTCACTGCCCTCAAGACAGAGCTAAGCGACCCTGGCTACTTTGGAAGGAGACATAATTTTTTTGCGTGTGTGCCTTTCAGATATGTTAGCCTTTTAAGAAACCCGCTGTGTATCCACGCGATACAGTATGCAATCTTTACATCACAAAGTGAGCAAGGCGAAGGAGAAAATCACAATGGGTAATGATGGAATTTTATTTGCCTTCACCGATATTTCTGCAACATTTGCCGTGGGTCCACCGCAGTCTTCGGATGCTCTCGGCCAAATTCTTTTCTAAATTTCCTATTTCCTGGCCTCAATCGGCAGATATCTACGGGCAACCTTGCTTTTGTGACGTTAGATTTAGCGCGAATTGGTCGTTATTCGCTCTTCGTCTGCTGTGGGGCAGGTTTCGACCATGTTTTTGGCGGCTTCGAAAAAGTAATAATCAAAGCTGGCACTTCCGGTCGGTATAGTTTAGTCAATCAAGCCTAGAAATGACAGGTTCTATGACAGTATCCATGAAATCATAGTTTAGGTTTCGGTTTTCTGGTTCTTGTTATTTAGAATACTCCTAATCGATGTTTTGAAAAAAGGTTTTTTTTTTTACCCGCCGCGGTGGCTCAGTGGTTAGGGCGCTCAGCTACTGATCCGGAGTTCCCGGACTCGAACCCGACCGCGGCGGTTGCGTTTTTATGGAGGCAAAACGCTAAGGCGCTCGTGTGCTGTGCGATGTCAGTGCACGTCCGGAGCCCTCCACTACGGCACCTTCCTTTCTTCTTTCACTCCCTCCTTTATCCCTTCCCTTACGGCGTGGTTCAGGTGTCCGAAGATATATGAGACGAATACTGCGCCATTTCCTTTCCCCCCAAAACAATTATTATTATTAAAATTGCTTTTGTGCCCTAGAGAGGGGACTCTAATGAATGTAATGTGATTATTAACTCAAAACGTCCGGGAAACCCCCGGAGCTGTCCTTTAAGTCCGCTAGCCAACGTTTCAACAATATGACTTGCCTTCGTGTCGGCAAGTGCGTTCTTCATTTGCGTTGTTCATGTCCTCCTTGGAAAGGTGGACTAGATTGACGGTGATGGTGTAAGAAGGGTGGTTTATCGCGGGTTGGAATTACCCACTTTACAATATCTCGAGCAGAATTCTATTCTTTGCTTATTGTTTTATTAACTCAACCTGGCTCACAGAGCCTCTCTGCTCCAGTCTCCATTACCTAAGCAGAACAGCGTGTTGGCGTTCCTAAATGGGCATCAACACCCTCTACTGTAAAAATCAACACCAGAACACAGCGTTGCCCTAACCTTCAATCCCTCAGGAACACATTATGTCCAAAATTCTTGGACAAACATTTTGAATATTGGAAAACTGTAAGGTGCTGATATGGAAATGTTGAAGATAACAGTCCATTGTACGATATGTGGCACAATTTTTCTTTTGGAGTGTTTGCATCGCTCTCGTCGAGCAGCTAAGACTGCCATAGAAAACTAATGGGGAACGCTTTTGACGACAGCAAAACGTTTAACAGCAGAAAAATGCAAGCGCCCCGACGGCAGATCTGCGGTTATGTTGATTGCTATGGTGAAATCTTACAATATACGAAAAAAAAATTGCGTTCCTAAACTCTTTCCCGTTAAAAAAATGCCTTTGCCAAGAATAATTGAATGTGGGGGAACGAGAACCACGGGTAAAATCTATGGTGCCACTAAACAGGGCGCTTATGTGAACGCCGCCACAAAACTGAGAGTAAATCTGACGACTGAATAATAATAATAATAATAATAATAATGATAATAATAATAATAATAATAATAATAATAGGTTTTGGGGGAAAGGAAATGACGCAGTATTTGTCTCATATATATCGTTGGACACCTGAACCGCGCCGTAAGGGAAGGGTAAAGGGGGGAGTGAAAGAAGAAAGAGAGAGGTGCCGTAGTGGAGGGCTCCGGGATAATTTCGACCACCTGGGGATCTTTAACGTGCACTGACATCGCACAGCACACGGGCGCCTTAGCGTTTTTCCTCCATAAAAACGCAGCCGCCGCGGTCGGGTTCGGACCCGGGAACTCCGGATCAGTAGTCGAGCGCCCTAACCACTGAGCCACCGCGGCGGGGCCTAAAGAATACGGACGTCATGGTCTTCCTGCTTTAACGATGCGCACAAAGGCGGTAAGAAGTGGACGCAAGCGTCCCACGTGCCCGCCAGAGAAAGCCTAGAAGTCACTACCGCACCAGTCATGCAAGAGGCACGCAGTAATTCTGGCGAACAGGTAGAGAATAGCTTCCCCGTTCCGTAACGACGATGACAGTTGCAACACATGATAATGAAGGCGACTCTTGACGTGTATTCCTCGAAGCCGTAACGCTTCTTTCGTTGCTTCCGCTGTTAGACATACTTTGTTGCTTTCGACCAGCAAGATTTTATCTACTCCTTTGATTTATTTCTGCTTGCTTGAGACTGATTATACCTTGGATGAGGAAATAGATCGGGTCGAGGTATGCGACGTATACAGAAGAGATAACCGATTTCAGCTCTGGGTTTCTCAAAAGAGTTACTCAATATTACCTTAAGGGAGTAGTGGCGCCACCGTCTATGCAAGTTTCTTAAAGAGCGCTTCATCCACCGTGGTAATTTCGGGGAGATGACGTTACTTGGTTGGCTTGGATAATGTTGGCTTGAAAACATGGGTTCTGCTTCGGAATCGGTAGCTGCGACTCGGCGCTCTCCTCTATGCGCAGATTAAATAACTTTAATGCAATATTTTTCAGTTCCTAAATGGATCTAACGCAAGTTAAAGTTCGGTGTTAGGTTGGTGCGGAAACTTTCACAGCTGTTTTTCGTCGTTTGTATTGAGAAGACTTATTGTTACGGCTGCATCTAAGTTTTATTCTCGACAATAGCTAAGCGAAATACGAAACCTCATCTTCCCAGCAATCCTGAGCCTCTTCATGATGGATGAACTACCGCAGCGCCACTTCTCCCTGTGGGCAATATTTGGAAGCTCTATGGCAGCGGGCGGAAGAAAATGGGCGGACAGATAGATGTCATGAAATTTGCAGGGGCATAGGTCGGCCTCCGGTGGCGCAGAGCAGGGCAGTTTGGAGATCTATGGCAGATGCCTATATCCGGCGGTGGACGTGTATACTTGGCCGTTGATAATGATGATTATGATGGTGGTATGTGATTATATGATGGGAGGGAGCCAGACTCTTGAAAGGCGTGCTGTAAGTGCCCGCCGTTGCTAAATGTCGTTCCTGCTTGGGAAGCTGTTCAGTGATATTGGATGCACAGTCGTTCGAGATCATCTTGTTTGCCGGACGTCCAGTGCTTTCTCGTTAAAGGGCGCAAAAATTTTTGGCGCGTCAAAAGCACAGTGCGATTTGACCACGGCCTGAAACGTATACATGACATTCGACAGCGACCGTCCTACCCCTGTTGCATTAAGACACAACTTAGCTATTTCCTTACCGCGAGGAAAATTTTAGGTTTTTGAAGCAAAAAGCTTCACTACGTCAGCTTTTCGAGCCGTCAGCGGGGCTGAAAGTTTGACCTTAAATGTAGCTAGAGGTCACGGTGGCCCCAGGTTGATCGATGTCATACCTACCGAGGAGATCGACACCCGAACCGCGCCCATAAGGGAAGGAAAATGAAATATAGTTGCTTTTAAGGAAAACAAATGACTCCTGTCTCACATATCTCTGTGGACACCCGAATCGCACCGTGAGGGAAAGAAAGTGAAATGAAAGTTGGTTTTAAGGAAAAGGAAATTACGCCTGTCTCACATATCTCGGTGGACACCGGAACCGCGCCATAAGCGTAGGAAAATGAAAGTTGGTTTTAAGAAAAGGAAATGACGCCTGTCTCATATTGTGCAATTTTCTTTTCCCCCAAAACCAATTTCTTGACCAGTCGCGCGTCCCGTCTGTTCTCCGTCAAGTAGTTACACGCAGTGACCGAACGCTCCGCGAGTTCCACCTCGAACGATTAATAACTGGACGCCCCACTCCAGTTGTAACCAACATAGTGCTGTGCGCGTGTGTGATTTAATACCTCTAAAATGAACTAATCACGCGCACAACCTGGACACATTTCTTACTGTGTAAATAGTTTGTACATATTACTTCTCCCCCTGTCCTCTATTCCTGTCCCCTCACCTCTTTCATTTCATTTCTCCATTCTGCCTGCTGTCCTTTATTTCCGCTGCCCCAGCTCAGGTGCTTCAGTATCGATGGCAGATGCCGGGGCTAGCAAAAATTTTTTCCTTCCTTTTTACTATTATTTTTAATAAAACCACTACCACCACCACCAGTCGCGCCACCACAGATGTAACCAGGGAGATGCAGCTTTTCGCTTTCCACCAGGGTTAAGCAGAGCTAAGCAACCAGTATTTTCTTATCTAGTTAATGACCTGAGACCTGTTTTTTCAAAGACTCAGGTGAAACACCCTGTATACTGGCTTCGCTTCGAAGGTCGTCAACGGCGAACTGGGCAAGTCACCATCCGCTTCGCTTGAATAGGTCAAGTAGGGGTCGTTCGTATCGAATAATCTGTCTTGGGTACTGCAAGCGTATGTTGCATGCCTGTAAACTGCATGAAAGTGCCCGTTTCCTGGGAAGTTTACGACACGTGCGAATGCAATACTTGTATAAACCCCAATTAAGCGTGGACAGAACGTCCGCCACGACGTGCGGGCTCTCTCTTATCAGAATTGCGTGGCTACCACATACGAAATGTGATGCCTCGCGCCGCGCTGGCTCAGCGGTTAGGGCGCTCGGCTACTGATCCGGAGTAACCGGGTTCGAACCCGACCGCGGCGGCCGCGTTTCGGTGGAGGCGAAACGCTAAGGAGCCCGTGTGCTGTGCGATGTCAGTGCACGTTAAAGATCCCCAGGTGGTCGAAATTATTCCGGAGCCCTCCACTACGGCACCTCTTTCTTCTCTCAGTCCCTCTTTTATCCCTTCCCTTACGGTGCGGCTCAGGTGTCGGTCGAAATGTGAGGCGGATACGGCGTCATTTCCTTTCCCCAAAAACCAATTATTATTACTATTATTTTCATCGTTTCTCTTCCAGTCTCTTCACCTCTTTCATTTCATTTCTCCATTCTGCCTGCTATCCTTTATTTCGGCCGCCCAGCTCAGGTGCTTCAGTATAGATGGCAGATGCCGGGGCTGGCAAAAATATTTTTCTTCCTTTTTATTATTATTTTAATAAAAACCACTTACTACTTACTACTACTACTATGAGCGCGGTACCACGTCTTCGCGTCTCTGCAGGGCTTAAAAATACTGGAGGACGCTCAAGCTTCGCCTTTAAGAGTGGAACGCGACAGCGTGTTGCAACACTGCCAGGAAGTCCACGGAACGCCTTCGCCCGTTCGGCGCGACGCCTGATTTATTCTCTGCTGCAGGTCCTTGTACCCAAGATATTAAACATATTTTTGGGATATGGCGGTGTGCTTCCTATGAAGCACTCTGGCACGGGTCGGCCCGGTATTGCACTGCCTTCGGTATCGGCCCGTGGCATAATAGCGCGCGCCTTTCTATCTTTGCTCTCCTATCCTTTAACTCTTCTACTTTCAGCACGCGGCAGCGAGCGTGGCTCGGCTTGAGCCAGTAGGCAGGCCCGTGCACTTTCCTTTTCTTTCTTCCTATCAGCAACAGCAACAGCAGCAGCGGCGACGCCTTGCCCGTTAGACAAATCGCTCTGCTGTATACGTACAGTGAAACGGACGCGCGGAGTGGCAAACCACGTAGAAGCGCTGCCAGGCGCCTTGCCGAAACGCGCAGGACTAAAGTTGCAGTCGTAGTTCGTCGGCACATCGTTCTCGACAAACCCGATGCCACGAACGCCAGCATAGCTTCCGCGCCGAACGAACGGGCAGCAAGCCGCAAGCTTCGTGGTGAACGCGCTTTGGATGTGCGCTGCCTTGTTCGCCGCTCACCTCGTTATTCCTGTGTCCCCGCACGGCCCCACTACGCCCGAACGAGACGAGTGGGAGGCGCTGATTTTGGCCTTCAAATGAGCCAGAGGTCAAACCTCTTACGGCGCGGTTCGGGTGTCCACCGATACATGCGAGACAGTTATACGCCATTTCCGTTCCTCAAAACCGGTTCGGGTGTCCACCTATATATGAGAGTTACTGAGCCATTTCCTTCTTCAATTTTGTTGGGGCAGTGGTGTACATTCCGAAGAGGAGGAGGAGGGATTTTTCGCTCACGGCCGACGCCGACGACACCGGCTTTTCTGCGACACGAGCTCCTTAACGCTGTCGCGTTAAAATTGCTGGGTTTAACGCGGCGGTGAACCTAGTTAGACTAGCGAAAACTGTGTTAAGCATGGTGTCCACTGTATCAGATCGAAAGGCAAGGTCAAGGGTGAAGGTCAAATTTCAAGGTCAGGCACTCAATGGTCATAGTCATATGATCACGTGGTCATAATACCATAGCTTGGACCATACCACCACCAAGTTAAGTTCACAATGGTCATACTACCATAGCTTGGACCATACCACCACCAAGTTAAGTTCGGTTGACGTAGTAAGGCATTGAAGGTCACTGTCGATGTGGTGCCCACTGTCTGAAGTCAAATGTCAAGGTTAAAGGTCGGAGTGAGGCACCCAGTGGTCAGTCATATAATCACGTGGTGACACTACCATAGCTTGGGCCATATCACCACGCAGCTAAGTTCGGTTTGACCTTGTGAGGCATTGAAGGTCATTGTGTCATCTACATCGAAATCAGAAATTGCACCCCGAGGAGACCCGCCGCGGTGGCTCAGTGGTTAGGGCGCTCGACTACTGATCCGGAGTTCCCGGGTTCGAACCCGACCGCGGCGGCTGCGTTTTTATGGAGGAAAAACGCTAAGGCGCCCGTGTGCTGTGCGATGTCAGTACACGTTAAAGATCCCCAGGTGGTCGAAATTATTCCGGAGCCCTCCACTACGGTACCTAATTCTTCCTTTCTTCTTTCACTCCCTCTCTTATCCCCTCCCTTACGGCGCGGTTCAGGTGTCCAACGATATATGAGACAGATACTGCGCCATTTCCTTTCCCCCAAAAAACCAATTATTATTATCACCCCGAGGAGTAGAGGGCTCGCTTTAAAACGCCATCTCGCGGGAAAAAAAGAAAACTGCATCGGAAACGAATCGGTGCTCGAGGTGATGGTTAGCGCGCTAACGATGCTCCCCTAACGATGCTTAATGGGCGCGTTAAGGAAAGAGTTAGTAGCACTTTACTTTCGCCTTGAGCGGCGTGCGTGCGTGACTTGTGCGGCTCAACCACCTCACCGTCCTTGAGAAGAATGTGCCGTTCCAAAAGCATTGTGGGCGTGTCCGCGAGCCTCCGGGCGCACAGCCGATTCACGACCTCCGCTCATAGAAATGCAAGCAGAATTCCGGGCTTGGAGCCAAATTTCGACGGGCTTTCCCAGCACGTGGTATCTTTTCACGCAAGAGAAGCTGGTAGACAGGAATCAGCCGAACAATATCAAACATACCGATTAGTTGCAGGCCGAAGTGCCTTAGGCGCTGGCTATCGAAACAAAGTGGTGCGATTTGGGCGCCGGGGGCAACGGGATTTCCCACCACCGAATCCAAGGTGAAAGCGGAGCATACCTTTGGGACGGAACGGAGAGAGAGAGAGAGAGAGCGAGAGAGAGAGAGAGAGAGAGAGAGAGAGAGAGAGAGAGAGAGAGAGACAAAGAGAGAGAGGAAGCCGTTTAGAGTAGAGTAATTCGCAGGAGTCGGACGGTCGGGGCCCCGGGCTTGTCCAGGGCTCCGCTGGCATTAGCTGGGTTGCGGACTACCCCAGCGGCATAGCTACTGTGCCCAATATTGGAAATGTATTGGCGAAAATTGGCCCTAAAAAGGAGCATGGTAAAGCCTCAGTTTCCGATATTAGACTGCTTGGGTAGCTGGACGATCCAGGCTCGCTGGACCCTTCTCGGAGCAGTTGTTAAGTCACCTCGGGCAAACAGCGGTGTTCCGACTGGCGTATTTAAAAGGGGCGGCTAACTGCATGCCACGTATTACTAATTAGGAACACACGTGCGCTCAGTCAGGCTTCAAACAGTGAAAAGGCCCAAAGAAACCAAATGTCAGCGCCAAGAGAGTTGAGCAGCTTGCCCGCCAAGGTGGATCTCGAGGGCAGGAAAAAAAATCGTGGAAAGAATTAAACATCACGTACGTGAATTTCGCAAAGAAAAAAAAAACATGGTTTACGAAATCCCGCTTGATGCAGAAAGGTGAACGCATGTGAAGGTGTTCCCTCCATCGCTCTTCATTACGCGGAATCGGTGTACCTAATAATAATAATAATTGGTTTTTTGGGGAAAGGAAATGGCGCAGTACCTGTCTCATATATCGTTGGACACCTGAAGCGCGCCGTAAGGGAAGGGATAGAGGAGTGAGTGAAGAAGAAAGGAGGAAAGAGGTGCCGTAGTGGAGGGCTCCGGAATAATTTCGACCACCTGGGGATCTTTAACGTGCACTGTATATACCTATCGACTGAAACCTAATCTCGTGAACTCCAGGGCTTTTCTGTTATTTAATACAACACTAAACGCCTTAAATGCAATAAATACGACAGCATTAAGAAGATAATACGAATGAGTTAGCAAGCTGTCGACCTGTGGAATTTTTGCCGGTTTTAAGAAAGAACTTGAGAAAGTAAATTTATCACGGATGGCTAATACTTGTAATAAACCCGTATTCACAATCTGGATTTAGAAAACTTTGGGCTACTGAACTACAAAAAAGTATTCATTGTAAAATATATATTACAGTAATACAGCTTAAGGCATATATGTGGAGTTTCCAAATGCGCTCGGCCGCATTTATTACACATTCGTACTGAAAAGCTAGACTTATAAATGGCTTCCTTGAAAAATCTTTGATGCTTTTGAGCAGCTGTCTATCTTAGAAGTAGAAAACAGTAAGTAGAATTAAACGGTCATCGACCTGATGTTATACCTACCTTTCCCGCCTCGCCACACAGCAGCATTTTGGGTCCTTTCATTCTAAACACATACGTAAATGATATTACCCAGGTATATAAAGAAACAAGACTGGTCATATATGCAGATGACGCCACTTCATTGATCTCTGCCTCCCTCACATCGAACACAGTTATGAAAGCTAGCACAACATTTATTCATCTTGAAAAGCGGACACTTATGATGCCTCATGTGGAAGTTCGGGCTGAAAATTATGCGCTGAACTCTTCGAAAACAAGAGCCACTCTCTATAGTAAAAAAAAATTCTTATTCATTATGATGTCATGCCTAATAATTGCAAATATAATGAGTTTATTTAAATAATTGGTGTATTTATCGATGGATGACCTGGCAAAACCAATCAAATTACACAGCGTCTCAACTGTCAGGTGTCATTGTATTTATTTGGGCTTACAAGCGCATCCTACATGTAAAGGCGAAATCCGACCGGATAATTCTCATCAAGATATTGTGACTTGGTATCGGAAACATATCACCATCATACGTACCTGCAAACTTCACGCACCCAGTTGAATAGAATGCTTAATAGAATAGAATAGAATAAAATAAAATATAACAGACTAGAATAAAATATAATGATGTGTACTGGTGTTTCGAGCTCGCTTTCATTATCACTAGGCCCGGAGACCTTTTTCAAGGCGAAAAATCGAGCACGCAAAGACTTTGCGTCTGTATCCTCTTAATATTATTCCCATTAGCGGTATACTTTGCTATCGTGCTAACGCCTGATGCACGTAGGGGTACTAAAGAAATAAAAAGAAACACTCCGACTTGTTATTGAGATGTTGATGAAGGCACGAAGTTTCTACCGACCAGTGCAGTGAATGCTGACGTCTCAGCTCCTCGTGAAGTTCATTTCCAAAATAGCCAACGCCGTGATCTAATCGCTCCGACGGAAGCTGGCAATCTTTCGCTCTTATCTCGGAGACTCGATCACCATCGCTGCCAAGAAAAACAGAACTCGACACCTCCTTTCATACACCTACAACGTCACGAAGAGAAATAAGAAGGAAGTTCTGATATAACTAGTATACATGCGTGCAGGGCATAGCAGCAACGCGCTTTGATTTACCCTGTTTCTTGCCCGCCGAATGCGAAGCGTGGGGAAAATGTATATCGCTGTCAGAAGAACGAGTAATCGTCAATGCGGTGAACATTAACATCGTTGGCGTTTTTCTTTGTCTTCTAATTCACTTCTTGTGAAACAGGCTTTTGCATATTCATCCGCTAGTTGGACTCGCACCGCAACCACCACACACCGAAGGCAATCGAGCGAAGGAAGGGGAAAAGAACAAAACAGAAGCGAGAAAAGACCTGTAAGACAGCAACGGCAATACTTCGTGATACGTGTACCGCTGTATGAAATTATCGCACATTTGAATGCACTCAAGGCCATTTTCCATGCACTTAGGGGCCTGTATTCATATCTATGTGTGGCGCATATTAATGCAGCCCGGAGGGGGGTAGTCACTTCGCCTCTGGGTTGCTAACTGTTCGTGTAACATGCGCCACTAGACTGCAAATGTGCTGCTCCATCTTTCTGTCACTCGCTACATCTGTTAACTTGCGTGTTCTAGTTGATTGCGTCCGCTGTCTCTGCTTTATCAAATAATGCTACACTTCATTAATTTTTTAATATCGCATCGGTAACGTTCGACTAAATCCACTTCACTCATATATTTACGCGTTTATTTAATCGCTAGTCTTGCTTTCAAGCTTAGATCTGATTTAGATCGGAACTACTTCGTATTGCTCTACGTATGTCATCCTTTACACGGCCGCTGCTACAGTGCACGTAAGCGGCGGGACTGGAATCTAATTTTCTCTGGTGCAACTCTCTTCGAAGGTGTCGACGGGTCTTCGATCGTTCTGGAGCTCCGTACAGGTGCCAAGTTATGCGCCAACTATGTGTAACTACTGCACCCAGAATCACTTCATAATTTTCGTAATTGCTATGCGCCCATACGTGCGGATCGACAGCTGCGGTCTTCTTGGAAAAAGCTATTTGCAGAAGCGGGACCATAGCCCATCTATAGGGTGCCAGTGCAAATGACTGCCACAGGGAAACGGGCAGGCAGAAAAGGCTCCATAGAACAGAAAAGAAAATGCACAAGCTTCTCTCAGAAAACAACAGCAACAACGACGACGACGACGACACAACAAGGACGACTCAACAACAACAACGACGACGACGACGACGACAACGACAACGACAACAACAACAACAACGACAACAACAACAACGACGACGACGACGACGACGACGACGACAACGACGACGACGACAACGACGACGACGACGACAACAACAACAACGACGACGACGACAACAACAACGACGACGACAACAACAACGACGACGACAACAACAACGACAACAACAACGACGACAACAACAACGACGACAACAACAACGACGACAACAACAACAACGACGACAACAACAACGACGACAACAACAACGACGACAACAACAACAACGACAACAACAACGACAACCACCACAACAACAACAACGACAACCACCACAACAACAACAACGACAACCACCACAACAACAACGACCACCACAACCACAACAACGACAACCACAACAACGACAACGACAACCACAACCACAACAACGACAACCACAACCACAACCAGAACAACCACAACCACAGCCAGAACAACCACAACCACAAGAAGAACAAGAAGGACAAGAAGAACAAGAACAAGAAGAACAAGAACAAGAACAAGAAGAAGAACGACAACAACCAAGTTTCACGCCCTTCTGCAGCTATCCAATGCGGAGCAATGCAGATATCAGGAACATTCAATTTTGGACGAAAGGGCAGAGAATTGCATAGTGTTCGTTGTTTGTTCATCACCAAAAGGAACTTTCGTAAACGTTTTGTTTTTGAAATCTTGATGAATTACTCTATTGAAAATGTCTTCTTGCGAAACCAGTAGTATGGTTATGACAGTTCGGAGTTAAAAAACAGCAGAGGTTTCATTCTTAATGCTCAGTTATCTAGTCATATGAGTTGTGCTAGCCCTCATAGAATACCAATTTGTCGAGATTTGTTTTTGCCCTGATATCCTTATTGAAAAAATAAGGATATCTACCCAGCATGTTGATAGTGAACTTACTTTCACTGCCTAAACAAGACTGGGAGCTGTGGGGCTCGTCATAGCGGAGAAATTTGAAGTAATTGGGACAACCCGGTGTTTTTTTTTTGCGCACTTAACTGCTCAAATAACCCCATTTAGTCGCAATTATTCCAACGGCGTCAACTGCAGGACGTGTATGAGTTTATGTGAAGGGCTTCATGTATTTTACATTGAATACCGTACTGTCAGTACGTTCAGCAGTACCTGCGGTATTCACGAGAGGGCGTGCATCCCGAGCACTTTCTTGTTAAAGTATATTTTTTTATTTGCACACCCTAAACGGTGTCTGTGCATCAAGCATGCACGTGAGCACGGTATTTCACGTGGAACCAAAAATTTCATTACCGGATCTAGTCCTTTTTAAGGCGGCTGTGACGAGTGTCTGGCTGGGACGACTTTTCATCGCGCCATCACTCTCTTCACAAAGTTCGAAAGAAGAGAAGTGGTGTCCATGATTTGATTTGATTTACGGGTGTTTAACGTCCCAAAGCGACTCAGGCTATGAGGGACGCCGTAGTGAAAGGCTCCGGAAATTTCGACCCCCTGGGGTTCTTTAACGTGCACTGACATCGTACAGTACACGGGCCTCTAGAATTTCTCCTCCATCGAAATTCGACCGCCGTGGCCGGGATCGAACCCGCGCCTTTCGGGCCAGCAGCCGAGTGCGATAACCACTCAGCCACCGCAGTGGCCTAGAAGTGGTGTCCAGTCTTGAGAAGGGCACAACTGTGCAGACGCCATTGCTTCGGGCACTCTTTGCTTAGCATCTACTTCTCATTTCCATCGAGCCCGCAGTGTCAAGGATCCATTGAAATACTATGCGGTGACCTTTTTCTTGGGCAGATGAAAGGAGCTCAGCGATCTCTAGTGCCAGAAACTGGTAGGCGGTGTGTGGCGTAGGTGACGTCCTAAAATTTGTAGCGCAGGTTTCGAGTCTGTGAATATACATCACTCTTGAGGTGGTTCTCCACAGATGTGCCGAATCGCTTCCCGAAGGGTCACAAGCTCAGCAGCAGTCGATGTTGAAATATGTCCTGGAACAAATTTGAGAGCCATCTGCCGGGCGAGCATCTCCACAGCTGCTCTTGGCGCCATTGCTTTTCCCGATCCATCAGTGCATGTTTAAGCAGATCAACAAACAACGATGGAAGGAGAAATGGCCGTTAAGCAAACACATATCCGGCTTAGCTTGGCATTTCTCGAAGTGTAAGCACAACACGACTACTGCGCGCGTTCCGTTCCTTGTAGGCTTCCGTGCAGCTGTAATTGGTGCGGGGAGGACCGGTGCTAGAGGAGGTTGGGAAAAGAGTTGGTGCAGCAAAGCCTAGTCCTGACTCCTGAGTGCACTACAGCAAGTCTGGAGTCACGCCTGAAACAGTCAAAGGGATTTACATCCGGCCTGCCGGCAACAGCACTGGTGCAGTTCCCTGTATCTGTATGCCGTTTGTCAAAAGCGTGCAGCACTGTGAAAGAGGCGCCGCGTAGCGGCGTAGTGCAGCGTCAGCATGCAGTGCCCGCTCCCGCCGTTCCCTCTGAATGCACGTGGCCTGCAGCGCCACTGCACGCAATTCCCGACTCGCGCGCCTGTCAATAGAGGGGGCGTGTCGGCCCTCACTGTTTGCCACGTGCCGCTGCTATTTGCGTCCGCGTTTGCCACAACCCCACTTTGACGAATTGCCGCTCGGCGGGGAAAACGGCTGCTGCCCACTGGGGCCTGTCCGCGTGAAAAGGTGTCTTCTGGGGTGTGTGTATGTGTGTTCTGTTTGGCTCGCCGCAACGCAACTGGCCCGTCGTCGCTAGGTCGGTTTGCTTATTTATTTTCACACACCGCAGCCTCGCGTGGGGCAAGCTGGCGTTGCACGTGTTCTTCGGTCCTCCGCCGACTGGTGCACGTGCTGGGATTTTCCGTAACAGCAGGTGCGCAGACAGGGAAAACACTTGGTGCGACTGCTACAGAAAGGCATTGCTTCCGATAAGTGCTGTTTTATTGTGCCGAAGTTATCTTCTTCTTCATCTTTTTCTTGTCTTACTACTTCGCTGTTTCCTGTTTTCTACATGTAATATTAAATAAAAAATGGCAGCGTGTGCATATATAGCACTAGCCCTTTAGACAATGCAGTCTCGCTGCGACTTTCTTGTTTGCATTTTTCATAGTAAAAGCTTTCCGAAGGCGAGTTTGTCTCGTCAGCTAATTCTGATGATGATGATGATGATGATGGTGAATCTTTATGGCGTAAGGGCAGCTTTGTCCAAAGAGCGCCATGACACAAGGTAATTTTCATTGCAAAAGGTGGGCTCCAAGAGCCTTTCCCAACCCTAAAGAAGCCGATCACCAGGCAGGGGAAAGCTTGTACCCATTGTATCACCGATGGGTACCCGGCGGTACTGGAGATTCAACTCCGCACCTCCCGCATGCGAGGCGGATGCTCAAACCACTAGGCCACCGCTGCGGTCTACTCAGCTAATTCTACTGCTTTCAATGAACGCAACGGGAAAGAAACCAAGAAACATTAATCCTGTAATGGCCGGCATGTCACGTGTGGGGCATAGTGCAAAATCGAGAATAATTCTCACCTCTAGTCCCGGAACTACATGAAATGCTAAAAAATTCGGGGGCGCGATGAAGTTAATGGTATGACGGTAATGGTATGACGTTAATGGTATGGTATGGTTAATGGTACGTTAAGGGTATGACGCGATGACGTTAATGGGTCCCTTCAGCAGACGGGGGGTTCACTTTGCATATTACTTCGCAGACAAGGACACTGCTGTTCAGTTTTATTTAGTTTATTTTTATTTTATTTGCAACAAAACACACAAGGTCTCCCTTTAACCAGGTCGAACGAACGTTCCTCAGCGATCCAGAGATGTATACCGCGCCCGGGTCACGACCACAGAGGCAGTGGTTCGAGTCCCGACTCGCCCATTTTTATTTTCAGTGCAATTGCTTTTCTTTATTCAGAGGCACTACGTAACGGTGGCGGAATGCCGTCAGGACCTTCTAGACCAAAGACGAATTGTGTAGCAACGTCATCAATGTTGTATTGTGCGTTCGTTGCGGAGTGTTTCAATTAACCGCGCGAGGTTGTGACGTAACGATCCTCTCAGCCAGTCCGGATTTTCTCGGCACGCCAACTACGCCGGGTTCTCCGCTGAACAGGACCCTTAATGCTAATAACTTGCTTCAACAAATGGGTTTTTCCTGCACAGTTTTTAAAAGGGGGGCAAAGTGTCAGTGCACTCTAAACGGAAAGGTGTAAAAAGGGGTTAAACTGTCTCCTGGCGCACTCGCTGCTCCAGAGGACAACTTACTCCCTTTTTCACTCCCATACAGGCGTATTTGTGTTTACAGCGATGCGACAGATGCACAATGTCTGCTAAAGGATAAAACCATGCCAAAGCTAACCCTATAATGGCACAACAGACTAAAATTGAACGTGCCGTGATGCATTATCAGATGATGGTGAAGTTTAGAATTTTAATTGGTCTTGATTTACCTCATTCCCCTGAATATACTCCCCGTTTCTACTTCCGCATTGAACAATAATCAAAATCAGCTAAATTTAACTGCGTTTTAATCACGTTTTTCATCATGCATCTCACGTTTTTTGCATATCTGTCATGATAGGGGCGATTAGTGAAGAAATCCAAGAAGTTGATAACATTTATGCAATGTTATCGATGCCTTTCTATCAAAGGGATAAAGTCATTAAACGTATACGGCAAAATAATCCATAAAAAAGCACCTTTTAGCATCTTCGCTTCCACGTTGATGCCCGAACAAAGATATGAAAGCTCAAAACCTGAGCGCTTATGTGCCATTGGGCGATTTCCGAAGACACCGCAAGAACAACGTATACTCTGCGCACACCTAGGTAGAAGATAATTGCTGTTGCTAACGTACACGTATACCCCTACGCGAAATATTCCATCAGATATAGCGAATGCAAGCGCCTGCGCGGCAATTTTTTTCGCACTGTATTATACTTTCACGATAATCTGCAGCCAATACGAACTGGAAAACTCGCTTGGCGACGCGCACTAGTGGCGCAATCTTCGCGCATGCCTTATCTCTACTCGAACGCGTATACATGCAAGCGCAGCTTTCCAGGTGTACAGCGATGCGCTCGCTTCCGGGGACCAATGGTGCTGGAACGTGATCCGAATGACGATCTTGACAGGGACATTAATAGGCGGCTGATAAGAGAATCGGTTCCTCTCAGGTGCTTTTGAAGGTGGGCGTGTTGATGGGCCTTCATCATCGATCGTACCACGACCAATTGGTTCCGGTTTTCCGCGGCCTCCGAAGGCTTCTACATCGTGCGCTCGTCGAAAACGATTTTCGGTTCATTTACGGCGAAATCGATGCTGGCACGGATAGGCCCGCCAATGAGACATCGAGCACCGTCGCGCCGTCTTGCGATCGCTTCCTGGTTATCGGTTGGCTAAAGCTTGCGGTTTGTCCATTGCCTTACACCTCTCGTGCTCGGGAACCTGCGCTGCCAAGGTGGCACTGCAATTGTTCCATTCGGTAACTCAAAACCGCTTTAGTCAGCCGCTTGGGCCGCTGCAAACGCGAGGACACATTCTGCGCGATAAGATACCCGCGTTTGGCTGACAGCATTAATTGCCTCGCTTCTCTAGGCGTAGCCCAGATAGCTGACGCACGGCACGTGCGCCTTCGACAGAGCTCGGAGGCTCACGCCAATGAGCTCCTGAAGGTGGCGCGGAAAAGTACTAAGAGTACTACCCAAAACTGCTCGCTCTTCTCGCTAGGCAGTGCGTTATGGCGCTGCAGTCGGCACCGCAAGCTTCAGCGCAAGTTCCCCTTCCAGCTTCCGTTTGTTGGCGAGCGTAAGGTATTCCTTGTCTGGGGATGTCCACAATGTCTCTGGGAGTAGATGTAAAAAGGGGCTCTATTCCGAGGCCTCCTTTCCAGAAAACGGGTTATTATTTAGATCGCTAGGTCATGCAGTTGTGTGGTGAAGGGGAAGAAACGTAGATCCGCCGCCAATGGCGGGAGGGTGGTCCGGAGGTGTTCCGGCGCTCCGCTCCCTGCTCGCACCAGGAGTGGAGCTCGCGTTCATGGTGGTGGTGGTGGCGGTAAGTTTTTTAATCAGTGAAGAGCTTTGCGCCCCCCGCCCCCCCCTGAACTCGAAGAGGCCCCTTAGTCCAGGGCTCCTACTGTTTGCGGCGCCCTCTGAAGCAGTTTCCCTTGGTCCTCTAGGTTGGCGCTGGACAGCTAGCACGGTCGTACTGTGCTCAGGATCTGGGTTTGGGATTTTCGGGGTGGCGTGCGTGCTTTGGCAAGTCCATGTAGAGTGATACAGTAAGGAGTGTTGTCCGCATAGCGGGTATGTTTGGGCATAATGCCGGGTGCATGTAGTGTAAGAGGATGCGGTGTGGGTATATCTTCTTCTGAAGCTGCCTTCAAGCTATGGCTTCTTCCCGCATCATCTTCGTGCGTGGGCGGGGGGGGGGGGGGGGAGTAGATTCGCTGATTTACCTTGTGGTGGGTACTGTTGTGTTGTCAATGTACTGTTGTGAGGCGGGCTTCGGGGCTGCTGTGTATTCTGGTGGGGCCTGATTAGTAAGACCTCGGGCTGCGTGTTGGGTGCGCACTCTGATTAACACTTAAGAGACTCGCCGCCTGGTGTACATACGAGAACAATTTGAGGAAGTTGGCATTATCGCGTTGTTCAGATACGGTGAGCGTTTGCTGATATGCTGTCATTTGCGTAATTTTCTAAGTGCCGCTTGGAAAGTCTGAGATCACGCAGATTTCGTCTTCCGCGACGCTGGAGGCCATTCGGAGAGCGATGGCACTCTCCTCTGCTTGTACGATTTCGGAGGTTCGGTGGTGGTGGGTGAGACCATCTGCAAGGAGTGGTCGATGGCACAGGCGACTATTGCCGGTTCGGAGGCAAATTGCGCCGCGTCTGTGTATTTGACGTTTGGGAGGTTTCCGTATGTTTGCGGAAGAGATTTTACTCTTTCTCGCCTTCTCCCTGCATGGTGCTGGGCGTGCGTGTTTCGTCGCATTACGTTAACTTTGATTCCGGTCCTGAGCACAGATTCTATTGCGGCTGTTTGACAGTGTTCCCCGCAATTTTTCATAAATTGTGAGATATCACTATAACAATCAATATATCCGCATTTCTTCCGTTGGCAGGCTTGCATTTTGTTTGCTGTTAACCATAACCGTTTTTGCTAACGCCAAAAGCGTTCCTCATTGGTTTTGCCTTACCGTGGTGGCTCAGTGGTTATGGCTTTCGGCCGCTGACCTGAAATACGCGGGTTCGATCCCGGCCGCGGTGGTCAAATTTCGATGGAGGCGAAATTTCAGAGGCCCGTGTACTGCGCGATGTCAGTGCACGTTAAAGAACCCCAGGTGGCCGAAATTTCCGGAGCCCTTCACTACGGCATCCCGCATAGCCTGAGTCGCTTTGGGACGTTAAACCCCCATAAACCAAACCTAATTGGTTTTCTGTGGGTCTTAAATGCTGGATGTGAGCGATAGAAAAAAAATTAAAAGAATGATTTTCCTACACATCGGAAGAATAGACTAGTACCTTCAATACTGCCATAACAGTACCTTGCAGTTTTCCAATATTCAAAATTTTTGTCCAAGAATGTTGGACATGCAGCCAAGGTAAGCCTGTTAAAATAAAGCAAAACCATAGAAAATCAAGATAAACCGTGCGAAATCATGAGTAACCGTGATAGCGCACGACAATTTGCGATTAGCCCCAGCCTAGCCCGTGACTTTTTATCCGCTCTCCCTTCGATCTACCTCCGACTACTGCATGTCCTTCGGTGCTGAATAGTTGTGTTTATTTTTTATTTTTTTGCTGCGCTGTGTCTCGTATTCGACATATCCAATTCTGTCATTGTGTAACTTTGGCACGCACACAAACCCCTCCGGCCACTCTGTAATCTTCTCAACCCGGACGTGAGTCCCCCCCTCTGCCCCGTGTTTCTCCAAGAATGACCCATACAGCAACCATCTACAAGAAGTAACTACTAACGTCAAACTACGTTTTCAGGTAGTTAAGATATTAGGCAGATATTTATGGAAATCCCCCCTAAGGTGGAGTAGGTTTCTAATAAGGGAGAAATTACTCATTGGCATCCACCCAAGCGCAGCCATACGGCTACAGAAAAAAAAGAGCCATGTCCTAGCCTAGCAGGTTAGCTCAGTTGCTAGAGCGACTGCTCCGGTGAAGCGGTGGTCCCGGGTTCGAACCCCTGACCAGGAAGAATTTCTCATTAACTGCGAAGTTTCTGTGGAAGCTGTGTAGTTTTCCTTTGTAGCAGAACGGATGCGCTTGGGTGGATGCCAATGAGTTATTACTTTTTTATTAGTTAAAATATCGAAGAGAACAGGCGTAAATGTTGCTTTTATCAAAGCTTTGCTGTTTAAAAAAAAAGGAGAAATTTTCTTCGTTTCATGCATTCAGTATTTTGTTTGCACTGTGATGTGCACTATCATTTATTCTTTACTGCCTTAATTTTTTCTTTAAGTAGAGCGCAATATCAGTATATTGTTTTGGTGCGTGTGACTTGTTAGTGCGAAGAAAACAGGAGGAACAGAAAAAAAAAGTGACAGTATGCTGTATTATTTGTTTTTCGCCCGTCAAATCCTCCCCGATAGTTTAGTTTACTGACGTATTTTGGTCTATGCCTGGTTAAATATTTCTGTAGCGCTCATTCATTTCGCAGTTTCTTCTGTTCGTTCAGTGTCACGTATGTGCACTCTGTGAAGTGCGTGGCTTCTGTGCTTGGCATATTATTCTGCTTGCTTATTTCTTTTTTTCCGTTATATATACAACGTGTTTGACTTAAATATAGGCTTTTTAACTTAGAAGAGTGAGGGGCGTGTAGCCCACCGCAAGTAATACCCACATCTGTTTTTAGAATTTCGAAAACGTGGATACCTTCGGCGCTGTGGCCCAAGAAATTTTGGCTATTTCGACCAAGTACACTGAAGAGTTTGCTTTCCTGCAAGCTCTTGAAAACACGTGTATTTTGGCGCGATGTAGGCAAAATTTTTTTAGCGTGCAGCGCCGAGGATAACGGCGTTTGCATAATTTTAAAAACTGCCGTGGATATTACTTACGGTGCGCTACACAACTCTCAATAATTAAGGAGCCTAAAAGTAATAGCTAGAAGTTAACTATTCAATATTAGTTAACCAGCCTGCTAGTTAACATATGTTAGCTCTATTCTGATGCACTACACCACGCTGACAATGTCATGCCGAAGAAAGCACTCTTCTAATTTGAGACGCCTGGTCTTAGGTGAGACACCCTGTATTTGCACGGCTTCGCAAGTGTAGTGCCGCTTGCCGAAATGTGTTCGTTGATCTTTCGTACTAAATTTGTACGCGGGGAACAAAGGCTTCGTCAGGCGTTACTACGCCTTTAGTTTTGCCCCCCTTTTAGAACTGTTTAAAGAAATAAACAAGTACAAAAAATCTGCCCCTGTCCAGAAACATAATTCTTTGTGAGAGCCACCTATTTTCGGCCCTTCCTTGTGTTCTTGCGGCATGATGAAATTAGCGTTCGTCTTTCCGAGTTTCCTTCCGTCCCGCAGCGCAGTTTGCGAAGTAGCTCCGTTGACGTCACAGGCAGGAGGAAGCATGCAGTTAGCTATCTTAACGACATCGTAACACAGCAATCCTGTCGAAACCTCTGCAATGGATAGTTTACGTTAGCGGAAGCGAAAAGAATGATCAAGATTGGTTACGCGCGAAGTCCACTTTGTTAAATGCGTGACTTTTTTGTTTTTTTAGGCAAATTACCAAACACGAGTGAGATCGTATTGCGCAGCCAGCCCTATGTTTACAAGAAAAATAATGCTCGCGCTTCGTGGTGTACAGCACACTGTTCTAAAGAAAGCTCTTTGAAATCTTTAAGATCCCTTAAGCTACAAGCGGACCGTGCCATGACTCCTGGGTCTTCGTCGGTCTGACCGTGTAGCCGTTAGGATGTGAATGAATAATAATAATTGGTTTTTTGGGGGAAAGGAAATGGCGCAGTACCTGTCTCATATATCGTTGGACACCTGAACCGCGCCGTAAGGGAAGGGATAAAGGAGGGAGTGAAAGAAGAGAGGAACAAATAGGTCCGTAGTGGAGGGCTCCGGAATAATTTCGACCACCTGGGATCTTTAAAGTGCACTGACATCGCACAGCACACGGGCGCCTTAGCGTTCTTCCTCCATAAAAAACGCAGCCGCCGCGGTCGGGTTCGAACCCGGGAACTCCGGATCAGTAGTCGAGCGCCCTAACCACTGAGCCACCGCGGCGGGGCTGAATGAATGCGGGCGCTCTTAGTTTGCGGCGCCACCCACCTTTATAAACCGATGGCCATGCCAACAGTATATACCTCGTTTTTTTAAAAAAAAATTTAATGCTTGTTTAGGGTGAGCCACATGCCCGGAGACCACTAGTGTACATGCGAGTTTGTTATGTACGTTTGGCTGGCTCATTTTACAGCCAAAGCACAGCTCATTTTCTTTGATTTTTGACAGTTTTAAGCGTGATTGCAGTATTACGAAACTTGAACAATGCAGCGTCGAACGCCGGGAGTCGTCAACGCATGAAGTGTCCATGAAGGCTACAGATCGTAGAATACTGGTCGGACGCAGTGATCCTCTGCTCCTGAAAGTTGTTACTCTCTTCAGTTCTTGACATCCATTAATAATAATAATAATAATAATAATAATAATAATAATAATAATAATAATAATAATAATAATAATAATAATAATAATAATAATAATAATAATAATAATAATAATAATAATAATAATAATAATAATATTAATTGGCTTTGGGGGAAAGGAAAAGGCGCAGTATCTGTCTCACATATCTTTGGACACCTGAACCGCGCCGTAAGGAAAGGGATAAAGGATGGAGTAATAATTGGGTTTTGGGGAAATGAAATGGCGCAGTATCTGTCTCATATATCAATGGACACCTGAACCGCGCCGTAAGGGAAGAGATAAAGGAGGGAGTGAAAGAAGAAAGGAAGAGAGAAGTGCCGTAGTGGAGGGCTCCGGCATAATTTCGACCACCTGGGAATCTTTAACGTGCACTGACACCGCACAGCACACGGGCGCCTTAGCGTTTTTCCTCCATAAAAACGCAGCCGCCGCGGTCGGGTTCGAGCCCGGGAACTCCGGATCAGTAGCCGAGCGCCCTAACCACTGAGCCACCACGGCGGGTTGACATCATTAATGACATTCATTAAGCAGTTTCGTTTTGCGCCCTGAGCGCCTCGTTCTCCTCCAGTAGTGTCATTTTGGTACCCATAGTACTAAGGTCTTGTTACATCATCATCATTACCACCACCACCACCACCACCACTACTATCATCATCATCACAATCACCACCATCCTCACCACCACCGCCACCACTACTATCATTATCACCACCACCACCACCACCACCACCACCATCATCATCATCATCATCATCATCATCATCATCATCATCATCATCATCAGCCTGGCATCTCCGTTCTCAACCGCTCACGAAACAGGGCTAGCTAAGCCATGTCTGATCACCCAGCGGCTCATGAACAAAAGTTGCCAGTGGACGAGGCCGCAAAGCACAATCCGTTTGATTCAGGGATATGAAAATGAATTTCATGCTTACTGCACTGGCAACAAAAATTTGTCACTGGATTTTATCCGTGCCGCCATGGCTACTGCCAGGTGGCCGCGGTTTGGGACCCCTGCTGATCTTGTAGGAACTTGCTTTGGAGCGAGTGTTTCGTCTGGGCAGATATCTCCTTTGGCGTTGTCTTCTTAGAGAGCGTCGGAACTGGCTGTTGGGGGCTGAGTTGGTTGCAGAGTAACGACTACAACAGTTGGCAAGAAAAATCCGTCATACAATGGTGTTCGTGCCGTCCGCGCTGCTGCCATTATAGTGTCCTTCTGATCTTGTCATGCGTGGAAGACGGGGGTCTTCCCTCGTCGTGATAAATATGTCCTGGGCAGGAGGAGGAGGATGAGGAAAAAGAAGAGGAGGAAAGGTAGGGAGGTTAACGGCAAGAGTAATCGGTTTGCTACCCTACACGGGGGGAAAGGGGTGAGGGGATAAAAATGAAAGAAAAAGTAGTCACTATGAAAAGTCAGCGTTCGTAAAAGTTCGTAAGAAGCGGAGCAGTGCCTTGGAGGCCTGCTTTGTGCCGGTGCCTTAGTCCTGACAAAGAGAAGATGAAACTGGCTTCGTATCAGCTCGCGTTCTCAACTTACTACGCGCCGAAGCTGACACATAGAAACTGGGATGGTGCCAGGTTAACAAATTGGTTAAGAGAGGGAACAAGGCGCCCCCGATGTGCACGACTGGATTACGTTCGGTGTTGTGTGCTCTAAATAGCCTCCTTGACCTGGTAAGCCACGCAGGACGTGAACAAGCTCGCGGCCTTTCTAAGCTGGCGGCTTTCCTCGGTGCTTCCGGGACACATGATTCCGTCTTTCAAGGCTGCATTTTGTCTCGCTCGCAAGATAGCGGGAATTAAGGTGACGATCTTTTTTTTCTATTCACGTGTTAAAATAGGGCCGTTAGATACAAGCATCAGGGTGTACTCGAGACTTGGAAAGATTCCTATTGCCAGCTGTACCTCAAAAGAAGTGTTGTAACCACAATGCCTTAAACGGCAGCCGGGATTGGACTGCGCTGAAGAGAAATCGCAGGCCAGACCACTCGCCAGTGTATGTGACGACATCTGCATTTGGTTTTGCAGGGTACCAGATTAATGCGGATAGTAATGATGTTCCGGCAGTCTCTTATTACGGCAGACATAAAGCATTCTAATCGTGGGATCGACGATATTGGCGGACAGCCATGGCATGTTTCGGTTCCCAGGATCGAGCTTACTCAGCGCTTAATGTTTTTTATGCACTCGGTCCTGACCTCCCAACACGAGTGCAGCGCTTGAATCCGCATTACTCATCCGAAAGCCTAGGCTCCATTTTCAACATTACTCACGTACGCGCGAAGTGGAGTACGCTTAGGGCACAAGCATGCAGGCTCATTGCTGCTTGAGCGTTTTGGTGGCACCTATTCTTCCTTTCTTCTTTCACTCCCTCCTTTATCCCTTCCCTTACGGTGCGGTTCAGGTGTCCAACGATATATGAGACAGATACTGCGCCATTTCCTTTCCCCCAAAAACCAATTATTATTATTATTAAACAGCGTCCGGACCCCCCGCCCTCAAGCGAGGTGAAGAAATGACATCCTTAACTGCACCGCACCCCACCCTAGTCGTTACGGAGGCATCCAGTTCCAGGACCTCCTATGATAAGGCTCTTGTGAAAAAAAACCCAAGAGAATCCTTTGAGAAGACATGATGGTCCTATCGAGACCATCTTCTCGGTCTGTCGAGAATGCGCCAAACTGTGGTACAGACTATTCTGTGTCAGCACTGGTGCTATTCTGTGTCAGCACGGAATGTACGGTACCGGCCATTGTTAAAGGGAACATGCGATCGCGTGTCCTCCGCTCTTCGCGATGCGCTGCCGCCGAAAGCCGGAAACAACGGACGGCACCAGGCGCATGCGCAGAAAGAAGAGTCGGCTGTGCTTACTGAGCATGCGCTTTAGGCTACCGATTCTCGCCGGCTCTCGGATCATGCTATTCGTGAAGCGCGGAGGCCACGCGATCGCATGTTCCCTTTAACAGTGGACCATACTGTACCATTCTGTGTATGAATGTACCCTTCTCTGGTGGCATAGAAGCCCACCTCAGAATTCTGTGGCAGCTTCTCCAGAATTCCGTGGCACCAATCTATGGTGGCAGAGAGTTGGCCACTGTGCCACCAAAGGTGGGTCGATTGTGTAATATAGGTGGCATTCGGCGATGGCCGCCACAAAATTCTCCGGCCAGTATTCGATAAATTTGTGCCTCCAGTCTGCTTTAGCAAAGAATGTGCCAATGCGCCACCACAAGCGGCTCACTTTTGGAAGGCCCTGCTCCACGGCTCCGATGTTACAGTTAGGCCTACCTGGGCGGCACTGTCTTCGAGCCGCTGGTATGCATGGGTAGCTTATAATTACAAAGCACCACTACGCCAAAGGAGGCTTAGCTTAGTCCCTCATATAGCTTTGTATAAGTGTTCAAGGACACAAGTTTACGTGGGTGGTCACTGTGGAGTTAGTGCGTCATTCCATTGCATTACTGAACGCGTTACATTTGAAGCGCCCTCATGAAAATTTGCTACTTGCATGGCTCCAACACTGATGTTACTGACGCAATCAAAGCTGTCTAGTTTCTACTGTGTGGCTTCCCTTTGCAAAGACAATAACGTAGCGTTCGTGTGACTAAGGAATAGCAGTGCTACACGGGTACTTAAATGGCGCTTAACCGAATGTTATTAGACACCACTGCCCGCCTTGTGACGCTGCACGAATTTTTTCACTGCTCATTCGAGTCGGCGGAACACCGTAAATGCGTAATATAATTTCAAAGGCCTTCAAAAGGAAAACACCTTTACCCTAGACTGCATTGACTTCACGCCGGCATTTAGAAAACAAACATTTCCGAATAACCCCGCCGCGGTGGCTCAGTGGTGAGAGCGCTCGACTACTGATCCGGAGTTCCCGGGTTCGAACCCGACCGCGGCGGCTGCGTTTTTATGGAGGAAAAACGCTAAGGCGCCCGTGTGCTGTGCGATGTCAGTGCACGTTAAAGATCCCCAGGTGGTCGAAATTATTCCGGAGCCCTCCACTACGGCACCTATTCTTCCTTTCTTCTTTCACTCCCTCCTATATCCCTTCCCTTACGGCGCGGTTCACGTGTCCAAAGATATATGAGACAGATACTGCTCCATTTCCTTTCCCCCAAAAAACCAATTATTATTTCCGAATAAGATGCACTTTCTTTGAGGAAATTTCGACCCACGTCGCATGAAACAGCTTTTTTTGCGTGTTTTTTGCAGCTGCACAAAATGGTTGCTCCAGAAGTAATTTTCGATCTCGTAGGGTTCGGTTTCCTGCCTTCTTGTTTTCGCAGTCCAAATGCGTAATGGCATCCATCCTTAAAGCAAACTGAAGGCTGTCATCGGCCGGGGCCTCTTTCATCGCCATTTATTATCATAAAAGAGCACATACGACAAATATACAAAAGGACCGAATGAACAGAAACGAAACTTTACAGCAGCAGCGCCGTTGCAAGTCTGCGGGTGGTCGTTGGAATCGTCGTGGAGCCCCACGGAGCCCAAATGCCGTACGGGATCTCGAAGGTCGTTTGAGCGCGTCCGAATAGCACAATTAGCTGCTCTGCTCTGGCGAAAAGAAACCAATATCTACGATCTAATTCCGTGCCCAGATCTGAAATATTGGATGGGACAGATAAGCTCTTTCCGAGCGGTATGGTGCGATAGCGTAATGGTTAATTACCACATATGCAAAAGATCAATATCTACATACATAGATCCCTGGGAGCCCTCGTACCCCCTCCTGGTGCACTGGTTCATGTCAGACACCTTATCATCCTGTAAGATTATCCACCGAAAACCTGCAGTAAATCGCCGGGTACGGTAGTAGCTGTGCCAAGTACACACAACTGTTGTCTTGCATTTGTGAGGGAAACCACTCTATAAAAGTTAGGGAAAACATTTAGCGTCCTTCAGTGTCACCACGGTCGAGTCACGCGAAATACATCTTCTCAAAACCACCTCAGTGGCAGTAATGGATTTTCTATAGGTTCAGCTTCAGGCCCTGGCAATTCCTTGCCACCAGTCAGCATCACACACATGAGCCGCAAACAGCCTTATCAGCAAATAGGCACGCAACGCCGTCATACCGTAAGCACTCACTACCCAGAAGCGGCTTAAAAAAAGAAAACGCAATGAATTGCACCGATTTAGGCCTAAAGACGTTCACTTACTCGCATACGAATTCCCTGTAAGAAGCGAGGCAAGCTTGTTCCGGGCGGGAGCTCTTTGCGCAACGCCAGCGTTGCGCAAAGCACAGCCGTCGTAGTACGGAACAGTGTCGTTGTGCATGAGGCGCAGTCGTGGAAAACATGACTGCGCACCAGAGTAAATCGCTGCTTGGTCACCGCAGCTTTCCGAGAAACGAATCAGTGAAAGATTTCCTGTTTTTTTCTTTCGCCATCCAAATTCGTTTTTTTTTTGGTGCTGCGGAGGAGTGATTATTTGCATCTGTGGATACGGTGCTAAACCGTGCTGAGTTCATCGATCATGCTTTGCTGGTATTTGGATGGCTTCTCGGTAAAGCAAGACCCTCGCGGATGAGATTCGGCAAAGGCGTTCACGGATACGTGCTTGGACTGCCGAGCGCGCTGTTTCTAGCTGGATACAAGGAAAAGTTAAGTCAAAACTGGCTTGCTTAACCCGACTGTGCGACAACGTGTCGGAATTCCTCCAATTAGTTCTCCCGCCGTAGACCCACATTTCGGCGTACTTTAGATGGTGGGCTGACTAAGGCAAAGTGTAAAGTTAACGGGCATCTTAATAATAATAATAATAATAATAATAATAATAATAATAATAATAATAATAATAATAATAATAATAATAATAATAATAATAATAATAATAATAATAATTGGTTTTTGGGGATTAGAAATGGCGCAGTATCTGTCTCATATATCGTTGGAAACCTGAACCGCACCGTAAGGGAAGGGATAAAGGAGGGAGTGAAAGAAGAAAGGAAGAAAGAGGCCGTAGTGGAGGGCTCCGGAATAATTTCAACCACCTGGGTATCTTTAACGTGCACTCCCATCGCGCAGCACACGGGCGCCTTAGCGTTTTTAATAAGCTGCAGATAAAATTTTTGTTTTTAACAAGCTGCAGATAAAATTTTTGTTTTTAACAAGCTGCAGATAAAATTTTTCGTTTACTGGGCACTCACAGTTGCCCCTGTGTGTGAAGTGCGATGAGGTGTGTACAAAAGCGCATAGGCTTTGCTTCGACTCGAAAGATAGTAGCAAATTCTCAAAGCATAACACTGACTACATTTTCTAGATTGTTTCTGAACATTAAGTTAACTGTCAAGGATAAATAAGGCATTGATTATGGTCACTAACAGTAAAAGCTAATTCTTCAGACGGAATACTCAAAAATGTTTAACGGGCAGGCTGCTTCCAAGGCTTTCCACATTATTAATGAAACTACTACTTTACAAGAAACTAATTCGGTCGACATTAGAATACGCGACTCCTGGTACTGTAAATTAAATGAAAGAAATGGAACCTGTAAATTGTTCAGTGGTTTTGAATCCTGCTATCGATTTATTGTGTGAGCCCAAGTATGCGTGCGCAGTTTTGATAGTGGACCGAACAATTACAATCCTCGGTGGATGAAAACAAAAATTAGTTTTTGCGAAAGGAAATGGCGCAGTATCTGTATCGCATCTCGGCGGATACCTGAACGGCGCCGTTAGAGAAGGGATAAAGGAGGGACTGAAAAAATGAAGAAACGTGCCGTAGTGGACGGCTCCGGAATAATTTCGACAACCTGGGGATCTTTAACCCCGCCGCGGTGGCTCAGTGGTTAGGGCGCTTGGCTACGATCCGGAGTTCACGGGTTCTAACCCAACCGCGGCGGCTGCGTTTTTATGGAGGCAAAACGCTAAGGCACCCGTGTGCTGTGCGATGTCAGTGCACGATCCCCAGGTCGTCGAAATTATTCCGGAACCCTCCCCTACGGCACCTCTTTTATTCCCTCCTTTATCCCTTCCATTACGGCGCAGTTCAGGTGTCCGCCGATATATGAGACAGATACTGCGCCATTTCCTTTCCCCCAAAACCAATTATTATTATTATGGGGATCATTAGCGTGCACTGACATCGCACAGCACACGGGCGCCTTTGCCTTTCGCCTCCGTCGAAATGCGGCCGCCGCGGTCGGGTTCGAACCCGGGAACTCCGGATCAGTAGTCGAGCGCCCTAACCACTGAGCCACCGCGGCGGGGATGGTCAATTTCCTCATTCAATACAGATAGTTGAAGACGTTTGTTAGCGTTCAAAATGACACGAAGCGCTAAAGGGAAGAAGACAGAAGGAGGGAAGCGCATGGATAGGCTGCTTTTTTTTTAGATGTGGTCTTTCTGTCGTTCTATACCCCAGTGAATATAACCCGCCAGACACAAAGAGGACCGCCCGTATGCAATGAGAAGCCCACCAAAATAAGCGTCATCAGCTGGCTTCGAACACCGTTTCCTGCACTTTGCAACTTCCCGTTAGCATGACAGGGAAGCAAATTGGAATAGCAGTTTCAATTAATTAATTAATTAATTAATTAATCAGTTAATCAATGAGTTTTTTCACTGAAATAGATAAGGCGACAGGACTGAAAGCTCGCAAGCGTGTACTCGGTGAGGTCAGTGCATGTTACAGAACCCCAGGTGGTCGAAATTTCCGGAGCCCTTCACTTCGGCGTCCCTCATAGTCTGAGTCGCTTTGAGACGTTAAACCGCCATAGACCGTAAACCTTGACAGAGGTCCTGCCCGATTTTTCAGCTTGGCAGCACAGCAGACAAGCGGTGGGGAAAACATTTAGGTGCTAAATATACATCTGAATACTCAATTGATGCAAAAAATCAGCAATGGATATAATAAAAAAACAGACGAATAAAATTTTAAGATTTCCCTCAGGTCAGTTCAGTGTCGACTTGGGGGAAAACTTTTCAGGCAGTGCTCAGTACGCACTGATTCAGTTGGCAACGAGCGGCAGAACAAAGCAAATGGAAACGCTGAGGTCGAATTCTGTACATGTCCCGCCGCGGTGGCTCAGTGGTTAGGGCGCTCGACTACTGATCCGGAGTTCCCGGGTTCGAACCCGACCGCGGCGGCTGCGTTTTTATGGAGGAAAAACGCTAAGGCGCCAGTGTGCTGTGCGATGTCAGTGCACGTTAAAGATCCCCAGGTGGTCGAAATTATTCCGGAGCCCTCCACTACGGACCTATTTGTTCCTCTCTTCTTTCACTCCCTCCTTTATCCCTTCCCTTACGGCGCGGTTCAGGTGTCCAACGATATATGAGACTGATACTGCGCCATTTCCTTTCCACCAAAAACCAACTATTATTATTATTATTATTATTATTATTATTATTATTATTATTATTATTATTATTATTATTATTATTATTATTATGCAGACGCACCTGAGGTACACTCTTTGTCGAAAGTAGAAAGGTCAAGAGGTTTGATTCTTTACTACACTCTGTGGCTCGTTATGCACTGCCAGCGTCAAATATTCATTTGAGACAAGAGGAACACTCCCCTTGCCCTTTGAAATCTTGGGTCTTTCACAGATGTAACAAGAGCCCCACTGCTCGGGTTACAAGGGTACCCCTTGTCTTTCATACTTGCGAAAAACGCTGTACTTTTGTGCAGGCTAGCTGTTTTTTTTTTGTGCAGTTGTCTCTGGCTGTCCGTCTGTTTAGTCTGTCTTCTTGCAGGCTAGTTGATTTGGTTGATCCCGCAGTGCCTTGGAATTGGCCATTAGTTTCTTTGTTATTATCATGTTTGTTGGTCAAGTTGTGTAGCAGGCTGGTTGCTTAGTTTCTTTGTACAGCTTATTAGGCGCAATGCCGTTTATTTTCGGGCCCCTGTTTACGGTGCTTGAGGAGCGCGCAGTGACGTAGTCGCCGCACGGGGGCGTCGCGCTTTTAACGGCTAATCTCCGGACTACGCTATGTTTCAGGCGCGAGTCGTGACGTCACAAGCGGCGTTTGTTTGCCACGGTGCATTTACCAGCGTTGTTTACCGCGGTTGTCTGTTTTGGTTGTTTTTTTTTACCGTATATTACCACATTCCTTTCAACTCCCCTTTGTTTGCACCACTACGTCTGTCTCTACTTCTCCGTTGACTGAACGGTAAAGCAAAGAGTAGCACGTTGAGTTTCCAAACATCTCAATCTGGTTTCCCCACTTGAGCCGGCACTTGTTTTTGTGGGTCTAAGACGGTCGGCCAAACACATTAGCGCCCCCTAATTGCGCGTTTAAGCACACGTCGCCGCCACTCACATTAGCGTAGACCGGGCGAAAATAACAGCCGCCTGCGGGACCGTGAAAATTGCTGTCTTCGCTACCGTACAGGAGCTACCTGTGGTGGAGGCTTGGACGGTAATTAAGGCTTTATGCGCCATTCTTGGCGCTTAAAGGCTATAATTCGTCGGACGCAAGCAGAACTTCGACGCGTGTGATGCAGTTTAATTGTCATTGCCGCAACTATGTGTTATAAGCGTTCGGCAAGTTCGAATGCACGGCGATTACGGCGCAACACTACGTTCTGGACCGGCGAAAAGACTTTCGTCCGAGCTAGGAGCGGGAAGAATGTTCATCAGATGCTAGTAATATGCAGCACTTAGCGGGCAGCACTTTGTGTGTTGTCGCGCGGCTGCTGCCAATTGGTTCTTTGTAGCATGACGCGCGTAGAAGCAGGTGGCTTCAAGACTGAGAGATGAAGAAAATAACTGCATGACACAAGCAATTAATGAAGAAAGAAAAGATTGATGGACTCGTAACACCCCGAAATCTCACACATGTGACGTAGCGGTGATGGCAGTCAGGATGTGAGTTTAGTGAGTTGAAACCTTTTATTTTAGAAGTAAGGGAAGGAGAATTACAGAGAAATATGGGTACAGAGGTCCTCAGGGTGAGTGGTGCCCCAAGTCAGGGACAGACCGTAGCTGTCGATGGACCGCACCGGTGGCCAAGTGGTTGAGCATCCGCCTCGCATGAGGGAGGTACGGGGTTCGATCCCCAGTGCAGCTGGGTATCCGCCGGTGATACAATAGGTATAAACCTTCAACTGGTCTGACGCCCGACTTATTTAGAGTGAAATGCTTGGGAAATGGGTCTTTGACCCCGCCTTGAGTATACAGACGAAAACACGTTGTGCCGTGGCGCTCTTTGGCCACAGATGCTCTTGCGCCTTAAAAAAAATTAATCATCATCAGCTGTCTATGATGATACGATTGTTCTTGGCGAAGGAATAGAGAGTGCTACGCCCTCTTTCTCTGTTTGACGTACTGAATACCTGTTGGTGAGAACACCAGAGGTCAGAGTCCGTCTCTCACACCGAACTTCCACCCTGCCCACCAGGGTGAATTGTGCAGGCGTTCACCTTTCGTCGGTAGAGAACCATGCCAAAGGGAAGTCTGCACTCAATACAGTAAACCGGTTGGGTGACTGGCGGTTTAGAAATCGACACAGTTACTTTCCGAGTGCGAAGCGGCTGCTAAACCACAGGACCACCGCTTCGGTTCAGTCAGCATATAAGGCACGCAAACCCACTGGGCAGTGCAGTGTTCAGTACGTAATCGTGTGCCTTCGAAAGAAATGAAGCTTGGAGGCGGTGGCTACAGTAGTGGCGCGTGCTTGGTCGCAGTGATATCGCCGAGGCTAGGCTGCTAGCTGTCTGTACATAGCTCAGAACTTTCCGGATAACGCGTACATACCACCGCGAAGAGCCCGAAACATAACAGAATTTGCTGAAGGTAATGCAGACCTTCGCGAACAATCCAGTGCCGCCTATAGGTAAGTGGCATGGCTTAGCGAACAAAAACAAATCCGTTTACAGGCTTTGTTAAAGAATGATCACGATAACGACGATGAAGGTTGTTGATTTTATTGAGCAAACTAAACTGGGGATAAAGAGGGCCACGAGCAAGATTAATGGTCTCCACAGATCTCTTAGATGGGTTATGCGGGCGAATCAGTCCAAGAAACTGCAACAAGAACGGTTGAGGTGTGAGCGCTTATTTAAAGATCAGTGCGATAGAAGAAAGAACAACGTAACGTAGCATAATGTACCTAATATAACCTAATGTAACCTAGCATACATAACAATGTAACGCAACGTAACACAACATAAGACAACGTAGCATAAAACAAAAAAAAATGGCTGACGGTTTAGCATTGGTAAGCATGAAATATTGTGCGAAAGTACAGTTTTCTGCAGGACACCAGCGCCACATGGCTGAAGGCGCGATTGAGGTGTCCACTAACCCAGGGAGCCAGTTATGTTGGTCTACAACTTTGTTATCATCAATACCAATTAACTCAATATGCGCCGGCGGCCTATACTCTAGTGTTGCGTTTCTGCGGGAGTTTTGCCAACGACAACGCATATTGCTCTAATGCCGTGTTTCTACCGCAACGTCGTCCGCGCCAACGCATGCAGCGCACATCTCTCTGTCACCACCGCCACATGGCTCTAAGCGAAAATATTCGTTCATCAGTTTGGTAGTATTTGGTGACGAATAACGCGATGCGCAGTGCACAGCGCGAGAATGTGTTGCAGTTTAACACGATCCGTGTTCGGGTCGTGTTAAACTATTAATATCTATTAATGCTGATTGGTCTTTTTAGCCTATAGAAGAGCCGCATGATGGATCGCCACCTCGTTCATTTAAGTCTCTGTTCAGTGAACAGAGCGCCTAGGTGGTGGGGTGGGGAGGGGAGGGGTGGGGTGGGGTGGGGTGGGGTGGGGTGGGGAGGGGTGGGGTGGGGTGGGGAGGGGTGGGGTGGGGAGGGGTGGGGTGGGGAGGGGAGGGGAGGGGCGGGTTATGCTGCGCAGGACCAGCCACCGATCCTTGGCGCATATGTATGTCTCCCGCACTTTTGATGTGCTGGTGGAGTGGAGTGTACGAAGGCATGAGAATGTGTGTCTGCATTGCGCAATAGTATGTGTGTACGTGAACCATGTGGTAGCTCAGGGAGGTTTATTTCCATGCAATAAAGAAAAAAGAAACGCGGCGATAGCCTAGTACTCTCGTGCAGGGTCCAGAGAAGCTGATCTGCTCGCGCCGCCGCGGGTTCGAATCCCAGTCGTGGGTAGTTATTTCATTTATTTTTATTATTTCAGTTAGCGCAAACCCACAAACATCTCGGGATCTTGCTTGGGGTTTAGCCATCGTGGCACACTGCAGTAAGCATGAAAGTAACTTCTGGTGGGAAAAAGTGCAGAAGCGGTTACAAAACCGGCCCCTAGCGGTGTCGATTATCACATGTCGAGTTCAAGGAATGCTGCACGACATCGTAATATAATTCCACGACCACAATCGCAACGACACAATCGCCATGCGTTAGATGTCTACCCAAGAAGACATTCAGCAAAATAAGTTGGTTCCGCTTTCCCGCGAGTACGGATAAAACCTAGATGAAGATTGCACACAGCCCGCGAGAGGAGCTCTGATCACTTGTGACGAAGATGTCATCCAAACCCACGAAAGCAGCACTGATAAGGGATGGAATGAAAGAAAGGAAGAGAGAGGTGCCGTAGTGGAGGGCTCCGGAATAATTTCGACCACCAGGGGATCTTCAACGTGCACTGACATCGCACAGCACACGGGTGCCTTAGCGTTTTGCCTCCATAAAAACGCAGCCGCCGCGGTCGGGTTCGAACCCTGATCCGGAGTTCCCGGGTTCGAACCCGACCGCGGCGGCTGCGTTTTTATGGAGGAAAAACGCTAAGGCGCCCGTGTGCTGTGCGATGTCAGTGCACGTTAAAGATCCCCAAGTGGTCGAAATTGTTCCGGAGCCCTCCACTACGGCACCTCTCTCTTCATTTCTTCTTTCACTCCCTCCTTTACCCTTCCCTTACGGCGCGGTTCAGGTGTCCAACGATATATGAGACAGATACTGCGACATTTCCTTTCCCCCAAAAACCAATTATTATCACTACGGCACCTCTCTCTTCCTTTCTTCTTTCACTCCATCCTTTATCCCATCCCTTACGGCACGGTTCAGGTGTCCAACGATATATGAGATAGATACTGCGCCATTTCCTTTCCCCTAAAACCAATTATTATTATTATTATTATTATTATTATTATTATTATTATTATTATTATTATTATTATTATCATCATCATCATCATCATCATCATCACTGGTGACGACTGCAGACATGACTTAAAGAACACGAGTCTTCATGCACAGCGTAAAAAGCGTCCATACTTCACGCTTTTCTCGATGTCACCCCACAGCCAAGATGCGAGAGTGTGAGAGCTCGCTACAGGCTTGTTCTGTTGATAGTCAAAATTATTCTTAAAGTGTTTAACCAACCGAAGAGGAATTTCCTCTCTGGATGGAGTTTATTGCTGGTGAGCGTCCATCATAGACGATCTTTCGAACATTTAACCAGTGTATGATAATCCTTATAAAGAAGGAACTCCGACACGCGTCATTACAAACAGTTTCGCCGTGCTTCTAGGACTAACATGCAATGCGTCAGAAATCGTACGTAGCCGACACCTTCGGGTCATTTAAGATAACTTCATCATCATCATCACCAGCCTGTCTAGGCCGACTGCAGGGGAAAGGCCTTTCCCATGTCTCCCGGATTAATCCTGTCCTTTGCCAGTTGCGTCCACCGTGTCCCCGCAAACTTCTTTATCTCATCCGCCCACCTAATCTTCTGCAGTCCCCTGCTAAGCTCGGCCTTTTTACCTCGTATTTATCAGCCAATCCACAGCAAATAACTGAAAAAGGTCATGAACCGGCGTTGCAACAAATATTTTGCGCGTTTTTCTTTTCATTTAAAGATTAACATTTTTGAAATGTACATTTCAATACAAATGCGGCTTGGTTCGAAAATAACTGAATATATTTGGGAGAGCCTGAACGAGGACTGTCGGGGCGCCTACATGAAAGAAGTGAAAATGTGTTTCCTTGAAATATACTTCTACTCAAGTCGGTCCCGGCACAACAGTCGAACCCCGACGCTTCGTCCATTTCAAGTAGCTTCGAGAATACAGTGGCCAGTGAAGATAGCGTTCGGCACTCCCGTTACCTCGGGTTGCAAGCCGTTCGTTGCATCTTTCCTGAAGTGTCGCTTTCCTCAGATCTCTATCGTGGGAATGGGGTTTCACGTCTGATGAACAGTCTTCGTCGACCAGCACCACAGGCGGTCCACACTGCGTCGCAAACCGCGGGGGGTCGCGCTGCAGGTGCCTAAAATCCGCCGTATCGAGCTTTGACTTGACCAACGCGCAGGTTACGGCACCCTCCCTGCTTAATTATGTACGGGCATACTAGCACGCTACAGCTGACTGAGTCTCCGCTCCGAAGCAGGACGTCCCATAGCACAGATGGCCAGACATGATGTCCAGGACATGAGCCTACCGTGGGAACAAGCGTTCTGGGAACATGCAGAAGCTGCTGCTTAGCAAATCAGCTCAACGTTCGCGAGTCTGATTTCATCTTAAGCAAACAGCTTCGAGAATTATTCGCTGGTCCCATTAGAAACCTACCGGAGTGCGCCCGAGCAGGATGGTTTCTAATTTACTGAGGGGTCTGCAGCATAATGAGCGGCGAGTTGTAGTGACGCAGCTTTAGCATATAAAAGAAAAGGCCTTCTTAATTCAACGAACTCCCATGAACGCAGAAAGCCGCGTTAATGCAGAGCAAAGCAAGACGTGAGAAGAATTAATTTTTAGCGCAGAAATGCCTGGTTAGCATTGAGTGAGGAAATTGTTAATTGTGGGTTCGTCGTTATGTCTATGGGTGATAAATCTCAGGCACAACTCATCTTTCGCCCCACAGAACAGCTAATGAGAATCGTACACTTAGTTTGCACCGATACGTAGGCCTAAAACTCACTGTATGATTAAGAAAACGTAATACACATGTTATCCAGGCTATTCTCCTTAGCCCTGTTCGCCTCTGGGTATTGTGTGCGCGTCTGATCCGTATGCTGCAGGAATTCTCGTGAATGCACTTTAATGCATCGGAATCTCGTCACCGTTTCCGGGAGAATAGAGGGCGTGTTGTGAGGACTGCGAGGCTTTGGCTCTTTCTTGGTTTATTGCTTCGTGATTTCAAAGCGACGCCACAGGTGAATATGTCCATACTGCACTACAAGAAAAGAACACGAAGTATTCTCACTGCAGCTTATTTGAGTTGAGGTTCCCAAATGCTCAGCAAAGTACTCAGTACACGTCTGGGCTGCGACCATAGAGAACGCAGCGCTACGCACCAAAGAAAGGCAGCGGATGCTTCAGCTGGTAAACCGTCTGCGGGTGCATGTTGGAAATGATCGCCCAGATCTCGGCGATCACCTGGGCCCCAGGGCACGCAGATATCGATAGCGATAATAGGGCCGGCGCCCTAGCTCGAGAATATACCCACCGAGTGGCGCGCACCGACTCTACCCTCTATCCCTTCTCAACCCGTTTTTCCACCCGCCTAGGGTCCCTAAATCGACGACTGTATACACCCCCCACATAAGCAACTTTCCCCGGCGGGCTCTTACAACCTGAGCCGCATTCAAACGCCCCACCCAAAAACCCCATCTCTACCACCTACACCGCATTCACCTAATATTTTAATCTGATTATAATGAATGGAGCACATATGACAGGTTCTCTCAGATCATGAATGGCAGTTTACCAATATCCCTCAAGAGAAAAGTGCAGAACAGCTGTATCTTATCAGCACCCACCTACGGGGCAGAAACATGAAGGCTAACGAAAAGGGTTCAGCTTAAATTAAGGACAACGCAGTGATCTATGGAAAGAAATGGTAGGTGTAACGTTAAGAGACCGGAAGCTGGCAGAGTGGATGAGAGAACAAACGCGGGTTGATGACAATTCCTAGTCGAAATCAAGAGGAAGAAATGGGCTTGGGCAGGGCATGTAATGCGAAGGCAAGATAACCGCTGGTCCTTAAGGGTAACGGAGTGGATTGCAAGGGAAGGCAAGCGTAGCAGGGGGCGGCAGAAGGTTAAGTGGCCGGATGAGATTAGGAAGTTTGCAGGCATAGGTTGGGCGCAGTTGGCAAAGGACAGGGTTAACTGGAGAGACATGGGAGACGCCCTTGCCCTGCAGTCGGCTTAGTCAGGATGATGATGATGATGATTGTCAGGTACATGTCCCTGGTGTGGTGGCATTCCGACATTCGCACACGTTACATGGACATTCACAGCTGAACCCAACCTCTTAGAGCCGCCCAACGCGGTGCTGGAGCAATGGGAGGTGATGCTGGCCAACGGCAGCCTGGGAAACAAGGAGGCGCTAGTCGCCATCGCCAAAGCGTCGGCGGGAGATACTGGAGTCCTGGATTGAGGACCCGAACCCATAATCCGCTCCGGTATCCTTTTTCGCAATAAGTTTGTTCTCTCTCTCTCTCTCTCTTTGGGTGGAGTATTTTCTACCATCCCGATATGCCCTCCTCTACTACCTATATTATATGTAGCGGCCATCCCTCTGTGTTAGTAGCAAACGTGGATCCGATAATTACACCCGTGTACAGTGCCGGTAGGCACTGTGTATTCTGCAGCGTTCTATGACCGGCGGACTTGCACTTTGGATTGATCGTTTGCGCTTACTACGCGGACTGCCCAGGAACTTGCATTTGAGTATGCCGTGAAGGCCTTTCCGCGCGTACGCTAGAACTGAGGTATTGTGCGGTATTTGGATGCGGCACAAATTCTGAGGAGTCTGCACCTAGTGCAGCTGACGAAGCATCATTTGATCATGTTGCTGCGAGGTAGCAACCTGGGCCGACTACTAGGAGTCGCGCTAAGCTGTCTGCGGTAGTTCGCGGTTCCCGGCGGTAGTGGCCTCCTTTTAGAAATTATGCTTTTTTTTTACACGGAGTAGGGCCTTGGAAATATCACCACGAGCAAGATCTGGGAAGTAAATGGTGCCTTCAGAAATTGCTTGACAGGGGATCCATGATGTAAGCATTTTGGTTGCCAGAGAACCCATTAGCCTGCATGGAGTTACTAACGTTACTAATGTTGCTGCTCAAGTTGCAGGAGTTTCTCATATCGTGCGTTAAAGTGCGATGGTTTGGAATTTTGAAAGTATCAACAATCCTTTTCACAGTTGTATACAGCTATTCTCGCGTGTATTTCTAAAACGACGGCAACATTTGCGCCACCTGTTGACGATCGAGGGCGTCCACAGTGTTTCTCAGTTGTGTTACCATAGACTTCGCTTTGGAATCACTGAGACCGGTAGAAAACAATGACCCTTGTGAATCTTCAGTTCTCAGGGTACTGTTTAAGCTCGACTAGTAACCAGATGCGATTGAGATTATAGTGGAAGTGGGACAACAGGACTGTTCATTTTTTCTCGTTCGAGAACGGCGTGGTTGTGCCCGCAGCATCTCCAATTTTGTTTATATTTCTAGCTAGAATGTTTACCCGCAAAAGCAACATGAAGCAATTATACCTCTAAACATCTCCCTAAAGTTTCACAAGACAAGAGATGTACGCAGCAAAATGTACTGCCAAAGTCTGCGAACTCTTGAACCACCGCGCTCCTCACACTGTATTTACGGCCAGATGTGTCTGCCTGGTAAATACGTGGCAAGATAGTCCAGGTAGTGTATGATGAAACGGGGAGAACCAGAAGCCAGCGCCTAGCATACCGCACCTAACAAGCACATTCTCGGGCCGTTTACTTGTTCATCGGGAACTTGCTTCTGGCCAAGTACAACATGTTTGCTCTCTTTACACGGGCAATATACGCAATATGTTGAATCCGCAATCCGCTATTTGTTAATGACATTCCCTTGCTAAGTCACTCGGGGGATGAATTGCAAGGCATGATCAATGGTTTACGCAGGCAGAGCAGAATGGTGGGTCTAAACATTAATATGCCTAAAACTAAATTAATGTCCAGCACTCTTGGAAGGGAACAGCAGTTTACGATTTGTTGGTAGCAAAGCATTAGACGTGGTGGGAAGTCTGTGTCTACTGTCTAGACGCTGGTCTAGACGCTGCCTTATATATGGGGCTGTGAACTCGTCAAGCCGCCAAGTGGCAGCTTTTTTCCGTAGCCCCTCCATCTGTAGCACCTGATGGAAAATAAAGATTTGAATTGATTTGATTTACTTTGCGCGGATAGCGACCGCAGGTGCGAACCACGAGAGAGAAACAACTGGAAGAATAAGAATGGTGCGGAGCGCGTTTGGCAGGTACTCTCATATCATGAGTGGCCGTTTACCAATATCCCTTAAGAGAAAAGTGTACATCAGCTGTATCTGACCGGTACTCACTTACGGGGCAGAAACGTGGATACTAACGAAAAGGGTTCAGCTTAAATTGAGGACGATGCTGTGAACTGTGAAAAGGAAAATGGTATTTGTAATGTTCAGAGACAGAGCTGGCGCTTTGTACTTGAAAAAAAAAGAAGCTTTCTACAAGCACGGCGAAGGTGGCAGTGTGCTCGTGACGTTCGATGCCCAAGCTCTTACAAAAATGGTAGACAGCCTATAGACTTCTTATAAGCTTTATTGGCTTCCTATAGAAATTATTTTTGTCTATTCGTTGTCTATAGACTCTCTATAGACAAATGTCTACTAAAACTATATGATCATAAAGCTATAGATTGTCTATAGGCTCTCTATAAGATTTGTACTGCCTATAGAGTGTCCTCTAAGGTTTGTCTATAGAGAGTCTACAGACTTTAGAGACAGAAGTGTATGGACATATAGGCTGTCAAAAGAAATTTTTGTAAGGGAGGACCACGAGCTCTGGCGCTGCGCCACGGCGTCTGTGGACAAATGGAGACTCCAGTGGCATGGTGGGCACTACCAGCGTAGAGGGGTTTGATGCCAAGACCGTCGACTCCAAAGCGGCGGTCTAGCCATCGAGGTACGCTGCAACGAGGCGGGGTCTTCACCTGCACCCTTGCTGGTAAATTCTGGCGGTCAACTAACCGCGGGGACACCAGCGTCGCGTCCTTAGGTGGCAGCCGGTATACGAACCCTCCTGGTCGAACTTATACCAGAGTTGTCATGTCTCAAGCAAAGCAATGATACGAAACCCGGACTAGACGGTCATACTGAATTCACTGGCGCGTGCTATTCTGCGGCACTTTAATTGGCCATCAATTATTTGAATGGGTATAGGATGCAGCGAAGCTAAGAACTTGCAGTTTTGCCGCAAATTACAAGAAAATTGCGGATGAATCAACTACACGCGTAGTAGCTATTGCATTTTCTTTCCTGGAATGTCACCTCTACATCATTACTTCTCCAGCGTTTCCTCACTTTCTTCCTCACCATTCAAAAAAGGCAGCCGAGGCTTATATCTGTTACTGATCCGGAGTTCCCGGGTTCGAACCCGACCGCGGCGGCTACGTTTTTATGGAGGAAAAACGCTAAGGCGCCCGTGTGCTGTGCGATGTCAGTGGACGTTAAAGATCCCCAGGTGGTCGAAATTATTCCGGAGCCCTCCAATACGGCACCTATTCTTCCTTTCTTCTTTCACTCCCTCCTTTATCCCTTCCCTTACGGCGCGGTTCAGGTGTCCAACGATATATGAGACAGATACTGCGCCATTTCCTTTCCCCAAAAAGCCAATTATTATTATTGTTATATCTGAAGTGGTCGCGATAGTATCCTTAGACGGAGAGGAAGTAACATCCGGATTCCAGCGATGCCAGACAAGATAGCTGCTCCTCGCCGGCTGAGGGAACGAAACGGAGCAAGAGCTGTCTCGTACGCACCAGGAGGTCGGCGTGGGAATAAGTGTGTGAGTGTCTCGGAAAGACAAGATCCACCGGAAGTTTACTTCCGCCCTAGGGAGGTCGATCTATTTCAGGAGTAGAAGAAAGCCAAATCAGTGTTTCTTCCCACACCGAGGGCACGGAGAATTGCTGGTCCTCGTACAACATGAACCAGGCATGGGATGCACGCAAGGGATGGCTGGCGAAAGCAGTAAACAGCACAGTATACTGTGAATGTGAATGGAGAAAACCGCCTATTCAAGGCAGGAAATTAGGGAGGTAGCTGAAAGGTGTGCTCGCAGACTCACGCGAATGAGCGCTTAAGAAAGCACCGAGGGCAAAGTATTTTAATACAATGACAAGCTTTATACGGCAACGGTGGCCTGCTAATACTAGTCCAACGGTCGTGGAAGAGCATTGCCGGTTGTGAGAAATGTGTCGAAAATTAAGGGGGTACGCCTTAAGGGTATGATGCCTCAGCCTTAACTGTTATTTGTTACATTATTCCTTAATAACTGCCTCTTTCTTATTGCACACACTCATTAGCCTACATCAGTAGGAATACTAGACCACGTGATACACCAGACAAACAAGTTCTTCCTTTGGTCAAGTAGAACAAACGTGCTTCAGTGTCCTCTTATGATGTTGGTTTTTGCCCCTCACTTTCTATTCTGGGCATACTATATTAATTCCAAAAAGCACAGATACAAATCGGTCGAAAACGGTTGAGTGATATCGTCCAATTTCCCTCTGCAATGTAGATTGCAAATTTTTTTGCAAAGGTTCTTTGCAATCGTCTGCAGCATCCAAACCCATATTCATATTGCACGTTCAGTATTGGCGACAGTATAAGATGAGACCAGACAAGTAGCTCTAATTCAGGTTGACCACGCCAAGGCATTTGATGAAGTTCTTCACAATTTCTTGTTTGCGGTCTTATAGCATGTAAATATTGGAGATGTTTTGCTTAGGGGCATGAGACTGTGCTATAAGGAGTCCTATATACAAGGCTAATTGTTAAACAAGAGCTGACCAAACCTATTCCAGTGAAATTATAAGTTCGCCAAGGCTGTCCATTATCGCCTTTGTTGTTTGCTCTATATCTTGAAACCCTTGGCCTCAATATTATTAACAGCGAAACTATCCGTGGTTTCTCCCTGGCGCATTGTGAAATTAAGATTCTAGCCTATGCCGATAATGTCGTCCTCTTTTGTTCTGACATAAACAGTGTGCCTGAGACATTACATTCGACTGAACAGTTTTGTGAGGTATCACGTGCGGCTCTTAATTTACACAAATTCATGGCGTTTCGGTTGGGTCATTGCGGTACAACTCCAAGTCATTATGGCGGCATAAGCTGGGACTGCGGGACCCTTCAGTAGCTAGGGGTTCATCTTCACCAAATTCGCCACAGTGGAGCCTACTGGGATTCACAGATAATCTCAATGAGGCGACAAACCCAGGCCTGGATGGGTAGGGACCTGCAAGTGCTTGCTCGCGGGCTCAAGATTGCAACATTTTTTTATTCGAAAAACTTGCCTATGTGCTGCAGCTTCTCCACTGTGCCAGGAAGAAGGTAAAGCTGATGCACATGATATTTATTACCTTCGTATGGCGTTCCCAGTGAGAACCCATGCGTCGCGATAACCTATTTCTTTCCCTAGAGTCTGGTGGAGTCAGTCTTGTTCACTTAATCGTCCATCAGTCTGTTTCGAGTTTTTTTTTTTTTAATCTACAAACCACCGTTTTTTTAGTAGCTGTGCTTATCAGGCGTCTCAGTGCTCATTTGCCTTTCCTATTCGCACCGACTGGACACACTCGTGAGGGGCCCTTATGGGGATTCCTTAAGGAAGTTGCCGACACCTTCAATTTCCTCACTGTGCGCTTTTCTTTAGACTACCTGTATAGCCTCTCCAGGAGGCAGATGACTCAGACTTACAGAGTATTTGTTCCCTATATCGTTGTATCGGCAACCTTTTCTGGAGTTCCTTGACACCAGTGTTTTAAACCGTGTTAGGCGAATGTGCATTTCTTATGCAGAAAAAACATTCTTCTTTAAACTGCACACATCCACGCTGCCTTGTGAAGGCATGGCTTCACGCTAAGGAGGTGCTTGCGCCATGGACAGTGAACTGCCACCTGTGCAATACACCAGAGACAATTGACCATTCTTTTGTTCTGTGCATAGATGCTATCTTCTTCTGGGACATTTTACAACGAACAACACTGAAAGGGAGCTAACTGAACAAATGGTAACTTAACAAACGTGACAAAACTAACTGAACTTGTAAATGCAGTACAACGCAAGTCGACGGGTTCCGTTAGGATGCCGTGACTAGCGGATGGGACGCCTCAAGGTACCACGAATTATGAGTGGAACACACGCGACGGTTAACTGTCGCGTTCGTAGAACTCTACGCACAACACAGGTGGCAAGACGAAAAAAGGCAGTTATTCATCTAACGCTCTTCTCATTCTAATGCCTCTTCTCGTATTTCTGCATTTATCGTCTCAAAAATACTGGTTCGCATCATTACGCAAGAAGCACTCCTGAATGTAAAAAAAAAATTCGCACAAAGAAAATGTCGTGACGCATGTGAACCTACACAGGCAATGGGAAGCACGGACGTATGCTAATGCCTCCCGACTCTCAAAGGGCTGCCGTAATCTACTCCAGGATCACCAGGATCACCTCGGATTACGTGTACTATGGCCAGCGATTTGTCTCACTTATTACTTCGGGTCACGTCGAATTAAACGCGATAGTTAAGGGATTCCATAATCTATCATGTCTCAGGTTGCCTCGGCAGACTACACCTCTTGTTGCACACGGTATGCGCCTCACGTGCAAACGTCTTAGCTGCTTCCTTCGGGTCACGTTAATAGTTGATAGCGCGATAGTTACATTAGTTCGCGGGCAATTTATCAACCTTGGAGTTTATACCTGGCTTCCGAAAAGTGATTAACAGTGAGTCACGGGACCCACTGCAGCCAATCAACGCGCGAGGATACTTCGAGGCTGCCGAACGCGGCTGACACACCAGTCTATCCATCGTTCCTGCCGTGACGTTAACGTGTGGTTTAATGCCGTGGTTGGCAAAAGCGCACTTCCAGAAGCCGAAGGCAACAATTTAGCCTCTGCGTTCGCCACTTTGGCGGAACGGACTGTGAGCCAGCCTTTTAATCGCCGCTGCGTTTGCTTCGGTCAATGGATGCTTGCTGCTAGGCCTATCATTTAAGGCCACCAATGCGTGTACCTGGGTGGTCACGAGCACCTTGCTGCTCAAGCAAAGCGAGGCGGCTGATGTCATATTCAAGAATGCGGCAAAACCCAAGAGGTTCTCAGTACACAGGCTATGTCTGTGTAGAAGCGCGGCATACTGAACCCAGGTAAATAGCCGAGTTGATGCTGCTGTGACGGAGTGCTCTGTGCTGAGGCAGTGTGTACGAGTTTTCGCCAGCGCTGACCTCAAAGCTGGAAGGAAAGCGGATATCGCAGTGGAACAGCACACACACGCACTCAATTCATTCTGTGACGCATTGAAAGAAGCCCTAGTCAGAATACCTTAATACATGGTGCACCCTCTGATGCGTGGCTCGTCATGTGGGTATAACGGGCTGGTCTGCTGCACCTAGGCCGGGAAATAAACCACCGGGTACTTTCCATCCCCTGGTTCAACAATGGAGATAGAGAACTAATTCTCGTTTATTTTCTTAGAGACTGTAGTAGTTAAGTCTACAGGTTGGAATCCCCATTCCAGGATCCCATTTGGTCGAAGTGGTCATTGCTCGGTATACAAGCCATCACCGGTCCTTCTGAAATAAGTTGGTTAGTGCCGCTTTCATTAAAGCTTTGGGTTTGCCCTCTTTGGCTGGGCCCCATAGTTGGTTTTAAAAAGTGTGGATTAAAGAACAACAAAATGAAATTCACAAAGTGCGGATATCAACATTACACCAACATTAGGGAAGACTGCATACGGCTCTCTTCATGCTATCTTAAACTCTTCACGGAATATGCTCGGGTCCAAACACACGCATTCTGAACCCCGCGCAGGCTTTACTTGTTAGAGCTTGACAAAGCCCCTAATTGTCCTAACTGTCCCGCACCCATCAAGAGAGCTGAATCTCTCTACTGCTACCACAGCTTCCCCCCCCCCCCTCCCTTTTAATCTCATACCCCAGACGCCTGGAGCACCATGCTTTCAGCACCATTTGATTTAAAGCTATTGAGCACTTTAGCTGCCCAGCCGATCTGCACAACGAAACGTGAATTGTGTGTCTGATTAAATGTTCTTTTCGCTGTATCAACCGTTTACAGTTCTTTGACAGCGTTTTTTTTTTCGACGAATAAACTGCCCTGCAATGCAGCGCACCCTGCTCAAGATAAGAATCCCGAGCACAAAATCTTACACAAGGCGAATGCTTACACAAGGATTTGGCAGAAAGCTCTTCGTATTTGCTTTATGTTTCTCCATTAACATTTTATCGCCGTAATCAATAAGCGGAAACACGCAAATTATTAGGAGAGAGCTCGGCGCTTGGGTTCCAGTTGCGGTGGCCTTTACGGCAGGACGGATGTAAGGAGCAGGACAACGGCCTGAGGGGCGAGTTGGTGCATGACGAAATGAACGGCGGTGCAAACAAAGACACAAACAAGAAAGGGACTCAACATGCGCACACTGCCAACTGTTTATTGCACGGAAAGGCGGCATATTCAAACACTCAGCTCAAGCATGTCACATCGCATTATCGCTCCGAACTCAGCACGTGGAAAAAAGCAGGTATCACCAGGAAAACGAACAAGAAAATTTAACCACCGCAGAAAAAAGTAAGATTCTGATAAAAGGATTTATAAGACTGAAAGGAGGGGGCCATCTCTTAGCAAAAGCAGTGTCACACAATCGTAGCAATAGCAGAGTCATACATGAGAAGCAAAGGCAGTCAGCCAGTAAACAACCAATAACAAATAACAATCGTAGCAAAAGCAGAATCACACAAATGAAGCAAAAGCAGTCAGAAACCGAAAAACAACAAACGCCAGAGAGATAAAACAAATAACAAAAAATCTCCTAAAAAAACCACAACAGACAACCGCTGGAAAAGAAGGGCTGAAAAGTCGCACTGAACATGTCGCAAAAAACCATCATGAAATGAAACTTCACTTGTACGGAGGGATACCGAAGTGACGCTAACACAAGTGCTTCCCTTCTTTTTAATCATAAAAGCCCTAAGAATTCCACATGCATAAGCAGCAGGCTTTGGCAGGAAAATCATCCTGCTCAGAAAATGTATCTTCATTAATTTATTACCTGTAAACAATCTGAAATTGTTTCATGATGCTTGGGTGGGATACAGTTTATATTTCAGAAGAGCAAGGTTCCGGGCTAGTTGGTAATGCATTTAGGGGAGAAACAGCGCAATGAAACACGGACACACGAAGAACGGACACACACGAGCGCTCGTGTGTGTCCGTTCTTCGTGTGTCCGTGTTTCATTGCGCTGTTTCTCCCCTAAAAGTTTATATTTCTTGGCGCTTTCACTTTTTCAAACGCCACTGGGCGCACCGTTTCTCAATGTGCCGCGCTAGGACAATGATGTCGAATCTTAGCTCATCATTAACGACCTGCACAAGTATAAAGTGGCACGCGCGCTGCATACATTTAGCCACGCTGAAGTCATCATTCATGCGCTCCTTACTTTTCTTTACCAGCAGCCTTCAAAGCACTCGGACTAATAAAAACCGCGCTTCCTGCAAAGAGTCACTTTATCACTCCGCGCCCACGACCGGCATGCTAAGCGGGTGTCGTTAATCGATTGCCTATAGTCTCCGCAAGAGATAAGGACCATCCGTTATCCCATTTTACGCAGGCCTTGACAAGAGCGCGACGACCACGTTCACGATCTCCACAGTTGCGACACCGCGAGAGGGCCAGACGTAGGCAGCTGCACACTTTGTTCACATCCGTCGAACACTTAACGAAACCGGCCACCTACGTGCAGAGCCTCCCGCGCGCTATGATTTATCTCTAGTTGAATGGATGAAAAAAAAGACCGCAGATACGCCTGAAGATACGCATTATTGCTCTCCCACAAACTGTAGATTTGATAAATTGCGGCACAATAAACGCAGCAGACTTTTTAACCCCGTGTTTAGTTCTTCGGTTCTGCAAACCAAATGCGTTTTTTAATTCCTTTTTACCGAAGACCACCAGCACAGTGTGGAACCGTCGTCCACCCTCTGTCGCCCGCATTTAGGACAGGTCACCCTTAGACACGGCCATCGTCAAGCACATCATGGGTCAAAATCTTCAATATGAATTGCATCTTTCCTGTCGTCACCTAGAAAGTAGAGGCTTTTTTTTCTGCCTTGTACACCGACACCCTCTATAACACCCTCTGGGCCTTGAGAGTATCGTAACAAACAAATGAACAAATAAACAAACAAATAAATCAATAAGTGAACAGATAAATAAATAAATAAACAAATAAATAAACAAGAGGCAGGAACCTCAGCTGCCAAGCGACAGCGTGCTCTTCGCGGACAGTTTCCCTTTCAAAGAGGTGTTCAGTTGTTGCGGAAGCCAACAAACGGACCCAATGAGTCTAATCATCAAACGCATCCGGCGAGGTGGGGATTGCGTTTGCTGTTAACAAGCACTAATCTGGCTGGTTAACAAATACCCATCCAACTCCCCCCCGCCCCCCTCCCCACACAAACACAAACGCACTTCTCTATCACGTGATTCGTAAATTTAACTAGGAAGCTGGCCGCTAAGCTACGCAGTCCTCTTAGTCGCGAGCTTTAAGACCGACGTGCTTGCGGCCGAGGCTGGCGAATATCTGGTCCAACGTAGTGTCGCTGACGTAAAAAAAGTGAAACTTGTGCTGCCGCTTCAGGAACAGCAGGCGGTCGAACGTTTCGCACAGGCTGGTCGGCGGCTCGGAAATGCGAAACTCCAGAATACCCTCGTAACAGCGCACCAGCGCGCACGTCGGGAAGTGGTCCATCGTTTCCGTCACAATAAGTCGCTGGTGCTGCAGGTCATACTTGCGGTCGGGGAACGTGTAGATGGTGATTGTGGTGCCGTGGCAGTACTTGTCGCTCAGTTCCTTCACCGAGCCGATGCACTCTATGCGACCGGCAGCGAGGATGGCGATCCGGTCGCAAACGCTCTCGTACAGGTGCAGATGCTCGCACGTCAGCACCACGGTGCTGTACTGCCTCAGGCATTCCAGCACCCGCCGCACCAGAGCGCGCGTCTGCGAGTCCAGGTCCGGAAGGTCCAGGAGGTACAGCCTGGGGAAGACCATCAGCGCCAGGGCCAGGGACAGCTGAAACCTGGCGCCCACGCCGTAGGACGCGATGGCCGCATCCGGCTCGACGAGGTCCACGATGCGCAGAAGACACCTCGTGACGCGGGGCACGTCCTGGACTCCGCGGAGCGCGGCGAGCAGGCAGATCATCTCTCGGCCCGTGAGCGTCTCCAGGAAGCCGCCGGCGTGCGGAACGTAGCCGACGTTGCGCAGCCACTGTCGGTAGTGGAGGGTGAGGGACATGAGGCCCATGTAGGCGTCCCCGGATGTCGGGAACAGCTCGCCGCCGAGAACACTGACGAGCGTAGTCTTGCCGGTGCCCAGGACGCCCACGACGCCGAGACACTCTCCCTGACGCACACAGAAGCTGACGTTGTCGATTCCGCAGCGGGGTCGGATAAAGCCGTACGTCTTGCTCAGACCCCTCACTAGCAGCGCGCGCTGTTCGAAGTCGTGCATCTTGTAGATGTCCTCTACTTGCTGCCTCTCCTTCGCCACTTCATCCTCCGCAGTCTCCAGGAACGCTTTGCTCGAGCCGGCTGGCTCGCGGGCGCTAAAATACGACCAGAAGCGCTGCAGAAGATCAGAGTCGAGGAAGTTGACCAAGGCGAAGCAAAATCCACCCTCCAGGAGGAGGGAAAGGATTTCGTAGAGGCCCGTGTTCAGCCCGATGCTAAAGGGTTGCAGCCGGTCGGCGGAACCTGCGGTGAGAATCAACTGTTATTCGCTGCGTTAGGCTGTACAAAATCAGGGCTAAGCGGAGGTTACAGTTCAGTAGCGTCAGGAACCCACGTCGGTCGCAAAGTCTGGACTATTGATGTCTGACTTCCCCTTTTGAAGACTATTCGAAATGAACCAGGCAGTTCAACCACGTAGGATTAAAGCAAATTGACTGAAGTGAATCAAGTTGATTTGGTTTGAATTCCTTTGATGTAAATAGGATTAAATTAAAAATCGTCATGATGCCTTTTGTGTTCCATACGTTGACCGGACAAGGTGAGCCTGTGATGGCTTTCGACTATTTAGCATAAATACGCGGGATAAAATCCAGACTGCGGAAGCAGCATTTTATAGGAAAACATGCAGACTCCCTGTTCTATACGATGTCAGTGCACGTAAAAAAACGTTCAGATGGCCGAAATAAATCCGCGGTCCTTGTACTATGGTGGATCTTTCCTCCTCCTTTCAATCCCACCTACCGTGCTTCCCTCATGAAGCGGGTTGATGTGTCCACTGATATGCGATGCCGTTATTCCGCCTTTCATTCGTTCAAAACATCTTTACGTTTTTTTATAGCAGATACACTAGTTACGCAGTCAAGGGCACACCTCCCGCATATTTTTGTTTTGTTTTTTCTGTAGCGGCATAAAGAAAGCGCACTTCGTCCAGCGCAACAACCCACTGGAACATTTCTTTTTACGCATGGTCTCCAAAACTCATGGCTGACTTTACACGCTTTCGTTGCTTGAAGGCCTCCCGCTATTACGGTTAATCTGGTGGCGCTTGGCAATCTCAGACTGTGACGTCACAGAAGCTGCAACCGCACAGCGTCCACATGTGACCCACGTATGCGAACACATTACGTACGGGCGTCCTTGAGCGGCGGGCAACATTCCTCCAGCCTCTGCGTGAAAGGCACGAAGTCTTCGCGACAGTACAGCTTCAGCGAGAGACCGTCTTCCGAACAGATCAGGTGCTCCTTACGAAGTAGGATCAGCTTGGTCTGCAATGCAGTAAAAGTGGCCGCGAGAAAGGCGTAAGAACACAAAAAAATTACCGGCTCTTGAGGAACTTCCACGTTATTAAGTAAAGCAGTCTTAGGGCAGGCAGCACAGCGACCTTGAACGACCTTCGGCCCAACCAAGGATAGCCGTGTATGACCATATGGGGTACAGCTGTAGTGTCGAACCCTTGACGCCTGACCTTGACCGATGACCTTTAGTTGACCTTTGATCGTTGACACTGGGGGACCTTTCGGTCCACCTTTGACCTTAAGAACATCCGATGGGGCGGTTTGAAGCCACGTGATGACATCCGATGGGGCTGTCGTAAGACCATGTGACACTACCTCATAGCCACGTGGTCGTGTGGGTATAGTATATAGAACGGCTGTCGTGAACGTGTAGCGGAGCTGCCATGGACGAGCCTCAGACGCTTAGCAAGCGTGCTTGATTTCCGTTGAATTCCAGGACTACCCAAATTAAGCCACTGCCGATTTTTTTTTTTTTTCAATTCCATTCGAAGAGTATTTCAGTTCCATAGAAGTGCTATTCCGTTTTTATTCCATTCTCTTTTAATTTTACTGCAATTCCATACTCATATTTTTCCAATTCCATTTCAGTTATGTTTCAATTCTATTCGATTGTGCAATACTGGTTAACATTTCGTATTTTCCCATCTTTGAAAATGTCACGCCGTTTCGTCGATAGGCGAGCTTTGTAAGACCGCCACTTTTTGGGCGAAACCAGGTTTTCGTGTCGGTGAGCCAGCTAATGTTTCGCGTTAATTAAACTGGTATTATAATAGAGAAAACTTATCATGAACACAACTTACTTATAAATGTGTAGTACGCACAAACAAGAAAACAAAATGCAGTGCCAACAAAGCGACGCTTGTGAGCGAAGGGTATGCAGGGAAGCCAAAGCGACTACCAGTGTTGCATGATGCGTGCAGATTCAGAGCATGAATTGTGCAGTGAAGGCGAAAACATCGCATGAAGTACGACGCCAGACAGAGCACTGTGTAGTTAAGGTATATAGCAGCTCTCTGTCTGGTGTTGTTATTTGGGACGGGTTTGATCTTCGATGTAAGGACCGGAGTTTTAGTCCATTCAAGTCGCAAGACAGTGTCTCTATTCCTCATTTTCCCCTTCGCACACAACGAAATAATGAAAAAAGGTTAAGTATTCACATAGTAAGTAAAATCTTGTTTGCATAGATATTCTGCAGTAATTTTCAACGGTCTTATTGACCGCAGACTGATGCAATAGGACTGTTTGTTATAAATGGCTAAGGCATCAAATATAGATTAGCGCAGACTTCCAACTGTTTACTGATGAATGCAAGCACGCGGAATATTGGAACAGTTCGAAGTCGACTGTTGGAAGTCCACCATGCCAATAGAAATCGTCACCTAATTATATCTCACAAGCAAACAAATTCTTTGCGTGAGCATGTGACTTTGATCGCCTTAAGTTGCCGCGTTGCGTAATAACAGCCGAAGTTTGGGCAGACCACTTTAGCGAGCGAACGGCTGGCCAGCTATACACAAGAAGTGGATTTATTTGTTTCTGTGCAGCGTCAAGGCGTTACACAGGGCAAGGGTTTAAGAACGTGGCAATATAATATGCGTCAAGTACAAATGTAGAAGTAAATCTAAGCTACCACTAGAACTAAAGAAGCACTGACGTATCAAAACAGAACGAAACATCAACAGCAAAATGCACTGCAATACAAGAAGGAAACATGTTCAGCCGAGGTTAGGAGATTGTTTCTTAATGCAGAAATGCATTTGTGGCGTCAACATCGCACTTCCCGCGTCTGCGTGCGGATTCTGGGCCACCCATTGGTTTGTTCTGGCAATGGTACATGTCTCAATGCCAGCGTCGCTTTGAAAAACTAGATCTGAAAAGAGCCTCCGATTCCTGGTTGAAGTACTTAATGGTGTTACGCCTAAAAGATGAGAAAATGGTAATTACCGTAATGGTACATTGGTATTGCTAAATTCAGACATTTCCCCGGAATGGCCCAGATAACCACCGCACCTAGACGAAGACCAGTCCTCTTGTCGAAACGTCGGCAAACACTCTGAAGCTTTCCCCTCCCTTGTCAACTTTGCGACCTTCGTGTTTTTGGTCGGTTTTCACTGGTTCTGGTTGGTGAAAAAAAACTGCTTAACAACCAACCGTTTTGACAAGTACACAATCTGTTTTAAACCAGACATTTATGCAAATACTCTCATTCTAAAAAAAAGTTCAATGTTATTAATCGGCTTGGGAAAGGCATGTAGTGCGAAGATAACCGCTGGTCCTTAAGGGTAACGGAGTGGATTCAGAGAGAACGCAAGCGTAGCAGGGGGCGGCAGAAGGTTAGGTGGACGGACGAGATTAAGAAGTTTGCAGGCAAAGGATGGATGCAGCTGGCAAAGGACAGAGTTAATTGGAGAGACATGGAGAGGTCTTTGCCCTGCAGTGGGTGTAGTCAGGCTGATGTTGATGCCTACTTGGGCTCTGCCTCGTACTTTCCTAGCTTGTAGAAACCCGCCGGCTGTTGAGTTTTTCGCCGTAATCATTGTCACATGGAGAGACCCTGGTCGTAAGGTGCCCCCAATCGCTCCCAAACGCCTCTATAACGCTCTATTCGCGTCGTTCCAAGAACTATAAGCAATTATTAAAGGTTCTATGACTGTAGGGGTTATTGTGTGTGTCCCTTGGACCGTACATGTCAAAGGAGCGATTTAAGAATGAATAAAAGGAGGCAAAGGTATATAAAAAAAGAGGGAGAGGGAGGCAACGTTTACATTGGCTTTCGTTTAGTTTCGCGACTTATGCAGCATTTAATCTTTTCGACAAACTTGCCCCAAGATGGCTACGCATTGCACTTCTGTGTCAGCAGGCTTTATCGGAAAAAGACCTGCTCACATTTTGTTAATGTCAGCAAATACTTTGCGAAAATTATTCGGGTTTGCGGACCAACGTGGTAAGCACGTTGCCCCTGACGCCGATATTTATATGCTGAAAATGCATTTCACAATCCACTTTTGCGTTAGTACTGCACCCGGCGCGGTGGCTCAGTGGTTAGAGCGCTCGGCTACTGATCCGGAGTTCCCGGGTTCGAACCCGACTACGGCTGCTGCGTTTTTATGGAGGCAAAACGCTAAGGCGGCCGTTGGCTGTGCGATGTCGGCGCACGCTAAAGATCCCCAGCTGGTCGAAATTATTCCGGAGCTCTCCACTACGGCACCTCTCTCATCCTTTCTTCTTTCACTCCCTCCTTTATCCCTTCCCTTACGGCGCGGTTCAGGTGTCCAACGATATATGCATGAGACAGATACTGCGCCATTTCCTTTCCCCCAAAACCAATTATTATTATTATAATAATTATTATTATTATTACTGCACAAGTGACACGTATATAAATAAAGCCCAGCTGTGTCTTAATAACATGCATTGCGCACTCAACCTCGTGTCGAGTTCATAACGCGCATAGACGCGTAAGTGGGTGGACAGGTTTTCAGTGCGATTCAGGTGAGCCGGGAAGAGCATGAACACCAAGGTGAAGAAGTGAAAGGTGAAGAAAGAATTGGCTGCAACCCAACCCGGCTGAGCCTAGCAGACGAGAGAAAGCAAAACCGGTGGTATTTATAGCGAAGAATGGTGCGACGTCATTGCTACGTCATCGCACAACGACACATCAGCCGATGCGAACCTCAGCTCTTAAGGTCAAGGTCAAAGGTCAAGGGACCACTGGTCATCGGTCACGTGGTTGCTGGGCACTAGCTATGACCATACCATACAGGCATATAATGGCTATGCACAGCAAGACACATAGTCATACACTGTTAGTCTTGGGGGGTCGGTGCTTGGTTTGACCTTGGTCGGGCTTCAAGGTCAAACGCGGAAAGCCAGGCAAAACTCTGAGTTGTACGTCGAGTAGTAGAGCTTTTGCTCTAAAAGAACATGATATCGAAAAATTTACCCGGGCTTGTGTGGCCAATCGATGACAATAGATTTCTGCAGACCTTGCATTTATCTTGTTAGTTTTTCAGCACTGATTGTCCAACAGACAGCGACAAAAGAGAAGCCAAGCACTCACGATGCCCCTGTTGGCGAGGTAGGTGGGCACCCAGCGGAAGGGCAACGACATGAGGCTCCGAAGCCCTGGGCGTTCGCTAGGCGAGAACACAAACAGGTCCGTGGCGGTGGAAAACAGGGAACCCAGCACTCCTGCGCAGCCCAAGTGGTGAATTAGAGAAAAAGTCGCTACGCCCTCTATAGTCGGATACAACTCAAGAACGCAGCTGTTTTTTCGTGACAAAGGACCGCCTTCCAGCCAATGGCGTCGGCCGATTCTCGTAGCCGTGATAGCGTGACAATGCAGAGAGTGGTGCCACAATGTAGAGAGGGGTCTGTCCCCGACCATAGAAGGAAGGGATTATCCCCTTTCATCTACCACTCCATGCTTTGTCAAACAAGCAAGGTCATGAGAATCGGCCGACGCCACTGGCTGGAAAGGGGTCCTTTGACAGGGAAAAGCCTCTACGTTCTTGAGTTGTACCCGACTATATGAAGGGAAGCACCAGCACAGAGCCCCACCTATAAAACAGGACAAGTTCATCATCCGCAGTGGAAAAAAAAATAGAATCTGTGACAGGCTTGAGTTCAACGGTCTGATTTGCGCCACTGCCTCAGTGGCGCAAATCAGTGGCGCTTTATGATGTAACCGGTGATTTTTTTATCGTTCACAGATTGTTATTTTAAAATCTACGACAGATACGTCGGTGAGGTATGTGCAGGTGGATCGTACAAGAAGGACATTGTGTATGTGGTAGAGGTCAATAATTATGATTGACTGAAACCGACGAATCAAGTTCTTTACTTTTAATTGCAAGAGGCGAGGTTATATTAAGATTTAGAAGGCCGTCGACAACGAAGGGGAGTCCAGCTTTCAAACTTTTATAATCGTAAATGCCATTTTAATAATCAAACGCGAAAAATAAGGATTTCACAGCTGGCTTTTCCGCATTGCATACTTACAAAATGGTATTGCTGCGCGTGGTATCGGCGCAGAAATCAAGTCAACTTCTTCTACATCATATGATACACAGACGGCGTTTGTATTTGATGCATGAGACATGCTAGCGATGCTATTTTATAAATATGCAATGCGGAAAAGCCAACTCAGCGGGCTTTCAAAAGTGTTTTTGAGGTTCGATATTTGGAACCACATTGCCGATTTAAAAAATTTAGAGCTAGGCTGACCATTGTTGTTGACGGCCTTCAATATCGCAATATAATCTTGCCGCATCAAGTCAAAAATAAAAGTTGATTAGTTAATTTATTTAATTAATCATCTAAATATTCTGCTCTGTCACGTACACATTTGCGCCTTGCTGTACAATCCACCTTCCCAGATTGCACCGACTTATATCAGTCACCTGTCAATGTGGGTAGGTGGCAGGTCAGCCACATTCCAGAGGCTTCGGACAAACTCCGTCGATATCTGGAATTGGGGAGTTTCAGTGATAGCGCTCTAGAAATCGCCCTGCATATTCTAATGGCCAAATGGTTATCAGTTCATTAGCCCTCAGCACAACCAATACTGGAAGGAACTGGCTTCGGTGGGACCGGTGCATACCGCTCTTCTACCAACTGCCCTAGACGCGATTGCGGCATACCCACCTTCCCACGTGTTTTCATCCGGATTAAAGTATAACTTAAGAGAACTTCTTGTTGGCTAGTCACTAATTGGTCGTTGTAATTAAAAGGCGCCAAAACCACACACACACAAACGGGACAGAGCGCCACTCACAACTGGTTAATTTGCAGAAACCACATACATACATACATACATACATGCATACATACATACATACATACATACATACATACACACACACACACACACACACACACACATACATACATACATACGTACGTACGTACATACGTACATACATACATACATACATACATACATACATACATACATACATACATACATACGTACGTACGTACGTACGTACGTGCGTGCGTGCGTGCGTGCGTGCGTGCGTGCGTGCGTACGCACGCACGCACGCACGCACGCACATACATACATACATACATACATACATACATACATACATACATACATACATACATACATACATACATACATACATACATACATACATACATACATACATACATACATACATACATACATACATACATACATACATACATACATACATACATACATACATACATACATACATACATACATACATACATACATACATACATACATACATACATACATACATACATACATACATACATACATACATACATACATACATACATACATACGTGCATACATACATACATATTCAGTCAGCTAGCGCCTTCGCAAGGAACATATTCACACATCAAGACGTACACGATAAGCATCGCTCAAAAAACTTATTTTCGGGCTTATACAAAGATATAGATGTTTCGCTGACGCACTAACTGCCTTTCTTGCTGACATAGAACGCTTCAATCATTTCTCTCGCTTTCGCATTGCTACTCCTGGCCAGAATCCGCACCTTTGAAAAACATGGCTCACAAGAGCGTAAAGGGCAGGAAGTAATATGTTTAAGTAAATTTGGGCCATCTTTATTTTGTTCCACGTTTCGTTCATGTTCTCTGATTCGCTCGTTGACACAGCGCCCGGTTTGTCCTACATAGGAACGACCGCACGAGAGGGGAATTTCATGAACTACCCCTTCGGTACATTTCGTGCATGGTCGCCCATGCTTGGTTCCGCAGCCTCTTTCTTTTTCTTTTTGCTTTCTTTTAACGACTCGAGGGCAAACGCTTCCGAGCTTCAAGGGGGGGGGGGGGGGCTGAGAAGGCGAGCAGAACACCGTGCCTACTCGCAACATTTTTAAGATTGTGGGCCAACTTGTGCACATACGGCACCACCGGTTCTCTTCTCTCTCTCTCTCGTGTGTGTGTGTGTGTGTGTGTGTGTGTGTGTGTGTGTGTGTGTGTGTGTGTGTGTGTGATTGAGTGTGTGTGTGTGTGTGTGTGTGTGTGTGTGTGTGTGTGTGTGTGTGTGTGTGTGTGTGTGTGTGTGTGTGTGTGTGTGTGTGTGTGTGTGTGTGTGTGTGTGTGTGTGTGTGTGTGTGTGTGTGTGTGTGTGTGTGGCGCGTTTCAATTACAAGGATGAAAGTAGCAGGCCCCCAGCGGCGACAATAGGGTTTTCGTCGTGAACACTTTGAAAATGGGACGTTCTTTGTGGGTGTCAAATGGGACGAGTCTGTGGGGGATAATAATAATAATAATAATAATAATAATAATAATAATAATAATAATAATAATAATAATAATAATAATAATAATAATAATAATAATAATAATAATAAAATTAATAATAGGTTTTCAGGGAAAGGAAATGACTCAGTATCTGTCTCATATATCGTTGGACACCTGAACCGCGCCGTAAGGGAAGGGATAAAGGAGGGAGTGAAAGAAGAAAGGATGAGAGAGGTGCCGTAGTGGAGGGCTCCGGAATAATTTCGACCACCTGGGGATCTTTAACGTGCACTGACATCGCACAGCACACGGGCGCCTTAGCGTTTTGCCTCCATAAAAACGGGGCCGCCGCGGTCGGGTTCGAACCCGGGAACTCCGGATCAGTAGCCGAGCACGCTAACCACTGAGCCACCGCGGCGGGGAGTCTGTGGGTGTCTCAGCCGCATTTCGCGAGGATACCTGAACAGGAACTCACCACCAACGAGGTACATGCCGGCGATCGTGTAGAAGGCCTTGGACGCGTTGTCGAACCAGAACGAGAACAGGTAGGCTAAACTGATGGCCACGAAAGTGTACAACAGGAAGATGGTAAATATGGCATCTGAAACGAAGAAAGAGCGGAAGTGAAGTCGATGAAGCCCTCCTATCTTCCTTCTTTTCCCTCTTACATCAACAGTCTTAATTTCAGTGACCCGGCGGAGGACTAAACAGTGGCCTAAAAGGGCAAGCTGCAACTCTCGCGCAGTAACACCTGATGAAGGAACCGAATAGGTTCTCAAACCTCGCGCTTTTTTGCTTTAATTTTTTCTTTGGTTGCCGTTCTTTCTAACTTAAATTGTATCCATTTCCCAACGAGATGGAACCCTGTCGAATGTTTTCTCTTCAACTCTTCATAATAGTACAGAGAAAAAATTAAAAAAATTACTTTCCACTTGCGTCGTAAGGCAAAATGCGAATTAGGTCCGATAGCACTGTGTGGCCATTTTTTTTTTGCGACGTTTTGCATGTTTAATTTTGCTTCGCATTCTTTATCGCCTTTATGCTTTGCGATTAACTATGTTGCTACGTGATTAAAGTGTTATATCAAGTGTATTCTGTGTGTTAGCATAGGCTGTATGAAGCACAGTGTTTATGACACAATATTTATTGCAGTCGTTCTGTGCATGCATATCATTCACGCCTCTCGTTCCGGAGACAATCCGGTGTCGTCGGTGACGTTGTGAGTGGACAAGGACGTGAACTGGCTCAAAAGTGAGTGCGCTCGAAAGCTTACTCCCTTTTTACTCATTTCTGTTTGGAGTGCAGTAAGCGGTAACCGTATTCTCGGGTGCAACCAGACGCAAATTACACATGGCGACCTCTACATATACAGGGTGTCCCCGCTAACTTTAGACAGGGTTTAACAGTATGCCGCGGCATTATGGACAACACGACCCCTTGCATGCTACTGTGTATGGAGCAACCCACACTATTTTTGTATTGGCCCTAACTGCATAATTAGTCCAGATTAATTAACCAACTTCCCAAGCAGCGAAAATAGGCTAAAAAGTCCAGTAAGAAAGTTGTATATCTGTCCTCGAAACGTCCCACTGAACAGTGCCTAACATTCCATCTATTACGGATCGGCTTGTTTTCGCCCTCTGCAGGTGCCCACGAAATAAAAAAAAATACCGCGTGACATGCCCGCTTGCGTGCCACGATTGCAGCGCTCTCAAACGTTGCGCCCAACAAGCAAACTGGTCATTTATCCCGGTGTGTTGCCCCTTAAAAGGTGACAGGGCTGCGACGCACGCCCTGGCTGTGCGATTACGGGAGCGCTAGCGATAAGGACGGCGTCTGCTTGTCGCTATCATCGAGGGAAGCATACCGCTCGCAACTCGCACAGCCAGCTGCTGCGTCGCTGCCCTGTCGGCTTTTAAAGGGGCAACACAGCGGACTAAAAGATCTGTTAGTTCCTACGTGGAACGTTTGAGAGCACTGCAATCGCGGCGCGCAAGCCGACATGTCACGTGGTATTTCTTCTATTTCGCGGGAAGCGAAAAAAAAAGCTGGTACGTAATAGCTGGAGAGTTAAAAACTGTTCAAACGTACTTTTTGCTGGCCGTTCTAATAATAATAATAATTGGTTTTGGGGAAAGAAAATGGCGCAGTATCTGTCTCATATATCGTTGGACACCTGAACCGCGCCGTAAGGGAAGGGATAAAGGAGGGAGTGAAAGCAGAAAGGAAGGAAGAGGTGCCGTAGTGGAGGGCTCCGGAATAATTTCGACCACCTGGGGATCTTTAACGTGCACTGACATCGCACAGCACACGGGCGCCTTATCGTTTTTCCTACATAAAAACGCAGCCGCCGTGGTCGGGTTCGAACCCGGGAACTCCGGATCAGTAGTCGAGCGCCCTAACCGGACCGTTCTACAACTTTCTCATTGACCTTTTTCGCCTATATCCGTTTCTTGCGAAATTCGTTAATTAATATCGGCTTATTACGCAATTAAGCATAATATAAAAATTAGTGTGACATGCTCCATACAATAGCCAGCAGTATGCATTTGGTCGCGTAGTCTTAGAGTGCCTCAGAGTATCTTTAAACCCCGGCTAAACTTAGCTGGGACACCTGGGCAGGTTGCCCACAGCCCGGTGGGCATGTTGCCTCTGGTAAAGCAGGCTACAGACAAATGTCGGCTAAATCGGTGATTGGGGACTAAGTGACAGCGCACTAAGTACATTCACTGGACGTTTAGCCATGAGGAAATGCGAAGGAGTGGTGCGAAATGTCTATGCTATTCGCTGTGGTTGTCTACTGTGGAAAAGAGGTGTGAGCTTTTTTTTCATGTTCATGTTGTTGCACTTGCAGTAGCGCTATGGGTAAAGTCTAGTGAGCGCCTAGCTGAGTCAGTTGGAATAGCCAGTGCAGTAACCAGTCCAGTTGCGTGGGGTAGTCACACAGGGTCGCTTATCCATCCATATAAGGGTGGTGTCTGGCATGACAGGGCGTAGCGAGCGAGACGGGTGAGATAGAGAGGAGGAAGGAAGGAAGGAAGGAAGGAAGGAAGGAAGGAAGGAAGGAAGGAAGGAAGGAAGGAAGGAAGGAAGGAAGGAGAGGGAGATGGGGAGGACGCGGATGACGACGACACGATTTCGCCGTAGAGTGCAAATAACAGCTCTCGCTGTAAAAACGAAGTTGTGGCTCACAGACGAAGTTCCAGCCGAGGAAGGGCCGGAAGGCAGCCGTGGCAGCGGTGAACGCGAACGCGTGCACCAGTCCGCGGCAGCCGTCGAAGAGTAGGTGGCCCAGCCAGAAGAGGGCGCCGCCGATGCCCGTCAAGAGCTGCTGGTGCTTGGCGCCCGAGACGCGCTCGCTCAGCACGACCCCCACGAAGTGCGTCGCGTGGTAGCATAGCGCCGTGGGCACGAACACGGCGCACAGCACGCGCACCAACACCAGGTGTACCACGTAGCCCGCGCTGTCGCGCCGCGGGCTGCCCAGCTCGAACTCGCGGAAGAAGCTCAGCAGCACGCCCACGGTCTCCTCGGCCTGCGTCACAGCGTGCCACGGTCACGACACGCCCGCGGATCACGACCCAAACATCTGCAGCGCACTCTGCGTTATGCAGGCGTCGGGTGGGATGGGACTTAAGGGTGCCCGCTGCAAGAAGGACGCACTAGGGACTGTCCTTAGTACGTCCTTGCAGTTGCCCTTTCCACGCTACTCCTGCATACCTTCCTTCAAAACAGTGTTTAAACGACCACCTAGAAAGGCAGATTAGTTAGGGAGCAGTGAAGTTGGAGCTCTTAGCAAGTGAATCTTGAACAAGCGGCGGGATGAAAGCCTCAGCACGTTGACACTTTTCGACAAGAAGACTTGTATTTGCCTCGGAAAGTGCAGTCATTACTGGCAGAGCGGATGGGTGGTTGAGCAGGTCAGCGGATGAGAATAAGAAGTTTGCGGAGATAAGATGGCTGCAGCTGATACACTACAGGGTCAGTTGGAGGGGTATGGGAGAGGCCTTTGTCCTACAGTGGGCGCAGACAGGCTGATAATGATAATTATGATGATGGTGATATAGGCCACTGACTTCGAGGTGTTGACAAAGGTGGTTGTGACGAATAGGAGCAGGTACAGTGTGATGCGGGGGAGAACGATGGGGAGGTGAGGCAATCGATCTAGAAAATGCTCTCTCAAAGGTGAGGGAAGCTAAATATGAATGTTGATACGGACGCGGGAAGCGAAGTGGCTTGCTGCTTTAACACGGACATTCACTCCGCACTAGTGAACACGGGCATTTGTTTATTTGTCGAAGGTCAGCGGACAGAGGCCTTCCTACTGCACCTTGTTCAAGTTCCTTACCGAATCCTTTCTTTCTTGATACCCTACCTCGGTTTACCTTTACTGGTAGCACGTTCTACCCTCGGCTCAAGCGGCCCCCACCGTGGTGGCTCAGTGGTTAGGGCGCTGGACTACCCAGCCGTAGTACCTGGTTTCGAACCCGGCCGCGTTTTTAAGAAGGTGAAACATATAAGCGCTGGTGTCCTCTGCGATGTCAGTGGACGCTAAAGTTTCGCAGGTGTAGTGAGAGTTCGTACAATTTTCGTATCACGCACAATAGAGTGTGTGCATGCTTATATCTGCTTGTGTTGGCCAAGAAGAAGCTTATGGTAGCTACAAATGAGTAAAAATCATAAAAATGTCACATAAAACATGACGGGTTCTACATAACACGAGCGCCAACAAAGTATGCAATTCGTAATATCTGGTGTATGCCACTACGAGGCTAATGTAACGGGCTACAGGCACTGAATGCCTTTCGCTTTCATCTTAGACTGCGTTCATGGCACCGTACCTGAAAGGCGTCCGGTGCATTCGTGAAGCGAATGGCGGCCGTCTTGTGCCCGGTCATGTTGCGAAGCAGTGCCGTGTGCAGCAGGTTCAGGGCCAGCAGCGCCGAATGCGGGTTCTGTCCGTTGAACCAAAGTGTGATCCTGCGTTTTCAATACACCATACTCAGCTTCAAGTCTTTTTGTACCTACAGTAAGGCTCACACTTCGAGGGAGCACAGGAACTGCACCGCAAACCTGATTGAACCGAAGATTTGATAATAAGTACAGAACATCAATCTTTATTCAATACATGTCCGCGTAGCAAGTCATATCCGTGCATCTTAAATGAATTAATATAAAAATGTACGCGTATTTTCTTCAGTACAAGCTGTTTCTCTTAAACGAGAATCATACTGTATACGTCTACGGCATGCGAGCTCTGAACTTATGGTGTTGCATTGTTAGCTGACACAAGAATCATTAAGATATCTATCACGGTACATAAAACTGTTGGGTTGGCCAAGAAAAAACGTATTACGTACCGGGAGGCGGATTCACTCGAGACTGCGCCTATCTGGAATCGAAAGACGTAGCTGTAGACGTCGTGGTTCGCCAATGCCAGCAGTTGCGGAGCGATGTTGGTCAGGTTCATGGTTTCCAATTGCACGCCACTCTCCTCCAGCACCGGACACATGCGTTGGGTCATAAATTGCTGCAGGGACAGAGTAAGAAGAATATCGGATGCTGTCTTTGTGACGACACAGGCACTGCGATATGAGCACCCTTGCCGCCTTTCCTTATAAAATTGGCCGCCGCGGTGGCTCGGTGGTTATGACGCTCGGCTGCTGATCCGAGAGACGCGGGTTTGATCTCGGCCGCGGCGGTCGAATTTCGATGGAGGCGAAATTCTAGACACCCGTGTACTGTGCGATGTCAGTGCACGTAAAAGAACCCCAGATGGTCGAAATTTCCGGAGCCCTTCACTACGGCGTCTCTCATAGCCTGACTTGCTTTGGGACGTTAAACTCGTATAAACCATAAACCAAACCATTTAAAATTGGTCTGTAGACAGTCTATAGACTTCTTTTGGACTTTATTGTCTTTTATAGATATTTATTTTCGTCTAATTGTTGTTTATGACTACCAAGAAACAAATATCTACTAAAAGTGCATCTGCCGCGGTGGCTGAGTGGCTATGGCGCTCGGCTGCTGGCCCGAAAGACGCGGGTTCGATTCCGGCCGCGGCCGTCGAATTTCGATGGAGGCGAAATACTAGAGGCCCGTGTACTGTGCGATGTCAGTGCACGTTAAAGAACCCCAGGTGGTCGAAATTTCCGGAGCCCTTCACTACGGCGTCTCTCATAGTCTGAGTCGCTTTGGGACGTTAAACCCAATAAACCAAACCAAACTAAATGTGTATGACCATAAATCTATAGATGGTCTATAGACTGTCTATCAGATTTGAAATGCATTTAGACTATTTTTCAGCATTTGTCTACAGACAGTCTATAGACATTTATGCAGAAGTCTATGCACTGTCTATAGACTGTCTAAAATAATTTTTGCAAGGGAATTGCCTGTAGTTGCACTGGAGGCGGCACTGTTCTTTGTGCACTAGACAGCAACTCGCTCAGGCCTCCGAGACGCGCTACTTCAGTGTAATCCGGCGACCCCAGTCTTTTGCGAGCCAACATCAAGGGTACATGGCACACATTCCATAACGGTCCATCCAAAAAAGTTACGTAATCTATTTACTGAAGAAGAAAGGCTTTTTCTGTGGCGGAACCACCCCCATGGGTCAATACATATCGAAAGCATGCATGTCCAGCAGCGATGCCCATGCAGAAGGTTTCCTTCCCTGCACGTCATCGAAAACAGGCCGTGCTGTCAAGACAGGACAGGAGTTTAATTAAATTGACGTGTTTATTTTCAGGAGAATTAATGTTACGGCCTAAGTGTTGCAATTATCATCAAATGAAAGAGCCCAGAAGTCGTTCTACTAGGCAGCAGCAGATGTATGGTAAAAAAAAAGTGCTACAAAAACAACGGTAAGGTGACAAAAGCAGGCATTGAGAGATTACACGTGATGGAATAAACTTAAGCATTATGAATGTGACCTTAAAAACGGCGCAAACGAGCGTCGTCAGATCTTCCCAGTATTCCTGAAGGCCAACTGCACTACATTTGCATTTGCTTCTCTGTCATCATTACTCAACACGAAACACTAATAGCACTAGCTGATTTTATTATGTTCCTATTTCTTATCTATATGATAATTTAGCCTCATTTGGCGTATGGGTCACGAACTCGTTGTAAAAGCTCCTTCTATGGCATTTATATAGCAAATAGTAATAATAAAAGTCGTTTATTTTCTCCACTGAGTACAGAAGAGCGAAAATAGGTGGCTGAAGAAAAAGCTGCTCTATCGGCAGCTTGACGGCGCTCCAGCGACCTTTACAATAATGCGATACAATACCTTTACAATAAATAAAATGATGAAACCCAGCAAATTATTCTAGATTGATGTGACCAACAAACCTCTCACTACACGTGGAACCGTTTTCACACAGAGCTAAGAAGAAATCAAAGTGCTGTTCGACCGTAAATTTATCCTGCAAAATATGCCCCCGATGACGGAGGCGGGGCATCGTCTCCAAACGTTGGTTCATGGTGGAGTGAGGCTTCCCTACTGCACACTGACTGCTTTTTGTGTTGTCAATAAGAGCTTCAGGATGGTCATCTCACCTGAAAGCGTCCGCCCTTGGCGCCACAGAATCCGACGGCGCTGGCAGCTATATTATGGACGTCGTAGCTGAGAGTCTCGTCGTGCTTGGGGATGCCGGAGAGTATGGAGCTCTCGCAGTATCCGCCCAGAAGGAGAAGGGCCGTGGGAAGCAGCCAGCGGAGGGTGCGCTGAACAGGCATGCGCTTCCAGTGCAGGACCCTCTTGTGGAACAGGCTCTGAAGCCTGGACCTGCTCGTGGCTTCCACGAAGACGGTCCGGTTGCGGAGAGCTCGCAGGGCGTCCTCGGTGCCGGCGCCGCCCAGCACTGCGCCAGTCGCCAAGCAACGTACAAGACGAGGAAGACGCTGACGTCGAGACCAACGTAACGTCCTAGCACGGATTTCTCAAGTACGCGGTCTCTGGAACTTTGTCACGTGGCCCACTCGAGCTGGCCGTTGCGGGAGATCCTGAGGAAAGCTCCGTCCAATTTTTGTTCCTAAACTCTAAACAGAAAGGAGTAAAAAGAGAGCAAGCTGTCCTCTAGAACACTCCCTTTCATAAAAAGGAGTGCGCTAGAGGGCAGCTCACTCCCTTTGTACACCCATAGAGGTGTATTAGTGTTTAGAGTGTACTACTGGGCGAATTTGCCGATTTCGGGCATATATGTATGAACGGGGTGATCTACTCTTAGGGTGAACACACGAATGTGCGCCCGGGCACTTTGGGGCGCTCGTGCGTTCGACACGGCCACATATCGAAGCAAAGTGGGGTAAGCGCAGGAGGATCTGGAGGTGGTGCTTCGCGTTAAAGGGGCCCTGAAACATTTTCAGTGCATTGTTTTGACTGTTGGTTGCACAGAATGAGTTATAGTGATGCTATGATCATCGGTCGTACCGTGTATACTGCGGTTTTTTAATATTTTAATTAGGTCGCAAAAACAAATTCATGGCGCTGACGGTGTCACAATACAGTGGTGGTTTTTAGCAGCGGATATGACATCACTTAGTGGGAGCTTGATGATTGGACAAAGAAAGAATATAGTGCAAATTGTGTTAATAACTAGAGATACGTTTTGTCAAGTTTTTGTGTTTTATATCACATTAACAAGTCCATCTTTTTTGCCCTAGATAAAAGCACTGTAAAGCAAGTAAAACAAATATACACCACCAGAGGCTCTGGCTACTTTTTTCATCGGACTTTGCGCCTATATGTAAACATCCTACGACCTAGCACTCAACGCTTATGGCTACTCTCTGATCTGAGAGCGGCTTTGGGGAATCGATTTGATTGAGCCATTGCACTCTATAAGCGTTCGTTTCTGTCCCAAGGAAGGATGTGTTCGTTTGACATATAGCAGACACTGCATCGTCAGCTTGTGGAGGATCACCGGGCGGCGGCGTCAGATGGCGCCACGTTCCCGTCAACAGCGCGGCGCGCTCCTTGCTCGCCGTGACCAACCAGCGCGCTAGGAACGACGGGCGATGGTTGGCGGTAAGCAGTAGCGATACACGTTATGCTAAATGTGTCCTATCTTGCTCATGCTGTCACACCGTCGCAGTATCTCGTGCTCGAGTTCGGATCCAAAAGTAAGGGAACGTCACTGATCAGTGTTCCCTTCTGCACGGTCGACGTGACGATGAAGCTTCGCTGGGTCAGCTGGGCGTTTACATGGTTGTTGTAACCATGCAAATGGCGCTGCCAGCCTTGGCATGAACGAGTTAGAGAGCAGGCAACCATGGAGTGAAAGCTTCCGCCACGTGCTCAGATAGGCTCTTTTGATTGGTCGCACTAAGTGTCGTCATTGGGAGAGTGAAATGGGAATGGGAAGCTGCGCGAAAATCGAGTTGAGGGCAGAATTTTGTTTGCTTGTATTTTGAAATTTCTTCATTGAATAACTCCTGTTCCTATGCATCGATTCTCGTAATTCTTTATGAGTCAGCATCTGTGTGACATAAAGAATCCATCTGAAGTGTAACCGGCATCCGTTCAAGCGGTGTTTCGCAGCCCCTTTAAGTTTGTATCATGGCTTGGCCAATGTTTTGCCGTGCTAATGATGCCTGCAATTACGAGTGCAAAAATCTTCGGCCATTTTCACTCACCTGGATCTGGCTCGTCATGCTCCACCCGGCCCTCCAGGGCGCTCATGTCAATCTTCAAGCGAGACACGGCCTCTTTGATCGTAAGCGTAGAGAAGCTGTGGCGCTTGCTGGGGACGCGTCTGGTGACCAGAAGTGAGCGTTGTTTGTGGATGCTGCAGAAGAGAAGACAATAGGACGCGTGTGACTGGAGACGTCATGATGCCAAGTCACGTTGACTGGAGGCCAATGGCCCTTCGCCTAGCGGTGTCCAATAGCGCTGCTCGGAGCCGAGGCCGCGGTATTATAGAACATTTCACAGCATCATCTCTTCACAGGATGTACAAGCACACTTTCAAGTATTTTCTCAGCAGTTGCACAATTCGTGTTGTCAATAAGAACCCGATGAGTGCATCAATCCGTGACACAACATATAGTCGCCTTCGGTAGGGAAACAAGTATGAGATTTTTGTAGTATACGCTGTAAACTTATTTCGTTAGTTTTGTCAATGCACTGCAAACGTTGCAACTTTCTTCACTCTTCTTCCTGGGACAGCATGATCGAGATGGCCGCGACAACCTGCTATGGGTATGGGTCTAGGAATGGTAATTTTATGATCTCTTAATTCACCCCTACTAATTTTGAACTTGTGGCTTCTGTTTTTTACAAAATTAAACATCGGCATCTCTAGCAACGTCTGTCTCATGGTTTCAGAATAACTGCCCGCTAGCCTTCGAAGTTTGAGCTGAAAAAAGGCGGGATAAATGGCTCTGACGCACCCTTCGAGGATGTCCTCCAGCGTGGTGACTATGACGCCCATTTTGGCCACGCCCAGGCTCGCCTTGGAGTTTTCCAGGTCGGCGAAGAGGTCCCGCATGAGCGTGGAAAGCGTGTCGGAGCTTCCGGTCAGCCGGTAGACGACGATGCCTGGCTTGTCCTCGACCCTCTCGGCCCTCGAGTGGTGCTTGCGGAGCACGGCCTCCACACCACTGGACTTATATCCTGGACCCTTGTGGAGCCAGAGCTGTAGAGGGGGCAGAAAGTTTTAGTTCAACGGGTGCGCGGGCGCAACCAGGAACTGGAACGGTGCAGGTGCACTTGAAGAGCAGAAGACAAGAAGACAAAAAAAGGATACACGGTACTAAGTCGGCGAGATTGTCTAGCTGCTACTTCTATGCAGCTGACTGGTCACTCGTCCACGTGTTCCGGGCCAGCGCTCTTTCGTAGCTGTCGTCGTCCTCATCGAAAAGCGACCGCGGCGTAAACCGGATAGAGCGCAGAGAAAAAAGCTCAGAAGCAGGAAAGAGGGAGAGCCGGTGAAAAGAGGGGAATGAGCGGAGTGGACATGTGCAGAACGGGGGATGAACATTTCCATCGTGAACACCCAGATCTCTAAAGGCATCCGTTCTGTACTCCTGCGAACCTGTTCCGCCATCGTATCCACCCTGAAAGCTCCAGACGCACTCAGAACAGTCCAGTGAGCAATATGGCGGCGCCCAGGGTGCTGGCTATTGGGAAGAGGTCTGTGGGGGCGGCTGTAGGGGGCACTGCAGCGCACAGCAGAAAGAGTGGGTGCTGACGTGGGCAGCCAGCCAGTCTCGGTGCGGCACTCGTGGTGTAGACTTCGCGTCAGTCGCACTGACGAGCAACACCGGCAAGAACCTGCGCCCCATGACGCTGCACACAAGCTAGCTGCCGAGGTCGTAAGCTTGAGAAGTCCTCAAGAGCATCGCCGTTACAGTTATTGAACCACTGTGCCGCTACCTGAATAATTACATTGTCATCTAGGCGACATAATTTCTTCGGTTTTTGAACTTCATTGAAGTGATACATTTCTGGGCGCAATCAAGCTGTCGCTATTTTCCACATTAGCAGTTGTGTAGTAACCATTTAGTTTCAATGCGATAGCGATGGGAGCCCCCCCCCCCTCTCCAATAAGAGAAAAACAGCAAAAATTGGCGGTGGTTTATCTCTGGTTAAACCTGGAGTACCGCGATAGCTACAGATGGCCGAGTGGAACTTGCTCAGTCGAATTGCAAAGTCAGTCTTTCGCCGCTCCGTTTCGCTGGGCGTTCCTTCTTCATCTTCGTCCCACTTAACAGGGCGGATGCGCACAGCTGTGGCAGCTCGGTTTCGCCGGCGCGCCTCGCCGCCGGCAGCAGCAGCTGCTCCGCAACACGTGGCTGGTCACGTGACCAACCGCGTGACCACGTGGCGGTGGCGGCGACGCCACGCCGTGGCTGCGCCGCCACCGCCACGCTGTAGGCTCGAAATGCTACATTGTAGCTATCGCTACAAAAGCGGCGTTGTGTGTCATAAAATTTGATGATGGTTGAAGAGGTGTGACCTTACAATGACGCCATCATGCCGCGTGGAGAAGAGGTGTGGCGTCACAGTGATGTCGTCAGGCCGTAAGTGACGCCATCAGACCCGTAGGGAGGTCACTTCTCGTAAGCGAATGAACAGCTTCTAATACTATCAATGCGTCTAATGTCATCTAATGCTTCTAATGTCCTATCCCTACTGACTCGTGAGGGCGAAACATGGAGGCTAACGAAACATCTTAACATTAGGAAAAGCACAGCTCTGCGAGCTATGGAAATCTTAACGGTACCTGCTGCTTCAATAAGAGAGCGCAGTGTGTGCTATATTAGGATACAACTTAAAAAGAGCACTTGGTAGCAATGAGTCATGATCCGCGGCGTCCTTTATTACTCCTCTGAAAAATAATAACAGTAAATAAAGTCAGTTGTTTAATGTTTGAGTGCATCAAATGCGCTAGAGGCATCAACATTCTTAAGCTTAAATTTCTTCTCATGATTACCTTCTTTTCTAGGTAACAAGAAAGCGTTCACTAACGGCCTACTATTTTGTCACGTAGGAATTCGATGTGGTGGTCCCTGAATGTGAGTTGAGCTTAACTGAAGCGTTAAGTTGTAACCGACTCTAAAGAAGAGAGGGAAGTTTACAATAATACAATAAGAATGGAAAAGAAGATGTTTTGGGTGAGAAGTAATGCGGTGAACAGTAAAAACCGATGGCCTGTTAGGATAAGACTATAATATGCGAAGAGCAACTGTCAGTTTGCAAATAACATAAAAATGAAGAAACGGCTGACTTCGTGGGAGATGGCAGACAGTAAGGGGACAATTTAGACTGGAGAAGTTTTCTCGGGGAGGGTGGCCGTGGCTAAGAGCCGGACAAGGTTACGTGGACATTAGTCTCAAATAATTTGTCCTCTAGTAGAACATCATTGCTGATTATTATAGACGTCTAGCGCATGTCGTAATATCTAAACGCCGAAATGTATTCGGACGCTGCAATCAATATCAAAGAGGTGTCGCGGAAGTGTCATTGCTGATTATCATAGACGTGTTATGGATGTCACAATATCTACATGCCGAAATGTACTCGGAAGCTACAGTCTATAACAATAAGGTCTCGTCTATCTGTGCTTAACAAAATTATGCCAGAGCTAGCGATGGGAGGACTTTATGCCACAGAAAAAAAATTAAAACAAACAGTGACATGGAAAGCTATGTCGGTGGTAAACCTTTCATGCCAGGATATGAACAGCAGAGACGTCGCGCAGTTATGCCATTTTGGGTAAACGTGGACTCTCAAGATGATGCTAATAATGGCGCGATTATTCACTGTCTGGGCATGACACTATGAGAGCGACAGCAACTGGTTTGGCTCGTGAGGGAGAGCACCATCCATTCGGTTTTGCAGCGCTTCTTGAAGGCAGTATTGTCGCTTCTTTTATAGTGTCTTGAGTATTCGCTCTTTGAGAGCAATTCTCCATCGCAAATGCACGATGTTTTGAAATATGGGAAATTTGTCCAAAGTCTCGTACCATTACAGCTTACTGTCACATCAGTATGTGCTGAATACACACACTAGCGACAATATATTCAATCAAATAATGCGCGGCCCACTAAACAAAAACTTGGGGCCGTCTTCCGAGTGAAGACAAATGATACATTGCCAGCCACTTCACTCAGGAATTGGCCGCTGCCTAAAAAAGCGATCGGCATAGGCATGCCATCAGAAGCTGGCTATGGAGAGACGACTATGCTGGGCGTACCATGTATCCCATGCCGAACTGGCTCATGATGTAACCCGGTGAGCCGGCGCAGCTAAGTTCTCCTCGGCATAGGCATGCCATCCGAAGCTGGCTATGGAGAGAAGACTATGCTGGGCGTACCATGTATCCCATGCCGAACTGGCTCATGATGTAACCCGGTGAGCCGGCGCAGCTAAGTTCTCCTCGGCATAGGCATGCCATCAGAAGCTGGCTATGGAGAGACGACTATGCTGGGCGTACCATGTATCCCATGCCGAACTGGCTCATGATGTACCCCGGTGAGCCGGCGCAGCTAAGTTCCCCTCGGCATAGGCATGCCATCAGAAGCTGGCTATGGAGAGACGACTATGCTGGGCGTACCATGTATCCCATGCCGAACTGGCTCATGATGTACCCCGGTGAGCCGGCGCAGCTAAGTTCCCCTCGGCATAGGCATGCCATCAGAAGCTGGCTATGGAGAGACGACTATGCTGGGCGTACCATGTATCCCATGCCGAACTGGCTCACGATGTACCCCGGTGAGCCGGCGCAGCTAAGTTCCCCTTGCTGCATGACCACGAGACGGTCAGCAAGGGCATCTGCCTCCGAGAAGTCGCTGGTGGTGAGGAAGACGCCCTTGTAGCGGCGGATCTTGAAGAGAAGCTCCCACGTCTCGCGCCGGCTGTGTGGGTCCATGTTCCGCGTCGGCTCGTCCAGAAGAATAAGCTGCACCTGATGAGCACGCGCGCCGCAAAGTTTTTGGAAACGCAACGATATCGAAAGCATCATCAAAGATGATGCGACCAGTGATACCTCAACGAATTTGCAGATACCTCCACTTTCACAAGGTCTACTAGAGCGAATCAGTGAGTATGAGTAGCCTGCTTACGTCGGGATACGGCAAGATGGCGATGGCGGTGCTGAGGAGGCGTTGAACGCTGTGGGTGAGGTCATCGGCGCGCCGACATCGGTAGAAGTAGAGCCCGATGTCGTCCATGAGTCGGCTGACCTCGTACCGGACTCTGCTGCGGGAAATCCCCTTCGCCTGTGGGAGAGGTTGTGGGCGCGGATGAACCCTAACTGTAGACATGTTTGCCTTATAAAAAATGACAGCGGTTTAATTTTGTTACCCCTAATGGTCGATAGCTGTTCTTGCTTCTACTATGATTTCGCTGTTTGTTATCTCTTGGCTTAAATTGTTGCATCCGAGAACGTCAAATTTCTGGGGTGAGGTGGGCCAAATTTGAGTGGTGGGATGGGCCAGTGTTGGTAATGACCTAGTCAAAGTATGCTTCGGCATCTGTCTTAACACTTTTGCTATGAGATCGCAAAGTCCGAAGGTCACTTCAATGTCAAATCTACATACTGACGGACTGCATGAGTAGAGCTATCGCTCGAAAGGATTACCCAGTGTGGAGATACGGGATAGAAACGCGACGAAGCAAAACACCGCTAAAGTATGGGGCATTTTAAACGTATCGACAATACAAAAGTTTCTTAGGTACTGTCAAAATGCACAACCGTGGCCCACACACCACATGCGTTCTCTTTACGACGAGATTTTGTCAAAATGTGTGATCGATTTGGTGAAGTAACCCACGGCGCTGCTGTTGCTGTGCACAACTGAGAGACCTCATGCAGTTTCGCGGGCGAGGCTATGCGCCACCTGATTGCCTCGGACTGTGTTTTCCCACAGTCTACTGCAAATATACACCGACTGTTTTCCCACACTCTACTGCAAATATACACCAACATGACACACCACTTCCCTTTACAGACCCTAATAACCCTTCACTATTAGATCATTGCAGAATATTTCAGTACCCTTCCTTTTTCTTACAAATCTCTCACAACCCCCACGCTACACATTTTTCGACACATCCCCTTAAATGGGCACCTTACCGCTGTCCGCTCTTTTCTCTAGTGTCTTCTAGCGTCCCCTGCATGGCGTTATTGCCCCGATCACTATGCTAACATGAAAAAATCCCTTTTCTACTGCCCCGTTGCCATTCTATATCCCGCTATCCACACCCCTCTCGCCTAATGTGGCGAGCCTGGCTAGCCTCGGACAATTCGACGGACCATTTTGCTTTCGCCGCCCCTGCGCAGGATATCCTCTTAGTTTAATGCTGCATCATAATTCTTTATATTCATTCATGGAAATTTATTTAGCAAGAAAAAAATTGCTCCCAGGATCATCGCTTCTGGGTTGTTGGAATGGGGCTTTTGCCTTTCGTAACAAATGCGAGCTATATTCGGGATTGATTTTGTTTGCCACGAAGCTGCCACAGTTACTGGCAGGAGACCAGCTGCGACCCTTTATTTGCATCTTAATGAAATGGTAAGCGCAGTCAACGGATTATGTTTGCGCATAAGCGCAGAGAAGGTATATCGGCACAGCTTAAAAACGTCTCAACGTTTGCGGCGCAAGCGTTCTCGGCAGTTTTATTCAAAGCCTGTGGAGCAACCTTCCTCTCAAGTTGGCTGACCCGCGGCCACCCTCTACTCACCTCCCGTTCCCAACTGCGCCCTCCGCCATCGTCCAACAGCGCAAGCCGCAACCCTTCCACCCACCTTGTTCGCCATCACCCCCGAGAAAAATTGTCGCGTGTGGGAAGGTTAGGCTTAGAGTGAAAGCACCAAAGTAATTATAGAAGGCAAATCCAACTGCTATTTCAGTTTCTTTGTATCAGGTTACTACATGACCGTCCCGCCAATTTCGTTTCTCCTCTGTAATTGCCACTTGAGTAGCGGAGAACAGTTCGCACTAGTTCTGTAGGTGGCGCGACAGTCTGCTGGCTCTAACTCAATGGGCATTGAAACTCCTTTAGACCTCCTGTAGACGGGTTGAAATGCGGGCCAGTTGGTTCATAGTAATTTGAAGAAAAAAAAAGTCATAAAAGACAAGGGACTATAGAAGGAGTGTTCACGCCACAACGACTGGACGGTCAACTTTGATTTATTAGACAAAACATAGTCCCAGCAAGGTCATCAGAGTCCCATAGTCCCAACAAGGCCAGCAGATGTCCTGTGGACACCCAGAACGTCCTCGGGACGTCCAAGGGAGTTTCAGTGCCCAGTGGTATAAGGTTCGATGCAATCACAGCGCAGGATTTTCAGAGCTGATGTAATGAAAACCTGCGACTACAAACGCTTGTGATGTTTAAAGAAACTGAGTTATTAGGGCCTTTTAGAATAGGGTGACCCCATCGGTTTTAGGGGCATAGCGGAATAGCGGGGCGCAGGATAATAACGGCACTCGCATTATTGTCCTGCGCTTGCGCACTGGGTTCTCGTTATTCCCCTGTATCCCTAACCGATAGGGCCAACCCATTTTAAAGTCCCTATTGAGGCAGAGTAATGCACAGCCTCGCGCACCGTTCCGAAAAAGATCAGGTGCTCCTCCACGGTCAGGTCGCTGTAGAGAATGGTTTCGCCCGGACAGTAGGCGAGCAGTCTCCTCGCCCCGTCGCCGTTTAGGACGACGTCGTAGGCGCCCACGGTGATCATTCCAGAGCTGGGCGCGATGGATCCTGGTAGGAAGAAGACGCGATGAAGGTGCACAGCGTTACGTTGAACGCTTTCGACAGACGCTTCTCAAACGCCCTCGAGGCTCCCGCAGACTTATTTATCAGTTAGAAAAATTTATTAGGCGGGATTGTTAACGGACGATATGTCGTTCCGAAAGGGTTCACCAAAGAAAGCCGTATAAAATGGGAAAAGTGTGAGACCATAAACTGCCTCCTGAACCTGACTACATGTCCAACATTCTTGAACAAACATTCTGAATATTGGAATATTGTAAGGTAATGTTATGGAAATATTGAATGTAATGGCTCATTCTTGTGATGTGTAGCAAAATCTTTCTTTTAAAGTCTTTCCATCGCTGAAATCGAGCAGTCAAGACTGCCATAGAAAATCAACGAGGAACGCGTTTGACGATATCAAAAATGTTAATAACAAAAAAACCAAGCCTGCCGACGGGAGATCTGCGGATATATTGAGTGCTATAGCGAAATCTCGCAACAAATGAAAAATTTGCGCTCATAAAATCTTTCCCGTTCAAAAGTGCTTTTTATCCACAACTGTTGGATATGCAAAGCCCGAAACAAAGTAGTCCGCCTTACCCGTGATCATCTTCATAATGGTCGACTTTCCGGAGTTGGCCGGCGCCAGGAGCACGGTTATTTGCTTGCCAAATATGTTGAAGGAGATGTCGCTTATGACGATGTGGCTCTCGAATCGCTGCGGGCCAGAAGAAAGAGCAATTTGAGGAGATCACCTTCACGCTGCACACGTACCTTTTTCCTAATCAAGCTATTTTAAAGAGCTGTACGAGGAACACATGAAGTGATGGTGTGACCCACGATTAGCTAGTGTACGCTTATATTACGCTGGCCATTTCTCCGTACCACCACTCACCTTGGACACGCCGCTGATGCGCACGATTGGTTGAACGGCCGTCGGTTCCTGCTCGTAGTACTGGCACCGTGTTCTGAAAACTGTCGACTGCGGCCCCAAGATCACTGGTGGCCTCCAGTAAGCAGACTGTGCGATGATAGGAACCGTAGGGGATTGCACGTCTTATAAGACGCCATGTTTAGCGTTACCATTACGTCATCGTAACCTCCTTCGGCATTTAGGCCACGGCAACTACATTAAAACGACCTCTACAACTCATTTCCAACTATACCACTTGTGTCCCAGAGACCCTCGCCCCGTTCCCCGCGAATTTCCCGATCTTATCCTCAACCTGACTGCCCGCCATCCATAGCTGCATCTCCGCAACGTTCGATTAATCCCTTCTCTGTTACACTAACGAACCAACGCATACTAAGGGGTCTGTTATCAGAATATCTGCCCTAAGATTTCCTCCTTCCTTTTCCACTGCCACCCATTATGAAAGCCGTGCTGGGTTCTCTCTGAGTTCTTGTTCTAAGATGTTCCTGCAGTAAGTGCAAATGCAGTAGCCTTGAGGGACTGGCGTAGAAAGCGGCATTGGCTGCTTGGTTTTCAGTCCGATTTTAAGTCTGCCTGCTCCTGTGTGTAAAATCGTAAAATTGCTTTGTACTGTGGATGCGCTGAATTCATTGTCGGGGCACGAAGTATGATATGCTACGCGATTAATACAAGTGTGCTCTTCGACCCTGATGGGTCATTGCGAATGAGCCTAAAACAGTAATGAGCAAAAAAAAAACCAAACAAACGAAACGATCAGACTTCTGTTCTTCCCAGGACTTATTTGTCATTGTTATTCAGTTTTATGAGTATTTGAAATTCTCAGTGCGTCTCTAAATCATGAGAGGCTGAAGAAAGATGCATACTGGCTAATTTGGAATACCAATATGAGCGTATGTGTCGCGCTCTACTTTCGAAGGTTTTTTAACTAACGCGCACATACACAGACAAGCACGCACACAGAATACGCGTTTCAGTGAAGTGCAATTCAAGATGGTAGTTACTTCGGCCAGTCTGTACACGTTGTAAGCGTTACACAGAGCGGAAGGATCAAGACGCGACAGGAAAGAAACCCTAGTTACGTGCCTTTCTTGTGTCTTGGCCCTTCCGCTCTTTGTGACCTTGATTAAGTCTCATCACGAACTAGCCCAAACCGCCACAATACAGCACACGTTCATCGACAACGAAAACTGCTTAAGACGGGGGACAGGCAAGTGGCCAGGTCAATGCACTGTTTTACAGCCAGGCAATCTCATACAGATGGTTTGTAAGTACAGGCATACACATGACGAAAAAACAAACAGCCAATCTAAAAGTTATTGTAACAAGCATAGCAATTCTTTTTTCAACTTTTACAGACAATCTCATACAGATGGTTTGTAAGTACAGGCATAAACATGACGAAAAAACAAACAGCCAATCTAAAAGTTATTGTAACGGGCATGGCAATTATTTTTTCAACTCTTACAGAAGGACCAGATAGAGATAAGAAATGGAAGCAGAGATAGACGGGAGCGGAGAAAAATCGGTAGAGTTAAGCTTAGTGCCTTAGAGCATTAATCAGCGGTGGATTTAAGAAGCGATTTATGAGAGGCGATGCGCGCTAAATATGCGATTCAGAAAAGCTACGCTGCTGGCGCCGAACCCGGGCTTCTTCCTTTTTCTGCGAATCGGCCATATTAGGCCCCCAAACGCAATTCTTCGCTGTGACGTCATGCTACGCGCCATGACGTCTCAGGCTGACCTTGGCTCCACCACTTGTATACTCCTCAGCGCTCGGCGATGACGTCATACCAGATGTGCTTCGCCTCGTCACGGGATACGCGTGCAAAAGCTCCGTACAACAGCTCTCGCTGTGAAACACGTGATAGTTTATCCTCCTCACCCAGATACGCGCGCACGCACGCACCCTGAAAGGGAAGTACCAGGGCCTGGCTATCTTTGTCCGGCTGCAGTTTGTGACGCAGTCAATGTACCACAGGAGCACCAGCAGCACCAAGCTGGACAGGAAGCTGACAACCATCAGCTGGAGAATGGTCACGTTGTCGGGCGTGAGCGACTGGTTGCCGAAGTTTCTGAGTCCGCCGCCTTGCTCTGCGACAGCAGTCAAAAAAAGGGGTGTGTAAGAAACAATGGGGCACAGCCGGACAACAAGCACTGGAGACGAGCAAGATTTTAAGGCCGTTCTCTGTAGCCTTCAGACAGATAAGGCGCTCTGTACTCGGTCGAAAGCGTTTGTCACGTGCATCGCTGTGCGTTTAGCTGCGAGTATTTTTTTGCTGTGGATACCTGCTCTGGTATCTTGGCCGCTACGGCGTCCTGTCTCAAAGCAGAAATTCGCGGGCTTCTAACGCCAACACGCTTTTCGATGTAGGAGAAACAGCAGGCATTACACCGTGCAAGACGCTTAGGTGGCTATAATCAGTCCGCAGTATTCTACTGAGGTAATTTCATAACTCAGATGTAGTAGGAAGCAGGAAAGAATCACAAAGAAAAATACGCTACGTTTTGCCCTTGTGATAATGCGATTTTCGGTGAAAGCACGGATGCTGTGAAATGCTGATGCCGGTCGAAGTTGAAGGTCGAAGTGCTGATGCCGGTCTCAAGGGGTGGCGAGGTAGGGGTTCAGGTTACGCGTGCATCACACATGACCGTGAACCACGCCTGTGACCGTGTATCACACATTGTCACGCTCGGTCGCTCATCCTTGCCAATAAGGCGGACGTCCGGCGTGACACGCTCAGCAAGAAAGGGTATGAGGGTGAAGAGTGTGGGTGCGGTGTTGACAGCCCTGGAGTGGACGGCAACAGTGAGCAGTCATGGGGTGAGGAGGGGTGCGCGCGACGCCAACTGCGACGACACCATGATGTGGCCAGGTTGTCCATGCAGCTGTCGCGGCTCACCGAATCTCTCCAGGCGCTCGATGACCATCCAGCACCAATGGAGGAACATGCCGGGAAACGCAGAGGTCATCAACTTGCTCAACCTCGTGATGAGGTAGTACCCGAAGCCGTACGGGTTCTGAAGGAACAGGTACGGCAGCATCAGGGTCAGGAACCAGTACACGGACGACAGCAGGCCCGCGAGACGTGCTGCGGGAAGGTTGGAAAACAGTGCAATTAAATTTTACCGCGAGAGTGGTTGCCTGAAGTTTGTACTGAGGGCCCAATTCTTAAGCTACGGATGTTTTTTCCTCCTCCCCCCCCCCCCCCCCGCGCATCAGTTTTAAGTTTTACGGACCTAGAAGCACCAGTACCAACTGGTCTAGGCTAAGGATTCTTTTGAAAAATAAGTACTGTCTTGGTCAAAAGTCGTAAGGCCATAGCGTTCAGCTGCAGGGAAATGAATGTTCCTGGAATGCCCCGTGTAGCGCATCATTCAAGACACAAGCCAAGCAGGCAACTTCTCTACCGCAAGAAGAAACCTTCAGCTAGCACTTCAAGGTCATTCGGTTTTTAATAGAGCCCTAATGGCTCTGTTATGCGGCTGAAGCGGAAAGCCTTTGGCCTTATGACCTTTGACCAAGACTGTACATCTCTGTCGTCTGCAAGACAGATGAAGCCTCAGATGAAGAATGACGCAGCAGCAAAAGTACGTGACCTCGGAGTATGCGATGTCCCGAAGAAAAGAAAGTAGATATCCCAAGACCTTGTACGGGTTCGTTAACAAGTGCCTGCCTAAAGTATGGTACTAAGGTCGAGGGGGGAAACTGAACTAGACCACCAGACAAGCATACGTGCCTCTGCACTCGTCCTGAAATCTATTTTAGTACCAAGAGAAGAACCGACTAACCCACATTTCTATTCTTGTAAACCTTTACAGTGAAGTGTTGTTGGGTTAGTTGGTTCATATTAGAAACTGAACTCTCTGAAGGTGGTGCCACCCATTGTTGTATAGGTACACGTTCGGGTAAATTCAACCACACTAGTGCTGCTCACATATACTCCCAAAAGCCTTGCCCATCGTCTCAGTGAAATGTGCATCTCCACACCTGGCAGCACTGTTGAATCTAACGCCAACCAGGAGTGCTGGCTAGGGCAGTTCGAATAAGTGTTGCAGCTTGATTAATAGTAATAACTGGTGTTTTTGGGGAAAGGAAATGGCGCAGTGTCTGTCTCGCATATCGTTGGACACCTGAACCGCGCCGCAAGGAAGGGATAAAGGAGGGAGTTCAGGAAGAAAGTAAGAGAGAGGTGCCGTAGTGGAGTGATCCGGAATAATTTCGACCACCTGGGGATCTTTAACGACCACTGACATCGCACAGCACACGGGCGCCTTAGCGTTTTTCCTCCATAAAAACGCAGCCGCCGCGGTCGGGCTCGAGCCCGGGAACTCCGGATCAGTAGCCGAGCGCCGTAACCACTGAGCCACCGCGGCGGGTGCAGCTTGATTAAGGATAGGGACTACACGTGACAGACATTCCCCCTACGTATGCCCTTTTGTGTAGTCCGTGCCGTTATTCGCTCTTCAGCACTTCGACGTGTACCGACTAGCCGACATCAGGATTTCAGTCAATCCATAGCGGCCGCACTCACTGCTGTCGAAGAAAAGCGACAGCAGCATGCCGTGCACTGCCAGCGCACTGCCGAAGAATAGCAGCACGGCGTAGACAAGCCCCGGGTTGGTGGCCGAGATGAACGCGCTGCCGAAGTGGTCGCTCAGCATGCCGTACAGGAAGAAGAGCATGAACGCTCCAATCAGGGCCACCGTGATCAGCATCCTGAGGTAGTGGGAGAGCCAGTAGGACACGTCCCCCACGCCGTAGACGAGCTGCTGGGCGCGCATGCCGCTCGCCTGCGGAGTGGGCCAAGTTACACTTGAGTTCAAGCGAGGTTACAATGAGTCAAGTGAGATTACATCTCGAGGATTTGTCAGTGGCTGGGTCTCGTGTGTCGCACATCTTTACTATGTTAACATTTAATGCAGAGTAAAAGTGGTTGCTAGAGGATGCCAGTGGTTCTCAAACTAGTGAAGGTATAGTATTGTATGGCATCGTATGATATGGTATGGTATGGTATCGTATGGTATGGTATGGCATCGCATGGTATAGTATTGTATGGTTTGGTGTGGTATGGTACGGTATGGTATGACATGACATGGTATGGCATGGTATGGTACGTATGGGGCACGCTGTTTACCTCCCAGAGCTGCACGTGGAATATTATTATTCGCCATAGAAGAGCAGAAACAAATTGTGACCCCTTGTGGTTATTTAACGTTCACTGACGCCGGCCAGCAGGATGGTGCCTTTGCATTCCGCCTCCATCGAAACTGGGCCTCAGTGGCCAGGATTCGATCACAGGTCCTTATTGGGTTTAGCAGCGGACGTCATAGCCACTAAGCCACCGTGGCGGGTGAGGCAGTGAAGGCGTCAACCTATCAGCTTTTGCGAGATCATCCTTATAACAAAGTTACGGTCCATCGAGTTCTCTCTCTGTGTCACGAGAGTTTATTTCACTACAGGGATCGCGCTTTGTTGATATCGGTGCCAATCCAAGCAACATTCATTTCCTTATGCTGACCTGCATTACCTTTATATTCAACACTGCCGAGAGCGAAGGTCATTCTGATCGTCGAGCGTCGAGCGCACACATTACTATCCCCAGCGCCGAATTCTGTCTGCTTGCGGCCACAAGAGTGCCCCGTAAACAGTTTTCTTCTTTGACGTGTGTTCACTTTTTTTTCCTGGACCACCTGCCGTCAGCACATCGCGAAATTATTCAAGGTCGAGATTTTAAATTCACGAAAGCCGTTAATTAAGTCTTCGGTACGTGATATCGACCTGCCAACGGTTGGCGCTTGGGCTTCTGCTAATTCGGACAGGCAAAGATGGTAATGGTGCATATTCTGACAGGATGGTCAGAGGCGACTTCAAACGATAGCTTCGGCGTCGGCCAATTCCAACCTAATTTCGAGCATGCAGATGCACGAACAGTTCCGTTAACTTAGCCGCGGTACGGGCAAGGGCACATGATTTGAACTTAAACGTGCTCCACGCTGGCTCAGTTTAGCATTTGCTCAGCGCTCGCAAATTGTACCTGCAGTCGCTGCCCGCACTTCGATCAGTACTGAAAAAATGCTTACCGCGCCAGTTAAAAGATGGCGCTTGTATCGAGACGATTTGCATGTAGGATACGTGTGTTCATCAGTGGCTCACCCTCTCGTCGACGATCTGGACGACAAAGAGAGCGAAGGGAATCCAGAAGGCGATCACGAAGCGGATCACCACGCGGGCATAAGTGGTCGTGAAGTCCTCCGGATAGAGGCTCGGATAAGGGAACCGCTGCAGGCTCACCTGGAAAGAAAGCGCCGGTTACCTTGGCAATAACTAGACAAAACATGCAATAAAGTTAGACAGTGTTTAACCGCGCTTATGTCCAAAGGATGAGCGATAGAATTCTGTCAGTGGCCGGACCAAATTTGGCGGAGGCCATCTTGCAGGGCACGCTCAATTATGATTCTGCATCGCTTTTAGTCCAAATCGGCCAAGGTCAAATTACGGTGATGGCCCGGGCCAAATTTATAGACTACCACCGTAATGAGCACATTAAAATTAGCTTGGACATCGATTTTAGTCCAAATCGATGAGGGTCAAAATTCCGAGGTGGGGTGGGCTAAATTTGGGGGTGGGATTGGCAAAATCTTGAAAACGGCCCGGGTCTAATTTGAACACACCGTCCCATTGGCCATAGTCAAAGTATGCTTCCGCATTTGCCTTGAGGCTGTTGCTCTGGAATTACAAAGGTCACTTCGATGTCATATACACAGACCCCACTGAAACTCTAGTTTTGCTTTGAGTTGAGCTAATCCTCTAAAATGCCTCACATTTGACCAAGAATATGGGGGAAAAAAACCCCGACTTTCTCAGTGGCAAAGATGTGAATTCAATGATCACATGACACCAAAGCGAGGACAGAAAGAGGTGTTAGCCCTCTGCGGTGCCTTTATGTTAGTGTCGAGAATTCTGGGACGCACACAAAACATAAAATCTATTTGAAGAGGATATTTTCGTGCTTCTGAGCGCCCTGATCTTATAACCGCGTCAGAAATGCTTTCTGTAACTGTATCAAGATAACGGTTGCAATCCTGAAATCAAAGCAGACCGTTGTTGCTATATAATTACGCCCTGTAATTTGTCCGCAGAGTAACGGCTGGTTACCAACAGGCGTTACCATAATGGCTGCTGTCAAGGTTAGTGAAAATGTGGAGAGCGTTCTCATGGGTGTGCCGCAGTCCCCTTTTCCTTTATGGCGTGCTTAGCAGCAGGCATCCTTAGCCTGGCGCCAAATAACACGGTAGAGCTACATATTCATTGGTACAGAGCGATAAGCTCACCTGAAATTGGTTATGTAAACGAATCTTAATGCAACGACAGACACGCTCTCATTGCTATGCCAGAGCATCAAAACTTTGCGAACATCTTGAATAGGGCTGGCGTTTTAAAATACCTGTGTTGCATCGATTTCTTCACTACATTCAAACCTGGCGCGCCGCACTTCGTAGTGATTTGGCTAGTACTTGTGGCGCCATCTGTTATATATATGGTGTAACAAAAGCTGTACTGTCATTTCCGCACTATAGGCCGCGCCTGCTGTATATCCCACACTTGTTTTCTCCCCCCGCAAAACAAAAATCATTGAAAGATTGCCCGCACCTGGCACAGGGTTGACCTGCAGGAGTACGCTAACTGTGTTGGTCCCTGAAAGGGCAGAGTGCGGTGAAATCTCCGATTTTCCGAGGTATCACGACTTTTTCTACAAGCATATCCTTGTTGTCTTCCGGCTGGCGGGGACGAAACTCCCAGCTGTTCACACTATATGGAATTAAGGTGGCTAGGTTGTCAATTGCAATATTTTCGTTTAAAGGATATGTCCGGTGAACAACACCCGTTAAGAGTCAAGGTGCCAATATAAGTGCAAGTGAGCACGTATAAAACTAGTCAGCTGTGCGAGTGTCACGTGACCGCAACGTGACCTTGCTGACCCACCTGCCTCCTAGGATGCCCTCTGAGGACCACCTACCAGAGCCATGAACGTGATTTTTCGCTCACAACACCGGATTTTCCGGAGGACGGGGCCTTGAGCATTATCGTGTTAAACCCCACGGTCACATGCCCGAGAAAACTTCGTAATCTCGTCTGTACACTTGACTGCATGTAGTTGAAGCTACAGCTTGGACTGCAGGGAGTACGCCCTCGGTTAGCTTGACAAAATACCTTACTGGCGGTAGCCGGATTTTCGCACTCCACGTGTGCGTGGACCACCCTTTCCATACTCTCATCTGCTATACACTCTAACCTTTTGTGCTGTCTTTCACCGCAGCACTGCAGATTAGATTTGAGCTCCCGCTTCAGTTTACCGAGCCATTTCCATCATATTCCATGATCAAAGGAAGCACAAGGACTGACCCTGCTGTCATCATTATCACCATCAGCCTATCTACATCCACTGCAGGACAAAGGCCTTCCAATTAACCTTGTCTCGTGCCAGCTGCGGTCACATTATTCCCGTGGTCTTCGTAATCTAATCTCCCACCTGTCTTTTGGCACCTGCTACTCTTGTCTTCGCTTGGAATCCCTTCCATTAACCTAAGGGACCATCTGTTTCCTTGCCTTCGTATTACATGCCCTGCCCATTACTATTTGTTCATAATTTTGGCTACGATGTCATTAACTCCAGTTTGTTGCCTTACCCGTTCTGCGCTCTTCGTGTTCCTTAACGTGACGCCTATCACTTTCTTTTCCATCGCTGCCTGCGCCCTCCTAATTTAAGTTCAACCCTTCTCATTACCCTCCGGGTTTCTACCCCATTGGTGAGTACCGGGAAGATACAGCTGTTGTATGCTTTACTCTTGGGAGATGCTGGTAAATTGCTCTTTATAATCTGAGAGTGCCTGTCAAATGATCTCCAGCTCATTCTTATTCTCCTATAGCTAGTTCCCTCTCGTAGTTTGGACCTGTGGTCACGTGTTCTCTAATTAGATACGCTCTCCGACGATTTTTATGCTTCGCTGCTCTTCGGAATGCTCACTTCGTAATCGAGGCTCTCGTTCTTCGCCTTGCTGACGACTTCGATGAAGGCCGTCTCCACGGCGTACTGGATCGGCAGCAGGTACGTCATCTCGCTGAATGCATCCAAGTTGAGCGCAGCGGGCAGCATCAGGAAACGGCGGTAGCGGACGTTCACGTCGAACTGGATGCCGTGCACTCGAACCTGCGCGCCCGAGACAAGAGAGGCGGATGTCCTGCGCATTACAACGTAATTCTCCTCCTTACAATCACAGGCCGAGAGAGTTTCAGCCATGCGTAAGGTTCGATGTCTCGCGACATGCAATCGTATAGATGCTTGTGCACCAAACTGGATGCTAGCTACTGTATGCAGCAAATGCAGCAACACCCTGTGGTGCAGTATTGAACACCGATTGCACCACTGCCGGAAATCACCCCGACAACTGCACAAGACAAGCGTCGTTGCTGTCTGAGACCGCTTGCGCTGTAGGCCTAAACCTGCAAATGAGAGCCATGCTATTCTGGCGCGTGCCCCGCCGCGGTGGCTCAGTGGTTAGGGCGCTCGACTACTGATCCGGAGTTCCCGGGTTCGAACCCGACCGCGGCGGCTGCGTTTTTATGGAGGAAAAATGCTAAGGCGCCCGTGTGCTGTGTGATGTCAGTGCACGTTAAAGATCCCCAGGTGGTCGAAATTATTCCGGAGCCCTCCACTACGGCACCTATTCTTCCTTTCTTCTTTCACTCCCTCCTTTATCCCTTCCCTTACGGCGCGGTTCAGGTGTCCAACGATATATGAGACAGATAATGCGCCATTTCCTTTCCCCCAAAATCAATTATTATTATTGTTATAATATTATTATTATTCTGGCGCGAAAATTTTCGCAAAAGGAAGAATTGAAAGCCCGGCATTTGCTGGAATATTTTAGATCTAGAGAAAGAGGCAGCATGCGTGTCAGTGAAACTTCAGTCGTGTTGTGCGCATCGAAGAGAGAATTTCGAGCCTATGTTACATTCGTTAAGCTTCCATTGGATGAGCCTGTGTGCTGTCGGAAGATATAGGTATATATGAAGTTTTTCTCCTATAGAATAATGTTTTTCAGCGGTGCTTTTTCCAGTCGTTTAATTCGCATTATGTCCTGCCTTAGCTCATTTAAACTAGGAATGACTTCGTAGTTAAGTGTTAGGAGTACAGGCAGATACCCTGGGAAGACCCTGATCTCGTACCTCATAGTTCAGTTCCCAACGTTGCTCTTCGTCTTCCTCCGAGGCCGAGTCATCGAAGGCGGCTACTGGTCGCGGAGCGTTCCTCCAAGGGAACCGTCGTGGCGTGTGGAACACGACCGCGATGAGGCTTCCCGGAGAAGCGTCTTTGATGCTCTTGAAGTACGGGACCACATCCTCGTGGTCTTTCAACGGATGCACCTGCAGACGCATTGCTTGCAGTTAGGTCCCTGTTCACCCTCCAGCCATCCTCTCAATTATTATCAAGAGATGCCGCGTCTCAACGGCAAGGGTAAAGATACTACCGATTCTCTTCCGTGCAGGCGCTTCTTATATCCGTTCTGTTGTTAGCTATGTCCATCGACTGTACCGTGTGCGCGATATTCTTTTCCTTTCTTCTCGAAGTTAAGACGCGTTGTTTTTCGCGCGAGTTGGGTCTCTCTTTAATTCATGCGCCGCGTCCTTCATCCCTGCTCCTTACGTTTATTAGTACATTATAGCCTGTGACTTACACCGGCTTGTAACGGCATTTTTTAAAAACTTCATTCGCAAGAACCACGTTTATTGCGACGTTTCGGCGCTGCCCACTTGAAGGATCATTCACCGTATAGCCGAAACGTTGTAAAAGGATCACGTTTCAGTGACTGAAGACGAACACGCGCGTACACGCAGGTACTATCCACAGTCTCACACACTTTTCACAGACGCAGACACAGACATAGACAGACAGGCACAAAAACTGACTGGAGTGGTACGCGCACAGGTATAGAGAGATGAACCATATATAAAGATAGACCAAAAGAGAAAGAGAGACGGATATACCAATAGGCTGTCAGTGCATGTTAGAGATCCCCATGTAGTCGAAATTATGCCGGAGACCTCTACTATGGCAGTTTTCTTTTCTTTCACTCCCTCCTTTATCTCTTCCCTTACGGCGCGGTTCGGGTGTCCACCGAGGTACGTGACACAGTTACTGCGCCATTTTCTTTCCTCAGCGATGTCAGTGCACGTTAAAGATCCCCAGGTGGTCGAAATTATTTCGGAGTCCTCCACTACAGCACCTCTTACTTCCTTTCTTCTTTCACTCCCTCCTTTATCCCTTCCCTTACGGCGCGGTTCGGGTGTCCACCGCGGTACGTGATACAGCGACTGCGCCATTTTCTTTCCTCAGCGATGTCAGTGCAAGTTAAAGATCCCCAGGTGGTCGAAATTATTTCGGAGCCCTCCACTACAGCACCTCTTACTTCATTTCTTCTTTCACTCCCTCCTTTATCCTTTCCCTTACGGCGCGGTTCAGGTGTCCGCCGATATACGGGACAGATACTGCGCCATTGCCTTCCCCCAAAACAATTATTATTATTATTATTATTATCTTCCTCAAAACGAATTTTCATTTTTCAATTCCATTCCTTTCTTCTTTCACTCCCTCCTTTATCCCTTCCCTTACGGCGCGGTTCAGGTGTCCAAAGATATATGAGACAGATACTGCGCCATTTCCTTTCCCCAAAAACCAATTATTATTATTATTATTCAATTCCAGGTAGAAAAAAAATTGGAGGGGGCACTTAAGTTCCGGATTAAGGGAATGCGGTGATAGCTTTAATGGGTTAACTGTCATTATATATATATATATATATATATATATATATATATATATATATATATATATATATATATATATATATATATATATATATAATGATCCGGAACTTAAGTGGTTAGCATTGCTAAGCACGCAATATGGTGTGAAAGCACTATGAGGCAACAATATTTTTGAGGGTGGGCCAGACCAATTCTGGGGCTGTCGCATGTCGGTTCGGAACGTGAGCCAACTCAAGTTTCAGGTTCTCGGGGGAGGGCCACTGAAATTTAGGGGCGGTCCAACCACATTTTTGGAGGTGGGTCAATTCCATTATAAGACGTGGCCAAGCCTGTCTTCAACCCGAGCACGCCCATATTCATAGGCAGTCAAATTTGGCCAAGGTTATTCCAAGGGTAAATTTCGGGTGGACCATGTTATATGGGGCATGGGCCACGTTGGGTACATGCCATTCTGCCTCTCAGGAACCCACCATTCAATTTTCGTTGATTTCCGCCAAGGTCACTTCACGGTCAATTGTCGGGTGGTCAACGCCATATTTGGGCACGGACCATGTCAGGGTATGTCATAATAACGTTCTCAAATTTCAGGGCGATTGCCAAATCTCTCCGCAGCTGCTTTAACAGCCGCTCCAAATTGAATCACGTACGTTACCCACCAGAAAGCTTCACCCATCCCAGGGTTTACCCCGAGAAAGCAGCTATAGAAGTCCTTTCGCACTAATAGACCGATAGGCAGAAAAACAGATCACTACCTAGACAGACAAACAGACTGAAAAGATGGCTATGGTTTAACTCTGGTTAAACCTGGAGTGACGCGATAGCTACTGCTGGCCGAGTGGAACTCGCTCAGTCGAATTGCAATGTCAGTCTTTCGCCGCTCCGTTTCCGCACAGCTTTTGCAGCTGTTGCGTGCCGCGCCGCCGGCAGCAGCAGCTGCTCCGCACCACGTGACCAACCACGTCACCAACCACGTGCCCAACGGCCGCACCACGTAACCAACCAACGTCACCAACCACGTGATCAACGGCGCCGGCACGGTGACCACGGCGCCGCCACGCTGAATGCTCGAAGTGCTAGCGTAATGTAGCTATCGCTACAAAAGAGGAGCCGCTCTGTGAACCACATCACCTTAGAGATGTTGAGCATGGCGGCCGCGCCCTCTGCGATGGATGCGTGGTAGGGCTTCCTGGGGACGTAGCAGAGCTGTTCCACGCGCGCTCCCGGCCCGGAGTGCCAGCCGTCCAGCGGATGCCGGGCCTCGAAGAAACGGGGCGACATACGCCTGTCGTGCTCTCGGCGGTGCCACGGCCGCGGCGTGTAGCGGGTTGTCGGCTTCCGCTTCGGCTCCTCCTGTTCCGTGGTGGTCGTCTGGACAAACTCGGGGTCCCTGTCCGGCGCGGCGGTGGGCCACAGCTCCACTCCATGCTGCACCACGCTCTCGGGATCGCCCGGCATGTCGCTGTTGAGAGTGTAGAGAACGACCAGGGCGAACGCCGTCTGGCCGATGAAGCCGGGCAGGTGCCGGCGGAACTGGCGGACGGAGACGTCCTTCCACAGCAGAAGCACCAGCTGCTTCAACATGGCTGCCTCTGCGGAAGGGTGCGCTGCCACCTTCTGCGAAGGGCAGACGGGTGTTCCAAGCAATTCGATTCAGGTGTCGTTTTCGATGGATGTACGATGTTTCACAGTAGCATCCCTAACAAAAATTTCTCTAGACAGTCTACAGACTGTCCATAGACTTCTGTCTATAAAGTCTATAGACTCTCTATAACCAAACTCTAGAGAACAGTCTAGAGGCTATACAAATCCTATAGACAGTCTATAGACAATCTAGTTTTATGGCCATGCACATTTTGTAGGATTTTGTCTATAGACTGTAGGATTTTGTCTATAGACAGTCTACAGTCTATAGACAATCTAGATTTATGGCCATACACATTTAGTAGAATTTTGTCTACAGACAGTCTATAGACTACCAACAGACAAAAATATCTATAGGAAGTCAATAACGTCTATAGACTGTATGTAGACCATTTTTGTAAGGGATGTGTATTGACGACTTTCAAATACGTGGCAGCGCCGTAATTTTTGTGTGCTGTAATCGAATGTTCTCGTTTCATTCGAGAGTATTCTCTTTGGGGCACATGGGGCTAAGGGTTGGGCTACAATGGGTGTCATGGTATGATGCGATGTGCCATGCGCAGTTAAAGGTCCTGAAGCTGCTCATCGGCTATCAGAGGTGCCGTCATGTACCGGGAGTTCTATAGTGGGCACTAACATCACAGAGCAGAGGAGTATTCTTGCATTTCTCCTCCACTAAAATGTGGCCCGTTCTATATTCCCGTACTCATTATATACTTAGTAACGTATGTTGCCGGACTAGTTGGTTTTGCATTTTTTAACAAACACATGGCTCTACAACTGCACGCCTTCGTCTGCTCGCTTTTTGTGCGTGTACTTGTACCTGTATATTTGCTTGTAAGGCTGCTCATCACTGGCTCAAGCGAGGTCGCACCCCCAGTACCACTGGGCTGGTACCAATATTTGCAACGTAATAGCGCAGAACAACGGGACAAGAGGCATAGCACTGTTCCGTCACAAATGAGTAACCAACATGCCTAAGCTGCTGTCCTGGAACCATTAGACAGAGTGAACTCGAGGTATGCCGTTGCTTCAGCCAAGTGCAGAAATGCTCTGCCAAGTGTTAAAAATACAACCAAGCACGGATAGCGCAGTAACAACTTAATGAGGGAGTGCTAAATGCCCTTGACCTCGCTACAGAAATTGCACATTTACAATAATTTTCGCGGGGATTTTGCTGGCAGCGTAAAAAAAAACGAATGACATATGTTTGAATCCTGCTAAAAGAAAAATTGAGCCCAGAAAATGCTGGACGCTGTATATCCGTGCCATCTATCACATACGCCTTCAAATGAGTGGGCATGTGGCATATGCCACAAATTCACGATACCTGCCGGCTTACAAAGCACCAAACACGCGAATAACGTTGACTCCCAGAGGCCAGCTGCTCACTCCAACCCAGAATGCACTGAAAATGCTATAGGGGATCGCAGTGCAACCCGCCGCGGTGGCTCAGTAGTTAGGGCGCTCGGCTACTGATCCGGAGTTCCCGGGTTCGAACCCGACCGCGGCTGCTGCGTTTTTATGGAGGTAAAACTTCAAGACACCCGTGTGCTGTGCGATGTCAGTGCACGTTAAAGATCCCCAGGTGGTCGAAATTACTCCGGAGCCCTCCACTACGGCACCTCTTTCTTCCTTTCTTCTTTCCCTCCCTCCTTTATCCCTTTCCTTACGGCGCGGTTCACGTGTCCGCCGATATGTGAGACAGATACTGCACCATTTCCTTTCCCCCAAAACCAGTTATTATTATTATTATTATTATTATTATTATTATTATTATTATTATTATTATTATTATTATCGCAGTGGTGTCACTAGGGGAGAGCAGACCGCCCCTATACCGTCTTTTCCCTAGCCTCTTTTTTGTCTTTGTTCGTGCGCGCTCGTACGTGGTCTGCAATGCAACACCAGCTCGCCAGTTAGTCTGTGCTTTGCCCCTATAACGAAGGTGGGGGGGGGGGGGGGGCAGCGAGATAGAGGGCAGGTGACCGCGGCGCGTGCGCTGCGTTTGTCATTTAGACTTCGTGTTTGAAATAACGCAGGCGGCAAAGAAAGAACGAGCCTGACCTAAGTTTTCGCACGATATACGGGAAGAACGTTCCTACACTATTCAATACACGCGCTTCTACGTCCTCAGAAAATGTACACCCGTTATCAAAAGCAAGGGTCACAAAGTGCTTGGTTCCGAGCCGTTTAGTACACTGTAAGCACCAATACGCATATATGGCGGTAAAAAGAGTAAGGCATCGTCTAGCATACTCCGTTTATATAAAAGAGCGCGCTAGAAAGCTTACTGCCTAGTTACTCCTTTCTGTTTAGAATATCGGGTACTCGTAGGACATGTGGTAGCCCTAGCTTTTCGAGCGGTGAAGGCTGCAGGTCCTCTCGTCTTCAAGAGACCTGGGATCGTGGCGATGCATGGCGAACTGCACGGCGCGGGGCAAACATAAACCTCTCAAGCTCTCGACTTTTCAAGCTGAACGCAAAGGTGGGAACCAGCGCAGCAAAACGGGCGGAGGAGGAGACGAGTACCAGCGCCAAAGTGAATCTTCGACTTCCTGTGTTCGCATCCGTTAACATGAGAAGAAAAGGGGAAGGAAGAATTAAAGACCGAAAGGGAAAGAAAAGAAGCACTGGAAAAACGCAGTGGTGACTGCTAACCCTACAGTGATGCCTCTGGAAGTTTAGTCCTTTTTGGGGATAAGCAGCATTGCCGCGGCCATTGCTTCCTCAAAAGACAAATATCGCCCCTTCAGAGGCTAACTCGAAAGGGGCATCAGACAGTGTCTCCACGGGCTAAGCCTTCCGCGCTAGGACTGAGTGGTGTAGCTGACCTCAAGGTAGGTATAAGCATATCTTGACTGTGGCATACACAGCCGTTAGTCGAAACAGCCTGCGACATCCGCGTTAGTTCTTAGGGCTTGTGTATGCTTACATGTTGCCGAGTCGTCCACAAAGAACCAAAGCAGGGCTGCTGGAAGAAGGAACCTGTCTTGCTGAGCGTGCACAAACGGATGCAAGAGCACGAGCGACGCGGTGATGATGATGTCCTCAGGCTGAATGGCACACGCAAAATCATTCGTCTTCTTCGACGCCCTTTTGGTCAGAGCTGGTTGGCTGGTTGGCCTGAAATAAAGATGGCACATACCCACTGCGAGCATTGGCCGAGACACAGGTGGTGAATTGCGTGAAGCAGGAGCGCTTAGGGAGGAAAAAGGAATAGTAATAGGGTATACTGGCAGTCTTATTTGCTTCGTCTTTCTTGGTTCGTATTAAGCTGCTTGAGCGTACTTTTTTTAAGCGAGATTTATTGCCTCAGGGCATGAATGGGCGAAGGTGTGATGAAAGATGTAGTAATGATTATGTTAATGGAAAAAGGCTAGCTGATTTTATGAAGTCTAGTAAAGAGCGATGGTACGGTCCCGGCGTCCAGGCGATATATGAAGCAGGGTTGCTTGGTGAAAGACCCACTACCTTCACGTGCCGGATTCTTGTAGGCTTGAGAGCAGGGCAGTCCCACAGTAAGTGGTGAATGTCAGCTTCAGTGTCCTTGCGTTTACATATCGGACATCCTGGCCGAGGAAACAAATCTCGGTACTGAGGCCACTTGTATAGCGTACTTTTCGTCCAAGATATAGGCACGCCTCCCGTGCAAGGGACTCCTCCACTTGTTATAGGCAAGGTCGACTACTGGAAGCCGCTTTTCAGGATTCTACCCAGCGGGTGGCGCTGTGGCTGGGCCGTTATAACAGCGGCGCTTGCATGGGCTCGGAGCTGCAGCGGGAGCGGCTCGTTACAAGCGACGTACTACGTTGCGTGCGGGATACAAGCTGCACCTTGACACCCACAAGAGTTTTCAGCTCTCACTGCGCCATTTTGAGACCGGATAGTGTCGAGAAAGAATTTTGCAAGCAGCCGAGAAGCCACCTTCTTAAATGTTCGGTTTCAACTCTGGTAATCAATTCGCCGGAGAGAAGCGAGCAGAGCCCACTCATCCCGCCTCTCCGCGTGTTAATATGTTCATGTTGTATAGGCTAATAGTGTACATTCGCCAATGCACGATGTTGTGTGAAGGCCGCCGCGATGGCTGAGTGGCTATGGCGCTCGGCTGCCGGCCCGGAAGATGCGGGTTCGATCCCGGCCGCGGCGGTCGAATTTCGATGGAGGCGAAATTCTACAGGCCCGTGTGCTGTGCGATGTCAGTGCACGTTAAAGAACCCCAGGTGGTCGAAATTTCCGGAGACCTTCACTACGGCGTCCCTCATAGCCTGAGTCGCTTTGGGACGTTAAGCCCCCATAAACGATAAACCAGCACGATGTTGTGTCCAGTGCATGCGCAACGGTACGGTGTAGCACCTTCCGGCTTCGCCTCCAGGTTCGTCTGAAAACTTTTTAAACGGTGAATTTTGCTGAAAAGCATCGAAGAATGCGACCTAAAAGGGAGTCCACATCCAGAAATTGAAGGTGCCTGGGAGTCGCGAGGTTGAAAATCCGAGGTTTCTGAACTACTGAATGCTCGTGCCGCTGCTGGAGCGGCGTCGCATAAAGATACCTGATTTTAAAAAAAAGCTGTTTCGAAAGCGTGAAAAGCTTGTGATTTAACAGGCCGACCTTGTGTTCGGCTGCCAAAGATTCAAGCTCAATATTTCTCGGTTTATTAAGGTTATGTTGGAATTTTCTGTAATTAGTTGCAACAGTTACACCTGGTGAAGTTAATGGAGGGGAAAAGTGTATCAGTATCGGCTATATAACATGACAGCATACACGTCTTTCCACGAAAATAGCAGGTAAGTTCCATTGTCACCTCGCACAGATGTCTCAACATAACACGTATGTTTTCGGACACGCCACACATTGCGCTGAAGAGCATATTATAGCAGCTGATGTGGAGGTGCACTGCTCTCGGAACATTGAAGACAGAGGCTACTGATAAAAATCCTGCTTGTCATATTTGTGCAGAAAAAAAACGGCATCTTTTTTATTCCAACTGCTGATTTTTCTTTCTTTGGTACCAGAAAACCCTTGGGGTATAAAAAAGCTTCCCTTGGTTACGCAGGCTATGCGAGTTTAATCGGAAAGCTAATCAGGGAAAGGGGGACGCGGAGTTACTTGAACGAGGTGCTCTGGGTAAAATGTCGTTTTCAAGCAAGTACTGTGGTGTCTCGTTAATACGAATTGCCGGTTTATTACAACTGCTCCTTTAGTCCCATAAGCATGAAGTTCATCTAAGTGTATTCCTTAATTCTAACTATGAATAATCCCAATAAATTTTCGGCCTCCTTCCATTTCGAATTAGTGAGCGTCGACTATGTAACGCAATTCGAAATAACTCATAGTGGAAGGGATGCTGTTCCCCCCCCCCCCACCCCACCCTAAGTGAAGAGGGGTCAGGCCCCCCTGCATCCCCCCCCCCTCCTCGTTATTTAGCCACTGCAGGGATCTATCAATGTAAAGTCGCGAATGACCATTTTCGTGCATATGGGCATTAATCAATCAACGCTGTCACGTCATAACCTTAAGGCGGAGCTTCAATAACCCCTCAAGTTTGATTGGCTGCGTTTCTCGACTCTGCGCCTGCTTTTCTCTCATGAAGCCCACGCTTTTGGACGCTCGATGTAGACTACTAATATCTGCATGTGGAAACGCCTCCTGCGCAGATGCACAGGTACACTGCAGCGATAGTCGAGCTGTTCAGGGAACCACGCAGGCCTCTGGTTGCGCACCCAAGGGGCGCAAGTTCGAATTCTCGTGAAACCTATAATTCTAAGTTGTGAGTAGAAGACAGGCGCATGCATTTCTGCAGTCATCTCGTCAGCCACACAAAATGTGCTACCGGAAAGCCAACAATAAACAATAAACGCACTATGAGGACAATCGTGTAATAAAACTCGTTATTCTGGCCATTCGTTCGCCCATATCGGATCAAAAATCCTGATGTTTTTAAGGCGAAAGCCTTATATGCCCATTAGCAACGAAACCCGGCGTCGTTGTCGGCGTCCAGGAAAGAGGTCCAAAAACCCTCCCAATGACGTCATCGGCAAAGAAAAAATTTCTTCCCAAGTTGCGGGCAGTTGAACCCAGGACCTTCAGATTGCCAGGTGAGCACGCAACCGATAGGCCACAAGAACGCTTTTTTTTCTCTATTGCATGGAAATAGTGCCAAAAAGAAAAGTCTAAGCACGGTCATTGAAATCTTTGCTTCGTTAACAATGCGCTTTGGTGTGGGGAGTATATGCTGCCCTGCAAGAGCCGCCTAGCTGGTTGCCCTATCTGGATGCACGTGTGTGCCTCCCAGACTTTTGATGTTTTGGAAGGAGGGTTCATGCAGGGGTGAGGTGGCCTGGAGTTTTGTGGCGTAAAGGATAGGCCACCAGAACGCGTTGCTTTGTCGCCAATAAAGGTGAACCTATATATAGTGTGTGCGTTGCCTTACGGCTGCATTCTAATGAGCATACAGCCATTAGAGAGCAAAGAAAAAATAAAATTTTAAAAATCTCGTTTTTGCCTTCAAAGCACGCAAGTAGTTTTAAATGCCCTCCGCAATTTTTTCCTCATGGAACGAAGTCGCCGGCAGAAATACCACTGCGCACGTGCGGCTATCATGATGTGCAGACTATCCATGCTGCCACTGCGCTCTTCGAGCATTACGCAGATTATTTCAGATGAGCCACTATCAGCATCAGCGAGCATCAAGTAATCTAGCGTGTGTGGTTGTGGTCTTTCGGAAGGAAGGCGATCGTCTCAATCGGTGTGCACCACGCCAATCGTCCAAATTGTCAGAACCGAAAACGATAAGTCTATCGTATAAAAAAGAGGGAAACAGATTTTCCACGTGTTTCCGGGGGGAAGCACGGAGGCGTTTCCGCCTTGCAGCATTACATCCGTAGCATATGCCCGGTGCGATGTTCCCAGTCCAACCGTTTTACCGCTCCGTCAAAAACCTGTCGCTGAAGAGAATCTATTCGCCCCAGGGCGTCGTTCAGTACTCCGGGGCGACATACCGAGAGGCCTCAAGGGCTTATCTTATCTCAAGGGCTTATCAAGAGGACGAGCACCCTGGTGCTCGTGCTCTTCGAGCCGCGTACGCAACGCTCTGCCCTCGGTATCAGCAGGGCAAGCATGAGCATCAACGGCGTGGTGCACTATGGCCTTCCTCTTACCATGGTCAACATCACGCCTCTGCTCACCCTGCCTGACGTGAACTGGTTCACTCTCGGGGCCGAGGTATTCCCAGCGAAGGTCACGGTCTCCGTCCACGAGGTGGCGAAGGTTTCGGAATGCGAGTTGCTCCGCTCGACCGACGTCAGCTCCTATTACGTGCACACGCAGGAAGACGCGGAGGCCATTCTGAGGTCCCGCAGCGCCCGTAGTGAAGACGTCGTCGTGAAGGATTTAATGGTACGTTTATGCCTTTACGTTTCATGCACTGCACATGTTTTCGCCCGTAAGCGCTGCGAATACGAACAGAATTCTTCGTGGGGCATGTATGAGGTGTTGCATTTAAAGGGGAAGTCTGCGCTCAGTTTCAGGAGCAAAGTCGTCGATCGCACAATTCCATGTTGTGCTCTGAGGCTGCCAACAGTTTTTTATTCTTTCTCAGATACGCCCTTCGGCATAAGTGAGATAGACAGAGTCCATCACACTTTTCTACAGTGGTCCGACAGGCACTCCCGAGATGTATGGATGGATAGAGGTGAATCCTTTAAATCGGGTGGTGGCTCAAGCCACCTAGCCATGACTTATGAACTTTTACTCTTCTCTTGATTTTAGCCACCAATCAGATAACCTTCGCTTGCTTATTTCTACCCGCTTAAAATCTACTTTACCTTCACTGTCCTTAAACCCCAATGCCTTGGATAAATCAGCCCCGCTGCTTTCCACTGTAGTCCTAACTGCGCCAGCGACGCCTGTCGCAGCACCGCGTCGAAATAAGTCGCCCGTTAGCGCCACGAGCGTGAACTCTGGGGCCGGCCGAGATACAGGCCTGCGTGATTAGCTGGTCGCGAGCACCGGCTGTTAATATCACTTAAAGGGCGCTAATGCCGCACTGCTCTCTCTGCGAAGTGATAGCGCCGGGAACATGCGTAGGTGCCTCGTCAGACGCATTCGCGACTCAGTCGCCAGTGATCCGTCAGCAATACAGAGCCGGCGCTCGCGCGCGACCAGCTAATCGCGTAGGCCTGTATCTCGGCCGGCCACAAAGTCCGTAGCATCCAAGCTCATTCAGTTTTTGGTCAAGTACTGTCGAAACCGGTGACTGTTGCCAGGCGTCGCGCACGCCTGTTCGGAGTGCCCGTCGGACCGCTCCAGACAAGTGAGATCTACTCTGTACATTTGCACGCCTAGCTGTGTCTGCTATAAATGCCAACAAGACCCTTAGTTGGGGCCCATGCGTCCTCTGTAGCGGGAGCTGTGCAGAAGGGGCACGTCTGAAAAGGAGCCCGCGATATCCAGGAGGCCCTGCACGTTCAATTTTATTTATTTTTTCACTTCACGACTGTCGGCTTGCATAATAAACGTATTGTTGCATCTAACTGTATTGTCACCCTCAAATTTAGCACGAACTCTCGAGAGCGTGGCTTGGACTGACAATATGGGGAACCTGCGCTGCCAAGGTGGCACTGCAGTTAATTGTTCCATTCGGTGACTCAAAACTGCCTTTGTCAGCCATTTGGGCCGCTGCAAACGCGAGAACACATTCTGGGCGATTAGATACCCGCGTTTGGCTGACAGCATTAATTGCCTCGCTTCTCTAGGCGTAGCCCAGATAGCTGACGCAGGGCACGTGCGCCTTCGGCAGAGCGCGGAGGCTCACGCCAATAAGCGCCTGAAGGTGGCGCGGAAAAGTACTAAGAGTACTACCCAAAACTGCTTGCTCTTCTCGCTAGGCAGTGTGTTGTGGCGCTGCAATCGGCACCGCAAACTTCAGCGCAAGTTCCCCATAGCGTCGCTGATCATTGGCCTCTGGACCCGATACTTTGCTAAGCTGGCTGCAGGGCACCCAATATCGTGCGCCGCCGCAAATACACCAAGCAGCATGCTCTGGAACCGTGCAGCCATCACACCGCGGCGCTAATATCAGTCCAAGCCATTAGCCCAAGCGTTCGTGGTAAGTTTGCGGCCGCGGCACATATTCTTCCCTTTTTAACAATGCGGGCTTTGTACCACAGGGGTAAAATGTAACAGACCACCCCTCCAAGTTCCCACCAAGGAAAAGCTAATCGAAATTCCACATAAAAATTACGAGACGTCTGGCCGAGTAGACGGATAAAGATATGACAATGTTCGCAAAAATGACCCCCAGCATCTATTCAGTATATAGTGTCTTCCCAGCCTCTAAGTTTTTCTCATTTAGCACTTTTGCGAAAATATATGTAATTGTACGGTTTCCGGATGGAATTTATTATTCAAACAACTCCCCACAAACAGGCTGTTTCCCCTTAGACTTTGCGGAATTGAAAAAAATTGGCTTTTTTACTTAGAAAAGCGCTTTTTTCGACGTATCATTGTCAAGTGTGTAGTACAGCAGAATACAGCTATGACGTGCAAACTAACAGGATGGTTAACTAATATTGAATAGATAACTTTTTAACTACAAATGTTAGGTTCCTGAATTATTGAGATCGTGTAGCCCACCGTGAGTAGTACCGATACCAGTTTTTGGAATTTCGAAAACTGTTACCAGCGGCGCTGCCCCCAATAAATTTTGGCTATTTCGACGAGCTACGTTCACTGGAGAGGTTGTTTTGCCTGCAAGCTTCTCGAAAGCGCATGTATTTCGGCGCGATGTAGCCATATTTGTAGGGCACAGCCCTGAGGGTAATCCCGTTTTCGAAATTCTAAAAGCTGATATGGATATTACTTACGGTGGGCTACGCGCCTCTTAATAATTCACGAGCCTATCAGCAAAAGTGATAAAGTTAACTGTCCAATAATAATTAACCAACCTCCTAGTTAGCACATTTTAGCTGTATTCGGTGTACTATACCCATGACAATAATATGCCGAAAGAGCGCTTTTCTATTCAAAAAAGCGTATTTTTAAACGTTTTGTAAAATCTTAACTGCTCGAGCTCTCCTCCGAGCATCTGGCACGCAGCCTCTCTCTGACACAGCTAACAACCCCTCACCTTACTAAGCTGCGCAAAAATTACGGAGCACTATAAGATCACAAGAAGGAAATATCCTCTTCCTCACAAAACCCTTAGCAAATTTGAAGAGCACATAATCAGGCGACTACAAACTAACACCCTGTCCAGTTTCTACTTGATCAGTAAATGGTATCCAGACACCTACCTTTCGTCCTGCCCCTTCTGTGGAGCAGTTGGCACACACTTTCACAGAGTTTGGGAATGTCAAGAAAACCCAGACTTGGGCAGCAATCCCGATCCGACATATGAGCTCTGGGAGGCAACCCTTCATAGCCACAGTCCCCTCGACCAGAAATCGCTGGTTGAGAGGGGCCGGTTTATGATGGCGACCAATGGGTTCTCCTACTGGACCCACTCAGTATTTATGCTCTTAATGAATGTCTTTCCTCCTCCTCCTTAGATGAAATACCCTGTATAACACTGTCTATGTTAAGCATACGTTCTTGTTGTGGGAATTCAAGAGGAAGTATCGTTGTCCCTCTCTTGCCGCATGCAGGTGTCTTTGCTCTGTCCATTAACGTAAACCAAGATACGAGTGCCTGGAAAGGGTGTCCGCTGTCGTCACCTGCAGTGCTTCGACGTCTACTCCTACCTGGATGTCAACGAGTGCACACTGTACCCGTCCTGGCGCTGTCCGGTGTGCAGGGACCTGGTACTCGTCCAGGACATCCGCTGGGACCTATTCACGTTGGACATCCTCAACAAGGTGCACTGCCAGTGCGACACCGTGGTGCTGCAAGGCAATGGGAGCTGGCAGCCTGTGACGTCGCAGAACGTCGCTTTTGCGGATAAATGTGACGTGGATGCCGAAGAAGCCCGGCGAGATGCAAGCGACTCTCTCGTAATTGACTAGACGGCCGAATCGGATGAAGGCTAGCAATGTCCCTTTCCTTAAAGGCGTGCTTCTCCGCCGAATGTGTTGCGGCCTACTCGTTTTTATAGTCCAGCTCATCTGCTGGCGACGAGAGCCGACGTTGTCGGCTTAAAAAAGAAGTGATGAACCGCCAGTAAGCACTGGCGGGGAATTTCTTATGTTGTTTTATCTAACTTGACTTCCCGTCTATCAGAAAGCACCACCTTCCTGGAACAAACCATTGTGGCCTAGTTAACTGCGGCTGATTGACAGGCCGGACCTAAATGTCTGCCTTGAACACATGTTTTTGACCACAAGACCGGAGCTGAATTTGTTATGAGCTCTAGTTATAATATGTATATATATTGTCTGTGCTGTCCACAAAAATCTTACAACGTGTTTAGATTTTAGATTTTAACCTTGTTTCGATGGTGGAGAACTTTTCGGTTTTACGATTTTTTACCTGATTTGTGGTGCACGCCATAGGAGATGGTACAGGGTTAATTCTGAACCACCTCTTTACTGTTCGTTTAGCCTCCGTTGTGAATAGCCAAGCGTGGCTGGTGTCGAACACGAGACCTCGTGCTTACTTCCGAGCTGCATAGACAATGAGACGGTTTTGCGCTATGTGCATTGTATCGGGCTCCAACTAAATTTTTTTGCTTATGTGATAAATCTTAGGTGTGTGTTATGAATGCGGCTGCTCTGCAAACCTCTTCATTAGAGGATAATAGATTTAGGAGGGGGGGGGGGGCGGAAGAGGGGGAGGACTACTACGTTCGACTTGTAATCGGAAAGTATATTCAAATCATGCCCTAGATCGGAGGTTCGCACTTTATAGTAACTCAACGACCCTTTACACATATAAAATTTGCAAAAGAAAACATTCAATGTACTTTGCTCATTGCATCGACGACAAAATGAATGTATTTCCAGCCCCACTGGAATGTACACTGCTTCGATATCTTAGTTTTTAGCAGATCTCGTTTGTTGCAGCTAATATCGAGCTCGTTATTACCCAATTTTCGCGTGTTTTTTCAAAGTTATTCTTGTCACTCACTAGGTGCTATATCTGATTCAAAGGCGACGAAATTTCTAGCCTCAATGGCAGTTTTTTTTAGTGCAGCATTATTTGTATTACGGTGGAGGAAGCTTGTGGTTGCCATCCCATAAATATACGAAGAGAACGTGAAACGAATTCGTGTGTCTTTCTAGCTAGCGCACACACGCACGCGCAGGTACAAATTTTCTCTTAGTTGGGCAAGTGAGGCTTACGCCTTAAAACTACGGCTGCCTCTGCTCGTTAAACATTTATTCTTCCCGTCGTAATCCGCTTGCACGTGGTAATTTGCACAGACACGTGGGAATGGCGATCGCCACGCGCGAATAACAAGTAAAAAAGCTCTTGAAAAGCTTCCTCCATCGGTGAAAAAAAAAGAGAGACCTTAAGCGCACTTTTAAAGTAAAAATATGCGATAGCATTAGGTTGCCTACTATTCTGGTGCCTGCAATTAGTGGCTAATGTTCACCTTGCAGTTTTTCCACATAAAATCCCGTCGGAACCGGTTCTATTGCCCATATAAGGTGTGCATGAGACACCACTTGCTGGGTTCGAATGTTCGAGTACCTGCCATTGGATTATCAGCCATTAACCCACCTTAATTCTTAGAAGAATCTGCCTTAGTCCATTTTCTGGGCTGGGCCGACTCCAACAGATTTTCAAATTTGGGGACGCCCTGTGATTGGTGCACTGGCGTTCACGTGGTGTTGTCGTCACAGCCCTCTCAATCGCATTCATAGATCGCAAGGAGTCGTCATACCATTTCTGTTGCAGTGATGCAACATCTAAGAGATGCGCTGCTGCCCCGAAGGGTGGCTGTTTCAAAGTCTCCGGTGGAGCTTGAGATACCCAGGTTGCTCCTGCCGATTTCCCGTAAGGCTCATGCACAGGACCTTGGTAGGCAGGTAGCGAAATCATGAATTCGTCATTGGGGAGCAATTTGCCCAGAGTTCTGCGGGCAGGTCAGCGCCTTCCACAGTGGCGAAGCTGTTATGTCAACAGGTCACGTTCTCGGCCAATCAGAGAATTTCGCGCTAATTTTAAAATTTGGCGGTGCACTCAGAGTGGTCAATCGGGGCCACGTGATCCTGACGACGTGTTCAGAGAATTCTCCAATCGGGAAATTTCGCGACACAGAACCACTAAGCTGAACGATGACAGCCCAAATGCGATCCAGTTAATCATTGATGTTCAGTTTGTTTAAATCTTCCGTTCACTTTGCATCGAACCCAAGGCGCACTCTTCTGCGCCTTCTTCCCAAGGGTTATCTACTTCAAGCTTCACTACTACCACTAGTGTGAAAATGTAAAAAAAATATGAAGAGACTGAAGAGAATTTCATGAGCAGTTTTCACAAAATATGCCTTCCTATGCGTTTGTGAAGCGTATAGGAAGGACGTCGCTAACTTTAGTGTTGCCGTCGCATCACGAAACAGAGGGCGGGGTACAGAGAAAGTTATGCGGGTTAACAGTTCTTGAAAATGCACGAATGCACGAATCGCATGGTAAACCAGGATAATCAATGTTTCTGGTAAAGGCTAAATTGATGGTGCTTCTTCGTCATCTGTAGCATTTAAGCTGCCGACTCCATCCGAAGAAGTTTTTTGCTCTAATGATACATTTTCCTCTGGAGCGAAGTTCACGCCATCGACAAGGAAGTCTGTGTAAATATAAACCAAAAGCTTATGTGCAAGCACCAGTTGGTAGCGAGTAAAATTGCTGCTCATTGCAAACATTATTCGGAGAAATAAAAAGAGTTCTTAAAATAAGTTTGTAGCAGGACAGTATGCAGGTCAGAGTGTGGAGTTCAACGAGCCTCCAGCAGCGTCTGAAGCAAAGAGCGAGTCTCCCGACGAGCTGTCGACCGTGACGCTTCGCACCACGTCGTACGCGGTGTAGACGAGTCTGGACCGGCGTTCCTGGTCGAACTGGCACAGTCCATGCGGCGCGTCCAGGTCGAGCGAGTAGACGGCCAGGCAGGTGGGCAGCTCAGCGTTAAGCAGAGAACGCAGCATGGAATCAATCTTGCTCCACATGCACTCGAACGTCTCGAAGCTGAAGAACTCCCTCGTCGTGTTTCCGTACGCGGCGCGTGCCTCCACGTTCACGCTCACCGATGGCAGACTGCAGAAGGCAGCCAGCTTGTCCAGCCACCAGTGAGAACAGGGCGCGCCCAGTTCCACCCGGTGTCCGTCCATCACGTGGAACACGAGCACTCCGGCCGTCACCGACACGCAGCGAGCCAGGGTCGCCGGGTTCGCGTACCTCAGAGCCGGCTGCTCCAGGAAACTGCGAGCCCCTCGGAACGTGAGGCTCTCCTGCCGCTGACCATAAGCCGGCTGCAGGGCCGTCGAGAACCCGGCGGTGCAGCCGTCACCTGGAGGTGGCAGGTGCGTCTCCAGCACGAACACGCTCAAAGGCGTCACCAGCTGGTCCAGAAGCCAGCTGGGAAGGAGCTGAGACGCGGTGCGGTCGGTAAGCCCGTAGAACGACGCGCCCAGGACCAGGAACATGCCCGGATTCGCGCCAGCTAGGATAGACAGAGCGGCGGACAGTTCGACAGCCTGGTCCTGGGCGATGCGGACGTTGAGCAACGCGAGGCCGGCCATCCTCAACGCGGTCAGTGTCCGGTTCAACGAGCGTGACTGACGTGCATCCAGGCTTAATTTGGTCCACTCGTGCGAGGGCAGCACACGGGAGAGCGAGTACTGGGACCTCATTTGGAGGAAGAACTTCCACGATTCCGAGTTGACGGGCGCGATGGTGTCGTTGTGGGCGTCGTAGCTGACGTGCGTGTAGACGATCCAGTTGCAGAGGCCGTCTGGAGGGTAGAGTTTGATGTCCGTCGCGTTGCAGCCCACGGTGCAGAGGAGAGACTTTTCGGGTCTCTCGCCTAGCGTGTATTTGCGGCGCTTGAAGTACGCGCTGCTTCGTTGTTGGTCGCCGCCGCTGTAGCGGGACGTGTTCTGAGACAGCTTTTCGTCGACGGAGTCGAGGAACATGAGCGATAAAACGATCGACACGCAAGTGATGGTGGTGAAGATTACCAGGGCTTGGGTGCAAGTCCGATCTTCGGGGGGTTCGCGGATGTACCAAAGCTCGTCGGGCTCTTCGTCGCTCGAAGTGAAGCTGGAAGAAGCGTCGTCTTCCGACGGGCTTTCCGCGGAAAAAAAATCCGAAACCGGATGGCCGTGCAACTGCGTCTTCGCTCCCATTATCCTTCGTCTTCTTCGCGCGTGATCTCGCGAGTGCTGTGCTTTTGTGGTTTTTTCCTTCGTTAAAAAAAAGAACACCAGAATGCCGACTTAACAAAGGACAGTTTAGAGAGAGAGAGAGAAAAACTTTATTTGGGTGCTTTCAAGGGCTTGGCGTCTCGAGGCCTCCGTCGTCTTCACTGCGCTGGTGACTTGAGGCCTCTTCTTAAGCAAGGTTGGGCCCCTATTCCAGGGCTCCACTGAGCCAGCTCTACCTCACTTGCGTGCTGCACTAAAGCCCTTTGGGCCGTGAGCTCGCAGCTGGTGAGCCGACTCTCCCATTGCTCCGCACTGTGTTGGTGGAATGTTTGGTTGCGTTTACATTCCCATGTGATGTGGTAGAGTGTGGGTGTGGCCCCGCACCAGGGCAGGTATCTCTGTACTGCGTCGGGTACATTTTGTTTAGGATGCATAAATTTGGGAAGGAGTTCGTTTGCAGTATGCGCCAAAACGTTGCTTCTTCTTTCGTCAGGGCTTTGTGCGGTGGGGGGTATTTAGCTCTCGTCCCCCTGTGTAGGTTTAGGATGTCTGTATATCCTCCGTCATACGCGTGTGGGCGATACTCCGGGGCATGCGACTGCCCGGCTCGGAACGTGGTTTCTCGAGCTGGGCTGTCTGCCCCTTCGTTGCCCTCTATGCCTGCATGGGCCGGAATCCAGATTAACTTGTGTGTAATGTCTCTCCTGGCGAGCTTGACCCCGCCGTGGATTTTTAGGGCGGTTCTGCTTATCCTGCCCCTTGTGTAATTCCTGCACGCCTCTTTTGAGTCTGTTAGGATGTTTAGAGGCCTGCCTGTTCTGTAACCTTCTGCTGCCGCCAGCGCCACGGCAATTTAGAGATTTCCAGGAGTAATGAGAGTGACGTAAAGTATGAGGCCTGTAGCACGTTGTTGATTTACTACACAAATTGTACATAATGTTACTGGCATAGAATGCGTAGAATTCCGAATGCAGCAAAAAAAAAAAAAGCGGAGATCGTTCATGGGTGTTTAAAGCCCCAAAGCGACTCAGGCTATGAGGGACGCTGCAGTGGAGGGCTCCGGAATGATTTCGACCAGCTGGTGATCTTTAACGTGCACTGACATCGCACAGAGCAGGGCCTCTAGCATTTCGCCCCCATTGAAATTCGACCGTCGCGGCCGCGATCGAACCCGCGTATTTCGGGTCGGCAGCCGAGCGCCATAACCCCTGGGCCACCGTGGCGCCCTAAAAAAGCTAAGTTCGGTATGAGAACTCCTCCTAACTGTTGTATCGAAGCCATAAAAGTTGAGTGCTGTATGTTGTTGAGGCCTGTTTATGCCCAGTGGGCTCGCTGTGAGGAGCGGCTAAGAGGCGACTCACTCCCACGAGTAATTGACAAGTACATTTACTTGCACACTTTGGCAATCACATACATCACACACATAGAGGGCGCTGCCCTACAGACCAGAGGTAGAATGTCATTTAGCGACCTCTACGTAGGTTGTCGGCATGAGACCTGATACTGTATTCCGGTGGAATGAATGAATCAACTACGTTGAAGACGATGACTTGCTGATGGTAGTAAGAGTAGAAACATTACTTTATCTTCGTTTCAGCGTCGTCTTTCTCGTGTAGCCCTCGCTATCATTAGTATTTCAAATGGAGAAAAAGTTCGATGATGGTGGAAGCCACGAGAACTGCCAGAAGGTTTAAAGCTTTTAAAGAAGTCGAATTTTTCAAGACAGGCGCCGATATAAGCTCGTCATTTATACTAAGCTCTCCTAACTTTCTGCTATCATTTTTACTGAAGGAAACCGTCGTTTAAAAATTTTCAACAAAATTTCAGCATTATTTTTATTATTGTTTTCAATTACGCACGATTCATACGGAGCTAATCTTACAAAACTTCTCTTTGCTTAGGTTTCTTGTTAACGCTTTGAACACAGCAAGGTCACCATTTGCGCGATTAATAAAACACGTTACAAACCAACTCTCGCGAAATTTCATCAATTTCACGAGTATTGGTGTGACCCATGGATTTTGAAATTTTGCACTAGTAATTCATGTTTTGCAAAGGAAACATTTGTGATAAATAAGTTTTACCTCATTCATAAAAGCGTAATTGTATTCATCGCGCTAGTGTAGATCGAATATTGGTGCCTTCTGTAATGTAGGCACAGATTTTTCTTAAAGTGTAAAGGATCTTGTATTTGATATATTATAGTGCAAATACTTGGTCACAATTTCTGATATTCGATAAATTCTAAGGTGTACAAGAACATCACGGTGATCACTGGCATCTGACTGAATAGTTCTAGAACATTTTAAAGGACAGGCAATGTCAACTACAACAAGATTAAGGACGCTTGATGTTGTTTCAAACAGTAAGCTTTGTAGGCATGGCAATCACATTCGAGAAATCATTGCAAGTGATTTCTTTCTAGAAATTCTCTAGCAATACGAGAGGGTTCCGTACTTTGAATATAAATACAACCACCAATTACACAAAATTATTGTTCCCTGCTGTTAGTTAAGAAAAATATCCAAGAAATTCAGAAAAATATCCAGAATTCATGATGGTGTTTTATATATGACCGAGGCAATCTTATAGTTTGTTTTGATAGCAAGCACTTCGTGATCATTGTTAGCACCGACAATTCGGGAAAGAAATCTGTTTTAAGAGCTATTTTGACAGATTGCAACGCCTACTTCATATGAAAGACGAATTCGGCAGCAAATACTAGAAAATGTACCATATTAGAAGCCCACGTTTCGATTAACAAAATAAAGTCATAGACATGTTAAGGTTCATGAAGAAAGTAAGCAAGGCTATCGTATTTATTTCGGATTAATCTAACGCTGGGTTTCAATGCCGAAAAAAAGTACATTTTCATCTCTAAACACCGCACAGGTTAGAACGGAAGTAATAGTTCATAAAAAAATTCATTTTTAGTTGTGCAGTTAAGACGTAAGCATGGTAAGACCACTTTCAGGCCGAATAACGACAGCGTTGTAACCTTTGCCGCTTCCTGGTAACACGAGGAACCGTTTCTATAAGGATCCATTCGAAATGGACATCCTTTCTCCAATTCATTTGGAGTGATGTCGGAGTTACGGCAGCATCATACCAAATCATGAAGTGGGTTGCGTTTTTATGGAGGCAAAACGCTAATGCGCCCGTGGGCTGTGCGATGTCAGTGCGCGTTAAAGATCCCCAGGTGGTCGAAATTATTCCGGAGCCCTTCACTACGGCACCTCTTTCTTCCTCGCTTCTTTCACTCCCTCCTTTATCCCTTCCCTTACGGCGCGGTTCGGGTGTCCGCCGATATATGAGACAGATACTGCGCCATTTCCTTTCCCCAAAAACCAATTAATTAATAATAATCCCACTACGGCACCTCTTTCTTCCTTTTTTCTTTCACTCCCTCCTTTATCCCTTCCCTTACGGCGTGGTTCAAGTGTCCGCCGTTATATAAGACAGATACTGCGCCATTTCCTTTCCCCAAAAACCAATTAATAATTTCAGAAATCACAAGGTAGCGCGTCCCCACGTCGACTATAGCTTCGCCACACGTCGCTCATACCGGTTAAGCATTGAACTACGTGAACGGCGCTTCGCGCACGAGCATTTCACCCACATGGTCTTCTAACCACCGCATCAGGAGTACCGGGCCTTTTTTTTTTCCCCGCAGCTGTTGTCGTCGCTTCGGCGCCGGCGGCTGCGGCAGGAGCGTATCCTATTTCTCTCCCGTCCCATTCCTTCGCCCCTATCCGCACGAGGCATTGATAGTGGTCCATTGGCTGACAGTGGACAGGCCCATGCGCTTGCCTTCTCTGCCTTCGTTCAACCCCTTACACGCATATGCGGGGTACAAGGCTATAGACTTTCACGCAACTGTCGTTGACCCTTCGGCGTACACGATTGCTGCCGCGAGCCACCTGTTCTATCACCTCGTGATTTTCTCATATGCTTCCTGCCCACACGAGTCATTGACAGTCAACCGTTTGGTGCCAGTCGACAGGCCCGCTCACTTGCCTTTTCTTCATCATCGCTTTGGGACGTTAAACACCATAAAACCATAAAATCAAACACACACACACAAGCACAAAGTGATAGAAACGTTTTAGTTGCCTCCCAATATAAGGCATTTCACACCGTTCTAACCGTTTCTTCCTTGCTGGTACTCACAAACAGCACAGTGAACGTCGAACATACAGACGTAGACAACATGGTGAATTACTGCCTCGCAGAGTCTTCCGGTGGATTAGGTCACGCGGGAATTTTTATGCTATATCATAGCATACTCAGCGGAGCATAAAGCCCGCGGCGACCGTCCGGCGTTGCAAAGAAAAATCCTAATTAACTGGCGGGCAGTGAAGTCATCAGGGACGTCACCAGAGCCGAGAAAGCCCATTGGCTGGAGGGGCGTGAAGTCACCAAAACAGAGAATGTTCATTGGCTGGAGTAACGTGACGTCATCAGCACCAGACGCGGTACATCTTTGTGACGCTTCCACTTCTCAGCCGTGGCAGGTGGTGTAAGGGAAGGGCCTGGGAAGACCAACTTGAGTCTCACAAGCCTAACCAGTCACTTGCGGCCAAGACATCAACAGCTTCGAACGCTATCGCATTGCCCACACATAATGTAATCGAGCGTTTCTCTGTTTCTTGGGGAATGTTCGTTCACCGTCCCGAACTCTCATGGCGATCCGTGGGTTGATTTGAATATCGCGCGCTCACGCCAGTCTTTAACAATGCCCTAGAGAGAGAAAGGAAGAGTTCCGCCACCAGGAGCGGGCCCAGCTCCCGTAGCAACGCACCTCTTGTTGACGCGTATCCACGGGGTGCCCCCCCCCCCTCCTTTCCCACTTCGGCTCTCCGAGTCGGTCGAGTGTGCGCCCATGGCCGGTGGGCCAACTGAGCTCTCCGTCCCCAGTACGTGTCGCTGCGTTGTTTTAGTGGTGGTGTGTGCAGACAGGCAGCGGAGTTCGAGTGAGCTGTGACACTGGGCCGGCGAGCTTTCATTGTTTCGAGTGAACCTGTGTACCCCAAGACGTGCAAGCAGGTACGTATTCTAAGAGTGTCACTATAGGAGTCGCGTATACGCGTACAGCTGTTGGGAGATCGGCATGTGTCGGCGTGCAAGCCGCTTTGTCTCCTAGCAAAGCCTGTCGTCGTGATGCCTCGTGACTGACATTGTCTAGTGCGCGTCGCGCCTTTAACTGTTTTTATTGTCAAAACAGCGGCGGAAAGCTGAAACATTTTCGATAAGAGTGTTCCTGAATGTAGGATTGTAGCAGGGTGTCCATGTATGGCTATGCAGGAGCGTGCCGGCACTCCTCAGCCCTCCAGAACATCCATCTTTTTCCTTCACGAATGTCACAGCTGAGGGAGCATATATTTGATAAGGAAAGAAGAAGGCGGAGATCGCTTGCATTGAAAGTGCGTGGTGGCATACTGCTTTAAGCAAAGCCTGTTAATACAATGAACAGATTGGATATCCGTGCAATAATTTGGCTGCCTGGAAGACTTCGATTCTTTTTAGATTACGACATCGCGGAATGTCTGCGATGCGCACGCCTCATGTGATATCACCCGAAGGCCCGGTTTCTCTGAATTATAAGGTACTGAACGCCCGTAATTGGGATTCTAGCACGATTTCTGCTGTACGACGTCTGGCTGTGATCCTTCCTTTCATATGCAAACCTTGTTTTGAACACTTGTGGTAATTTGGTGGTGATCTATGGATGCATTTTCATTCCTACAATTGCGTTGGTCGAGGAGAACGTGTTGATGTCAAGCTCAACAATGGAAGGTTTAAGCACTAATTAACATCTACTTGAACGCAATCGTGTGACTGCAAGTTGAGCGGGATAACTTAGCCCTCCCGTAACTGAGACCCACGCCACGCTGTCGAATTATTTCAAATATTTTAGACTGTCACTGGGCTTTCATCCTTTAAAAGCTTTGTACTAAATTATACTGAATGAATGTGAATTTATAGGGATGAAAGTATAGCTTTCAAGTCAGTCCGGAATACATTGACGTTTGATAGGCTGAAAGCTTGTCCTGTCTTTTCTCCCTATGTTGTCGTCTTCATTGATGCGCCCTTGAGGATCATTTCTAGAGTAAGATGAGCCAACTATTTTAACAGCACGTACTTTTTCATCGAATTCTTACCTACAATTGTACGGTCATGAACAAAAGTTTGGCGAGACGTTGGCTCGAGGGAAAAAAAAACTAATTTCTGCCCGATTGAACAAGGAGGTGAAAAAAAATCATTGAAGCACAAGGGGCAATCTTGCTCGATCGCCTGGAAAAATACTAGATGACTGACCAGCCAGGCGACTCATAAACAAATTGTTTTCCGAAAACCTTTGCTCATGACTGTACGTAGCCTTTAGAAGAACTTTTTGTTGGGCTAGATGGTGCATACTGTAACAAAAGAACTGTAGCTTAACCAAGACGAACACAAGACAGAGGTACACAAGACTAGCGATAAACTTTTGTGTTTTCTGTGGATGTTGAAGATTTATTTTATTCTGTGCCCCACAGTGAGTTGTTTGTAGCTGTAAGAGTTCCTATAGAATAGAGCGGTGCTGTTCAATTTCAGAACTCCTCAGGGGTTTCAATAGATAATTTTATGAGGATACTTGAATTTTACCTCAGTGTGACGTTTGTCTCTTACGGCAACAAATTTTATCGCCAAAGACAAGGGATCTGCATTGGATCCTGCGTAGCGCCTGTACTTGCTAACTTTTTTCTAACATCTATTGACCGCGCCCTTGAACCAAGTTTAACGGGGAAGGGGTTCTGAAAGTTTTTAGGTATGTTGACGACTTTCTGGTAGTTTTAAAAAACAGAATGAGTTGACGGAGTTGACGTACACAGATGCTGTGAGCACTGTGTTAAATACCTTTAAAGATATGGGAGGGGGACTGAGGTTCACGCATGAGCTGCCTGTGCGGGGTTCTTTACAGTTCTTAGACATAAACATCAATGTGGGTGTATAACATGCATGTTGGAGATACGCACCGTGAGCACAGAAGCAGTTACTAACGTATGCTTCGGCTCAGTCGAAAACAGTAAAACGCGCCATTGCCAAGCTTTGCCTTGAATCGGCTCTCATGAAATCGTGTTGTCATACTATGCAAGGGAGCTATGACACGCAGGTTGACAGATTACTTTCGGCAGGGTTCCTAGTCACTGTCATTGTGGTGTCTGGTTCAGACCAGACGCATGACACTGGACCACGCAAGCGCAGTATGCAAAAAAAACCCCTCTTTTATTCGTCACAGTAAAGCCACTCATATAGGAAATCATATTGAATGACGATGACGATATGTACACTGAAAGAAACGAAACTGAAACAAGAAAGAAGGATACAACATCGCCTCCCGCTTGAAAATACAACATAGTAATTTGCAACAACCAAAAATAACACGAACTAAACACTTATTGTTCAGGTAAAGAAAACCCAAATCTTTCGACAGGTCGGCGTAGCCTAGTGCTGCGACGCAAAGGTTGCTCCACGGAATCCTCTAAAGGAGCAACCACTTCCTCATTAACTTCAGCCCTTGTTTCCGGCGATCGCAACAGTTCACCCTGTTCAGCGTCTGCGCGGCTTTCAGGCCCAGCGGTACCCGAGTAGTCATGAGGCAATTCCCATGCCCATTGTTCTATTGTCTGCGATTGATTGCAGGGAACCCGAACTAGTTTAGACGCGTTCCAGCAACGACCGTCGCTCATCAAAAAGCTATTTTTGCCTTTTCTGCCGACAATCCTGAAAGGTCCCATGTAGTTTACAGACGCTTGCCCACCGCCTGCTGGCTTGCGTACACGAAGTCCCCTACACTAAAGGCTGGTCTTTTCGCACCTCGCCTCCTGTCCGTATACTGTATACTGTATACGCATACTGTCCGTATACGTATACAGACGTATACAGACGAAGCAGACGTATACTGTCCGTATACGTCTGCTTCGCCTTAACCCTATCAGGAACATTTTTATTCGAACCGGCATGGACCCCCTTTTTTGTCGGCAAGCCCACTGTATTGAGTCTTGTCCTTGGCTGGCGCCCGTGGAGCAACTTAGCTGGCGACACACCCGTTGTCGCATGCGGCGTCGACCTATATATGCCGAGATAGTCAACCACAGCAGCCTGGAGGGGTCGTTGTTCCAATCGGGCAACCTGCATGGAATCTTTCAGCACGCGATTAAAACGTTCAATCGCGCCGTTTCCCTGTGGATAGTACATAGGAGAACAACGATGCGCAATACCCCTCTCTCTCAAGAATGTTTCAAACATTTGCGATCTAAACTGAGGCCCATTATCTGTGGCAGTTTCTTCCGGATAGCATTCTCGGCTGAACACAGCCTGCAAAAAATCGACCACACTCTGTGACGTCACTGTAGATTAAAAGGCAACCTCGGGCCATTTTGAATGTTAATCGATCAGCGATATCATGTACCTACAGTTTGAAGGGGCACAGCCAATCGGTTCCACTATATCCATTGCTAACTTCCGCCATGGTAGCGCTGTAAACGTCACCGGCTGCAGCGGTGCAAACGACGGTTTAGCGGACTTGTCCGCGGCCTGGCAGATATGACAAACGCGGCCATCGGTAAAGATCACGTAGTCTCTGCTTCGTCCTCACAATTCCTGGGTGACCTTCGTGCGCAAAACCAACAAGGAGCGAGGTTAATTCACTCGGAACAACTACCTGCTCGCCGCGCATCAAAAGGCCATCAACGAAAGAAAGCTCTTCCCACACGTTAAAGTACGGCATTACTTCTGCTGGCAAAGCTTTTCTAAGCGCCCAACCATGTACCACGTGCACAACAACCTGTTGCAGTGGGCTGTCTGCAGCAGTGGCCACCTGCAGCCGTTCCTTTGTTAGGCAATCTGATACAATGGACACAATTTCTTCCTGCATCGTCTGCTGCGAATCACAGTCAAGAGGCAGGCGTGAAAACGCATCGGCCACGACATTTTGCGATCCCTTTTGGTACTCTATGTCGAAGTTATAATACAAAGGTCGAGCTGACCATCTGGATATACGCAAAGGTCGGCGTCCTGTACCGGCAGCTGAAAATAACGTCACCAGTGCCTGGTGGTCTGTACGTAACAAAAATTTTCTACCCCACAAGTAGACGTGCCAGCGCTCGCACGCGAAGAGACAAGCAAGGGCCTCACGTTCCCCAGCGGAGTACTTCCGCTCAGCAGGAGTCAGGGCACGCGATGCGAAGGCCACCGTGCGTACGATGTCACCATCGCGTTGCTGAAGAACGGCTCCCAGTCCCTTATCAGAAGCATCTGTCGTAACAATTACATCAAGGTCTGGGTTAAACATTTGTGTGACTGGGCTTGAAGACAACGCTGTCTTAACAAGCTGGAAGCTACGCTCAGCCTCATCATCCCGCGTGAACTGTTGACCAGACCGCAGCAGCCTTCTAAGCGGCTCGACGAGATCAGCAAATCGCGGCACAAACCGAGCATAGTAACCAGCGAGACCCAAAAATGACCTCACAGTGGCAACATCGTGAGGAGCAGGCACTTTGACAATAGCGTCAACCTTAGACTGCAATGGTGTGAGCCTTTTTGAGCTTACCGTATGCCCTAAAAAGGATAGTTATGAAACAGCAAATGTGCATTTCTGGTTGAGCTTCAAACCTGAATCACCAATGCGTTTTAGCACCTGGTGTAGATTCTTGTGGTGCTCCTCACGTGTCTTGCCCCACGCAATCACATCATCAATGTAACAAAGTACGCCTTTACAATCTTTCAAAATATGCTGCATCATTCTCTGAAAGGCCGAACGGGCAGATGCAAGGCCAAAACACACTCTCTTAAAACGAAACAATCCTTCGTGTGTGATAAAGGTGGTTAGTCCCCGACTTTCCGGAGTCAGTTCTAGCTGGTGGTATGCCGACGCTAAGTCGACCTTTGAGAAGCACGTTCATGAAGTAGTTCCTCTGTATGCGGAAGAGGAAAAGCATCGGCAATTACTGCCTTGTTCACTTCCCGTAGGTCTACACACAACCTAATTGCACCGTCCTTCTTTCTCACGACGACGATCGGTGAAATCCACTCCGATGCGTCGACAGGTTCAATTATATCTTCGGCCAGCAGACGTTGTATCTCTACCGATTCCTGTTGCCGTAGCGTGACCGGCAGGCGTCGGAGTTTCGCAACGACTGGCTTCACAGATGAACGGCATTTAACATGGTGAACAAAGCCTTTCACATGCCCTAACTGTTCCGTGAACAAGTGCGGAAACTGGTGCGTGAATTCTGAAGGCAGTGAATCAGGGCATGTCACCTGGCAGCAATTCAAGGTTGAGCCGGTGATAGTGATTCCCAGGCTCCGAACGGCATCAAGCCCCAGCAGCGGAGTGCCCTTGGTTGTGACATGAAAAAGCACACTGGCTCTGTTTCCCTTGCAAGATACGTCAGCAAGAAAGCAACCGCTTAACTTGATTTGTTCTCCGGAATAGTTACACAAATTGGCAGTCGGCGGTCGCAATGAGTACGCGTTGGCTAGATATTTGTGGTAGTGCTCTTCACTGAGCAAAGAAACCGTAGCGCCTGTGCCGACAATCAACGACAATCTTATCTTCCCGATAGAAATGTTGGCTCGAATATCTTTCGCCGACGCATTACGGTCACCGATTTGAAGTACCGTGACGGCGTTGTCCTTCTCCGGCTTTCGAACGGCATATTTCTTTTTCTTCGATTTGCACATGCTTGAAAAGTGACCAATTTTTTCCACAAGAGTGACAACGCTTGTTCCTCGCCGGACATGCAGTCGAGTTAGCCATATGCGATGACGAGCCGCACCTATAGCAACTTCCTTGCTCAGAGTCTGACCTTTTTCGCACATCTTGAATCTTGTTCACAGTGATATGCGCGAATTCCCCAAGCTCTGGTTGTGTTTGCTCAATTTGCTTCCCGATGTCAACAGCACGGTGCAGTGTAAGCGAAGACCCTTCATAAAGCATGCGTTCACGGGTTGTTCGTGACGAAGTGCCTTCCATTAATTGGTCTCGAATCATGCTATCGGTAGCAATGCCAAAATTGCAAGTAGTCGCAAGGTCCCGAAGACTGTTTGTAAATGCTTGAAATGTCTCACCAGGCAGTTGTCGTCATTGGCGAAACCGGCGCCGCTCCACTAAATCATTCGTAGCGCTCGCGAAATGCGTATCCAGTGCAGCAAGCGCGTCCTTGAACTGGTCCACCTTGTCCTCGGCCTTGGCGTCCGCGGTCACGTATGCTCCTTGTGCAAGGATGCTGTGGAATATTCGCTGGCCTTCAACCCCGAGCGAGTTTAGCAGAATTGCCTTGCAACGCTTCGGCTTCAGTTCGTCGCCGCCAATGGCCTCCAGGAAATTCAGGAATACGCGTTTCCACTGCTGCCAAGGCACAGCCGGGTCACCGGGTGCAGGCAAGAAAGGGGGCGGTGCTGGGAAACACCCGAGCGGCATGGCTCCGATACTGACCCTCGTCGCCAATATGTGGTGTCTGGTTCATACCAGACGCATGACACTGGACCACGCAAGCGCAGTATGCAAAAAAACCCTCTTTTATTCGTCACAGTGAAGCCACTTATATAGGAAATCATATTGAATGACGATGACGATATGTACACTGAAAGAAACGAAACTGAAACAAGAAAGAAGGATACAACAGTCATCACAGCGGTTGCTGAAGCCCTCTTACAGAACATAAAAAAACATCAAGGTGCAGCAGCCATGTGTCAGCAGAGAAACGGCTGTCAAACCGGAGGTTGTGTCATATGTGCACAAGGTAGCCCACCACTTGAAAAAAGTGGCTAACAAACATGGCGTGCCGGTTGCCTTCTCGGCCCCACGCAAGATGGCACAGCTCTGCGCGCGAATTGCGAGCAAAGACAAGAGTGGTTGCCGCGTCAGACATGCAAAGAAGTTTACGGATTGCTGCATCGGGGTGGTATATCAGATACCGCTGTCATGCGGGAAGGTCTATGTGGGCCAAACAGGGCGGTGCATAAATGAAAGGGCAGGTGAGCACGCGCGCTCACTGAAAGACCTAAGTGGTGCACATCTTCCTCAGCACTGCACTGAGTGTTCTGACTGCCCTCGAGCGACAGAACATTTGCCGCAGGATAGATGCCAGTCCTGCAAAAAGTGTCAACCACGGTTTCATGAGATAAAGATTTTGGGCAAAAGCAAAGATACTAGGGCAAGGGAACTACTGGAGGCATTTCATATAACGAAGAGAGGTGTATATTGTGTTAGCGATACGTCTGTGAATCTATACAAATCGGAGATGGCATAACTTGAACGGTTCTGTTGACAGTGGTGTGTGTGACCTGGTATCTGCACGTGATCGTGCTTTTTCCTTATATTTGCTGCGCTGCCAGTGAATAAAGTTAGATGAAGTTTAGCGCTAGTCCTGTGTACCTCTGTCTTGTGTTCGTCTTGGTCGCGCTACAGTTCCTTTGTTACTGTACGTAGCCATCATGCTGGTGTTCAGGCACCCGAGCTTCTGTGTCCATAGGCCAGCTCTGTCCATACGCCTACGACTATACCAGTTCAGATGACATGTGTGTATATGTTAGGTAAGATTTTCAATGATTCAGGCTCAAAGTAAATGTCAATTATTAAAGGGGACAATTCCTCTTCACCTTTTGGTGCCTCTGTCTTGACATATTAGCCTAAGCTTTGCTTTTTTCATGGAACTTTCAGCGTTTTTTGCCTACATTTTTTCGACGCTTGCAGCCTGCGCTAAAGGCGTGTCTTGTGCTCTTGGCTTTTGCGGGCGCACTAATACTGTGACAAAATATTTTGTCAAATAGACCACTTCAAGACGTACAAATCAATTCTAATTATCCTAACTTCAAACTGAAGAGCATACTTGAAATTTCCTGCCGAATAAACCTTCATTTCTTGTAATCATCACTAGCAACCTAGATAAAACCACTACAGGATAAAGGTGATCTCCATGTGACTTTTAAACAACCCTGCCCTGAATCATATGCGGCCACCATCTTACACAATCATCCTTCGTTGGCGACACGTCTGTGGCTTTAACAAAAAAAGAAAAATTGTTTTTAGCCGGTCATTTGTGAAATTCATGACTTGCGAGGATAGTTTATATATCGCATGGTTTTAGGTGATTGCTTGGCTATCTTGGCTGGCTCTCACGCTTTTATGTTTGCGTGTCCCATGATTAGATGTGTATAAATATGCGCCATGTCGAAAATAAACTCAGTTAAAAGTTTGTGCTCGTGTCTCGTGGTGTGGTGTTGTCCCCTTGTCTTGATTGTAGCGCTCCCAAGTCTCAGTATGTACGACCAACTAGCCCTCTACAAAGCTTTACTTTCTTTTCTTGTTTAGATTATGCGTGCTCAGCTTCGTCGTACTGCAAAAGCCAACAAGCTTAGACAGCGCCATAATCGAGAATCGGTTCTCTATACGGGTTCAGTGGGGAAGAAATGCCTTATTCAGTTGAGGTAATAACACGCATACACTTCTATGGGGAGGTATCAGGGAAAATTTTGTACTCATTTATATCTAGTATTCTCTAAAGCTCTTCTTATAACGAGGTTTAATGGGAAAGTTAGGACAACTCTGCACAACTGTTGTTAATAAAAATCGATCATATGGCTCTTTTACGGTTTATTGATGTTCGTCCGGCAGGAAAAGGCACATTTAACTCTGAGAAAGCTCAGTTTAAAAAATTTCCCGTCACTTAAGTCAAACTCGTGACGTCATCATCTAAAATGGCGCAGATGCTACGCAGATGCTATAGCACATTAAAACACGAGTGAGTATTGCCAAGCAACAAGGGCGTCAGGAAAGGAAACAGAATCTCGCCTTTGCTATTCACTCCACGAAAACTTAAGTCATGCGTGCCGCCGCGATGGCTGAGTGGTTATGGCGCTCGGCTACTGTCCCGAAAAACGCGGGTTCTATCCCGGCCGCGAATTTCGATAGAGGCAAAATTCTAGAGGCCCGTGTGCTGTGCGATGTCAGTGCACGTTAAAGAACCCCCGGGGTCGAAATTTCCGGAGCCCTCTACTACGGCGTTCCTCATAGCCTGAGTCGCTTTGGGACGTTAGACTCTCCATAAACCATAAACCAATCCAAACATAAGGAATGCGGGATTAGGAATGCAAGATAACTTCAAATATCTTTGCAAGCACCGACCTGCTGATGATTTTGCCATGCTAAGAATGTCAGGGGGCGACTTGTAGCGAGTTAGTGAGTACCTGTGCGGGCAGATTATAACGTCAGAGAGAGAGAGGAACGATTTTACTGATAGAAGAAAATAAGAAAAGAAAGATAACGAATGGGCAAAACAGTCTCATGCAGAAGAAACGGTCCACGGTTGTTAGTAAGGCGCAGGCAGTAACTGGCGCATACTTCTAGGTGAAGTAGCCATGACAGACACGCGTCATGATAACGAATGCATTTGTAGGAGACTGATCATAGGCTTACATAGGAATATATGAAATATATGAGGCTTACATATATTGAATATATGAGGCTCAGATATGGAATATTGAGGCTTACATAGGAATATCATAGGAATATATGAAAAGGAGGGTGTAACACGGCGACCATGGAGAACGATCTTACCAGTATAATCACGCAAGGTGGAAAGCCCGTAGGAAGTGGGGTAGCTTTGCACGATACTGGCAAACTGTCGCAGGAAACGACGTATCTTATAGAGTAACGCGATGCCCACTGAAAAGGTCAAGCTAGCAGAACTGTAAAAATGAATGAGCGGGTGAAAATCAACATAGGCACATAAAGTCATTAAGAAAAAAAAACACGAAGAAAGCTTGAAACTAGGTACACGGGAATTTGATGTGAGCAAAAGCCCGATGCACATAGTAATAGACAAAGACAGCTATGGCTTTACCAATTTCGACAAGACAGTTGAAGCAGCCCGCAAGTTCCATACAGATCTGTGCAACATCCAAAATATTAGGAATGGTGTTGCCGAGGCAATAGAAATTCTCGTTGTGACTAATGAGTAAGTTAGGAAAGCTTCGCAGAGGATACACTGGAGGAAAACGGTGTATCTGCAGATATAGGCTCTAAAACGGCGAGGTTCTCGATGCGGGAAAGCTCTTTTGCTAACACATTTGCACTGGCTAGCTTGCAAATAAAATTAAATTAAAATAAATGTGTAATTCCTCACTGCCTCGAATATGTCAGAAGCCTGGTAGAATGCTAAAATAGTGATCTGTAGGGATAGTGATGTCGAACATTTAAAAAATAATGGTCTAATTGGGTTCGCTAACTATACAACGATACACCACAAAATGCCACTACATGTTAATTAACTGATTTATTTGAAGCATTTACAAATGCATATGCAAGTACTACCTTGCAGTATCAGTATTTAGAGGCTAGTGAAAAAGTTCGGCTAAGAGCCGCTCGGCGAGCGAACTAAAGGAACATGATGGCCATGACGTTTAGATACAGAAACGTCCGGATCGCATTAGAAGCGTGAATTAATGATATCCCTGCTGAAGTTAAGCCGAGCAAATGATCTTGGCTAGGCATGACTCATAAAGCGCTCAACAAATAATCCAGCGAGCTATTGCGGATGAGAGGATGGATGCAGGTTTTGGTGGCAGTGAAAAACCTTTATCGTGCACCAATACCCGTATAGTAGAACACATTAAAAAACAGCAAGTTGATAACAGAGACCACGGTCCGCGGCTCCCTCTATTACTCCACTGATCAATTACAACACTGAACAAAATAAGATTTTTAATTCTTGACTGTACCAAAAAAGTCAAAAGGCATCAAAATTCTTGAGCTTACAATTTCGTCTCGTGATTAGCTTCTCAATTAGAGGACAAGAAAATATTTTACGACAAGCTACTTTCTGTCACGAAGGAATTCTTTTCGACGTTCCTGAATGTGGTTGGAGCTGCGCTGCAGACTTGAGGTGTATCCGACTACAGTCCAGGACCGTTGGATATCGTGGGAAGAAAAATGTGTTGTTCGAGAGCGATCATCATCATTGTCGGAGACATGGCAGCGCGAAGCCATATCCCGAAAATCTCCACTTTCTCTCCGCCTCTAGCATATTGCTGGAAACTACTGAACAGCGCTAACAGATGGCGCGGAAGAGAAGAACACAAACAGATGCGCTGTGTTCTCCTCTTCCGCGCCATCTGTTAGCTCTGTTCAGTAGTTTCCGTCAACATGCACCAACCAGCCTAACTAAGCCTTCTTCTCACTTCCATGCGCCAACTTTCTTCCAGAGAAACATTGGTTTTGAGGTAAGGAAAGGGCGCAGTATCTGTCTCCCATATCGGCGGACACCTGAACCGCGCCGTAAGGGAAGGGATAAAGGAGGGACTGAGAGAAGAAAGGAAGAAAGAGGTGCTGTAGTGGAGGGCTCCGCAATAATTTCGACCACCTGGGGATCGTTAGCGCGCACTTATATCGCACAGCACACGGGCGTCTTAGCGTTTCGCCTCCATCGAAGCACGGCCGCCGCGGTCGCGTTCGAACACCGGTACTCCGGATCAGCAGACGAGCGCGTTAACCTCGGAGCCACCGCGGCGGGTAAATTTTTTCCAGAGTAGGCAGAAATTTGGAGGATAGTGCTTCACGCTGCGGTGTCTCCGGCCTTCGTGATGATGATGATTGCTACTTTTCATTTCAACACAGTGATGCTGTGATCGCAGATATCGTAATTGATACGAGTACCTGTATCTGTTGCTCCCATGGTTGCCTCCGGTACGACTCGGGCTCAGGGAGAGAGTGGAAGATAGTGGGTGAGAGTGCGTGGGTGAGCAGTTTACGTCTTCCGGTACTCGATGTCGTTGGTATGTGTGACACGTGCGTGAAACCGGCCACCGCCGCAGTCAGCGGTGCGAAGCGGCCCTGCAGGGGGAAGCAGCTACAGGCACTGCGGCTGGTTCAGCGCCCTGCACTGCCACGCCGGCGTCAGCCGCTCTTTCGGGCGCGGCGATGGACGAGACCTGTGTCCCGTTAATCTTTGTTGCGCCTTCCATCTATTCAAAACGGTGGCGAGCAGAGGAAAGCGCTCTTATGAAAACGGTCTATATGCTGCCTATAGACTTCTTATAGACACTATTGCCCTCATATTGTATTTCCTTTTGCCAATACATAGTCTATAGACTGCTATAAAAAGTCTACTTAAAGTGTATGGCCATAAATATATAGATTGTCTATACGATTTGTTTTGCCTATAGACTGGTCGATAGGATTCGTCTATATCAAGTTTAGACTTTATATACAAAGTGTATGAACAGTCTATAGACTCCCTAACGAAATTTTTATGGGCGGCACTTAGAGTTCTGCACTTAACGAATGCAGCAAGCCTATGAACACATCCATGCAAATATTTTCAGATGGTCTCTATCGACATGGACTGTTTAAGCTTTTGTATTTGAAATGAAGGGTCTGCGGACAATTCCTGTAGGCTGCCCAGAGAGAATAAATAGACTATTATCTCCTAATTATTAATAGCCATTTATATCTTACATCGTCTGGGAACTTACGGCCTTAGATCTTTTGTAGTTTTTTTAACGACCATTCATGAACATCCATAAAGAGGCCGTGTTTAGACCCACTGATTAGTACGCGTTCACAAGAAGAAAAGGTTTACAGACAGCATATAGGCCATTCGTAACAGCAGGGGGGCTGTGAAATCTAAATAGTTTGGCCCTTGAGCAGCAACGGAAACCGAAGCCGTGGGTAAGCAAGTGATATTATAGAAAGCTCACATAGCGGTATTGAATAACACAGAATAAATGATATCTTAACCAGTAAGACTATGAAAGCGATTGAAAGAGAGAGATAAACATTCAAGCGCAGTCAAAAGCGATGCAACTTTTCCTTACCTATATATAATCATGACGACGTTGATCAGATTCATGACATTGCGTACCGCTATAATTGCTTCTCTACTGTAGGTACTTATCCGACACTACTGCGCACCGATATAAGAGGCTACCACTTAACCTTGGCACTAACGTTGATACGACTAAATGTTGGGTCAATAGGAGGGCAATCGCGCAATCAATTCGCAACATTAGTGGCTGATAACTATATATTTTATTGCTTGTGCGCTACTTCACTTCTAATCCTGAAAATTCCGATGGGTCTTTGAAGCCTCGACCTTTGACCCTTGACGTTGTGACCTTTGAGATGAAATGACTTGGTTACTAGGGGACGGTCACGTGGTACGAAAGTTTAAAAGAAATTGTCTTGGAGGACAATGTTTTAAGTCGACAGCGTCACTAGCCCGATTAGACGAAATTCCTTCGGCGACCGTTGTTGAGGCTGATAGATGGTCCCAAAAAGATGGCGTCGCAACAGCCGTTGTCCAGCCACAGAAGCTGCGAATGCAACGGTGGCGTACGCTCGCCGGATTTGTGTGACACATTCTCTTTGAAGAACTCGCGAGGCGTCATTTTAGATGCAGGTTTTCTCTTCTGTTAATGATGCACAAGACATTAGAATACACGGATCGCCGCGTGGGATTCACCTACGACCGCTCAGTAACTTGTAATTGTCTTCCTTATTTCGTGCTGTATCGGTTTCATCAACCGAACGATAGCTGCGACATGTGGTGTCTTTTCAGGTCACGTGAGGCATGAAACAGAACTGCAATAAAACTGCTGATATGTTGTCTGTTTTCGTTCCTGTTCTTGAAGCAGGATACCTTAAGCATTGCAGTGAATTGAAATCAGGCATGTACCAGCGATTATATTGCGGTTTCGTGCTTCACGTGACCAAAACACACCTTACACGTTAAAGCAATCAATCGATTGTTGAAACCAAATCGACAGAGCACGGAGGTGAAATTCAATTACAAATTATTGAGCGGTTGTAGGGGAACACATCGGAGTCATACATGTATACTACTGTCTATCGTAACCTGCTTCGTCACCTGCTTCTCTATAACTAGTCCTTTCCTCGAAGCATCCAGCAGCAGTGTGCCACTCAGAGCTTGGCATTGCGTTCTTCGACTGAGTTCTTTTTCTCATGGATGTGCTTATTTTGAAAGCGCGTTTTTGTCTAAAGGCGGACAACCTGTCACATTTGCAAACAGAAGGCCTGTTTGTTCTGCACCTTGAGAACCGGAAACGAGGCGACTATGCTTAAACATCAAAACGATCACCGAAGGTGAAATAGTGACCAAAATTCAAGAACGAAAATAACCACTCCTTCATTAAAACTGATTACAGAATTTTTTTTTTTACTTTTCCCTTCAAACAGCCACGGTCCCTCGGTGTCGCTTTTAGAGTTTTAAAAGGTTTGAGCAGCCAACTATGCACTGGCTTGTTTCTTAACATCATCGAAGGTGTGCAGTCTTTGTCAAAAATATACAGCCCAATGGATTTACTTCTAAGCTCTGTGCTCTTTAGCGCATTTCACAGTCCTGAACTTTGGAGGGTTGAGGACTTGAGTTCCTCCGGCCATCGTGAGATTAGGGTCCTTGAGTTATGAAAAAGGAGCCACGCTGCAGGGTTCAGAAGCAGGCCCCTTGAACTGTATACTTTTGACAAAAACTGTGCATGAACCTAGATTCGCGATTGATTGAAAATTTTATTGAAATAATTGTAATCTAATCAATGCTCCATACAACGTGAGCTATTCAATATACGAGTGCATTGGGAAAACGCACTGAAGCGGACGGGGAGTGAGGCAGACGCGGCCCGCCTCTTGTTCGCGGTGTTGACGGTAGGCGGCGCAGCCATCGACATGCGCACGGAGTATAGTTCAGTGCGCCGCTAATATAACTCTATCCGGCGCAGTTTACTCATTGGGTTATGGTCAGCGTCAAGGAAAACGACATGGCTCTTTTGTCGCTGTCGTCGTCAATGCAGCCATCGCTGCATGCCTCACACGGGAAATGCGACAGCCCGCTTTTGTCGTCCTGCCCGTCGCGCGGTCAGTCGGCGAAGAGCCCGGCCCTCGTGGTGAATTACCATGCGCGTCGAAAATGTCCGACAAGTGAAGGTCAGTCGCTGCGCGCGTCAATCGATGCCGGCAAGCCGAACGATGTCCAAGGCCCATACGCTGCCAGCCCCGCTGTTGCCGCAGTCGCTTCCGCGGAAACTGCTCTCTTTCTCTCTCTACCATACTCCTCTCCCGTCATTGCGACACACGCGCTCTGAAATTCATGCAATCTGCTGGCGTATTGCTTATCTCGTTATTATTTTTTTTTGAAGCGTCTCCATTTCGAAACGATCTTATTCCCCTGGATGCGTTGGTCTCTTACAGCAGCGGTGGGTCGCTCCCGCATGTGCGCTTTTTATCATTCATTCATTCATTCATTCATTCATTCATTCATTCATTCATTCATTCATTCATTCATTCATTCATTCATTTACGATGTACATTGCAGCTTTGTATTGTGTTTCAGCTTTGTACTGTATTGTTCAGCAATTGCACTCCTGTCTTGGCATAAGCTGACAGTATGCATAAATAAATTCACTCATGCATTCGTTTCTTTATTCCCTCTTATCCTTGTTCGTTCATTCATTATAATGTTGTAACGTAATTCGAAGGAATTAATCTCGATCACTTTTTTTTTTACCGTCATCGAGATCTCGGAGGCCGCTGCAACAGCAAGTGCCAAAACAAGATTTGCTAACAGAGATGTTCATGACGCACGTTGAAATCAGTTGCGTATGGACCGAATGCGATTAGAAAGCGCTGATTTATTTATTTATTTATTTATTTATTTATTTATTTATTTATTTATTTATTTATTTATTTATTTATTTATTTATTTATTTATTATTTTATACATGAAATGCGACAGGAAAGGAGTATTAAATGAGGAATGGACACAATGTTCAAATGAAGATATTCGATGCCATCGAAGCTGACGTGATGGTAGCGCCGCATGGTGTCACCTCTGAAAGTTCAAACATTCTGCTTCCTCTCCCTGCCCACCTCCCCAAACCAATTTAAGATACTTTTTTGTAATCGATCACATACTGTGTACCAAATGCATTACAAGCAGGAGAGATCGATTAGAACTTCGTCCTTGACTAAATGCATTCATAATGCTAAAGCAAGCACTGAAAGATACAAAGCATATTTATACAGAACTAAAGGAGACGGTGTCTCGCATAAAGAACTTATTTCGCCCTGTCTCTGCAGCCAAGGGTGCACCGGCTGAATCTGCTGTACCGCGATTCATACTTTTGCCTTGTGACTGTCCGTCTTTGTGAGATGTTTCAAATTCATGTGCGTATGCAAATGCAAACGCGCATCGCATCCACAATCTCGAGCCACGCCTATGCGAGCGGCCTAAATAAGAAGCGGTTGGAAGCGAATTTTAACTGTTTGTAAAGAAAACACAGAGGAAAGTGGGAGCAATGCACATTCATTCATTCATTCATTCATTCATTCATTCATTCATTCATTCATTCATTCATTCATTCATTCATTCATGAAAAGTACAAAGCAGTTCTTTTCATGTACGCATATGTTACGCAGCAGTTATTGAGAAGTGAAAAGGAAGGCATTGACTTAACATGTGGACACCAAAACAATGGCCGCGCTCAGTCGCATAACTTTAAGGCACGTGTTGAAAGGTAAGCTCGTTGAATAATAATAATAATAATAATAATAATAATAATAATAATAATAATAATAATAATAATAATAATAATAATAATAATAATAATAATAATAATAATAATAATAATAATAATAACGTTTATTTGCACTAAGTACCGTTTACACTAAGGGTGCTGGAGGCCTGCAGAAAAAGCTGTCATGAAGACAGCTTGACGAGGCTGCAGGCACCCTATGCACTCGTCATTTCACAGCGTCGCAAAAACAGAAGTTATGAAAAAAATTTGAAACGTAAATCTACACTAATAAACAGTTTGTCAGGGATATCATACAAAACAGAAGGAGTGAGCTGCGTCGAACAGCATTCATTACACAATGATCTCAGCCACACATCTGAGAGAAGAATGAAATGGGAGAGCAAAAAAGGAAAGCGCAAGGCACTATACCGTCACTTGGGCACAAAGCAAGTAAACAGACAACACTAGGAAAATAATCGTCAAGTCATTGAAATGTGCTTTCAAATCTTTGAAAGAGATATTCTGAAGGGATATTTGATGGGTCAACTGTTTATGGGAATCCCTCAAGGTGGAGTAGATTTGTAATAAGGGAGTAATTATTCATTGACGTCCACACGAGCGTCCTGTAACTGAACGTCCTGTAACTGGTTTAGTATCCTAGGTAGTTAGTTTTGTAGTGTCTGCATTCTATATGTCGTTCTATACAACCTACGGCATACACAACGTAATGATTCTTTACGCCCGACTCGCGCAGTATTACCGTTCTTAGCCAGTCGTGAATTCCTCGGCAGTCAAAACGGATGACCCAGTGACCGACGCATTTGATCCGAGCCACCTTCGCACGAGCCCTGAGAGTCATTCTTTTCAGCAGCGCAGGGGACAATGGACGAGACAAGTGCACAGACATAGCGCTTATCTTACAACTGGTTTTTATTGAGGCGATTTCCACTACTTAAATACGGTGGCAACCAATCTCAAATGAAAAAGACAGATACACAAAATAGATTGGCTATAATGACAATTTCTGAGCACAGGTCTACAGTAGCACGTTTTTCTGTTCTCATCAAGGAAACGCAGTTCCTTATCAGACAGAGCTTTTGTGGCAACGCTTACGCATTCATTTTTGAATCTATTTTCAGTCAGTGCCGAGTGCTGTCAGATAACTGAACAAAAATCACTCGTGAAATCATTGAAGCCCATGAAATCCATAGATTCAAAGATGAATGCGTAAGCGTTGCCTCAATAGCTCTGTTTGATAAAGAACTAAGTTTCCTTGATGAGAATAGAAAAACTTGCCCAACTGGTCTTGTGCCACTGTAGACCTGTGCTCACGAATTGGTTTATCGGGGGTTTAAAGTCCCAAAGCTACTCAGGCTATGAGAGACGCCGTAGTGAAGGGCTCCGGAAATTTCGACCACCTGGGGTTCTTTAACGTGCACTGACATCGCACAGCACACGGGCCTCTAAAATTGCGCCTCCATCGGAATTCGACCGTTGCGGCCGGGATGGAACCCGCGTCTTTCGGGCCAGCAGCCGAGCACCATAACCACTTAGCCACCGCGGCGGCTGTGCTCAGGAATTGTCATTATCGCCAATCTATTTTGTGTATCTGTCTTTTTCATATGAGATTGGTTGCCACAGTAATTAAGTAGTGGAAATCGCCTTAATAAATACCAGTTGTTAGTTCAGCGCCGTGTCTGTGCACTTTTCTCATTCTTTGTCCCCTGCGCTGCTGAAAAGCAATGTCACACCAACTTGCCCAAGCTTCTACATTATTACCTGAGAGTCAATCCAACTATAAAAAAACGCCGTGCATTTGCATAAAGGTTAGCGCACGCGCAAGAGCTTAGCATGTACGGATTTGCTGAGAGACTTAGAGATCCTGTAGACAGCCAAGCAAGGTGTAGTTTAAGCGTGAGTTGCTCAGGGTAGGACTTGACTCTAAAGCTTTTTGAGCAGTGGAAAATTTGATTGTATTGATTTGTTTTTTTCTTAAGTTTTGATGGAGACATTTATAATTTGACTTCGGCCCTGTTTATACAGGTAGCCTGAGATACTAAGGTGGAGTGGGTAGACATGAAATAAGCATTTGATAGTCATTTTTTAAAGCTTATTACAGCCAATTAGAAATGGGCGGAACACTGATGACAATGTACTATAAGTTTATGTCATCGTAATAAAAACGGAAGCCGGTATAGACAAGACACTCGTGTGCTGTTCGATTTCAGTGCAGGTTAAAAAACCCCAGGTAGTCTAAATTATTCTGAAGCCCTTCAGTACGACATCTGTCTCCGTCTTTCTTCTTTCAATCCAACGTTTCTCCCTTCCCTCACTGCGTGGTTGAGGTGCCCACAGAAAAGTGCGACAATCCCTGGGCTTTTAGTTACTTCAAAACCATTTTTTTTTTCAGCCGTTACAATGAATTCTCAGCACCTAGTCCAATTTTCACGCCTGATAGCCAGTGGTGCTGGATTCACGTCGGTTTTCACGTGAAACAAGATACATCACAATCCTTCAGGTGCGGGAAATAATGGTAGACTGCGGATAAATTCGACTGTGTGAAGTTAACGTGCTCTGAAATACCGGCACCCTGGCGCCTTTGTATTCCGCATGCATCGAAATGCAGCCGGAACAGAACTTGCGGGCTTGTACTGAACAGGCGAACGCTGTAGACATAAAGTAACGTCTTAGTTTGACGGAATCCCGACTGGCGAGGAGGGAACATAATAGCAGAAAAAGAGGATCACTCGCCAAAAAAGGCGCTTAAAACAACATCAAAATAACGTCGCCAAAGGCCGCACGAAAGAAAATGCCTTGGCTGAACACTATCAAGTTGCATACCATGCCATCGATTGGAACAACGCCTCAGTCATCGCGACGGAGAAGTATTTATCGTCCCGTTTACTTCTAGAATCACTTCCCATTCAAACGACACCACATGTATTAAACCAAACGAGGGGTAATCTTCCTGAGATCTACGCATGCTCATTACGTCACCTGCACCGTACATAAGTAGCCACCTTCGACCATCCGCTGCCATTGTGAACAGGGGACCCGTACGGGCCCCGAAACGTCTTTGTTTTTCCTTTTTTCTTTTTTGGCGAGTGCTCCTCTTTTTCTGCTATTAAAGTAACGTCTTGCGGTGATGACTAAATAAATGTTTTTACCGCCATCACCACCAACACCTGCACAGAACTACGTATGGCGGTAATGCCATCCAGATATTCCTTCGTCAAGAGATCCACGTAGGAGGGGAGAGGAGGCCTTTGATGAGGCGCAAGATGTCCAGGAGTTCGTTTAAATGTGAAGGTGCGAGGCCCTATGTCGCGCTAGTGGCCACACTAAGTGAAATTTATCCAAAGTTGAGTTGAATTGAGTTGTTGCTGTATGCTACGGGTGGGAATTAGCCTTGCTTATTCTGCCGGCAATTGCTCCACCGTAGCGTCACTTATATGTTAATAAGGACCTAAAACCTGTCGGATATGTCCCGCTATGCGCACAGTCACTTATAATAGTACATATCCCACTCCCGCAGTCACTATCTATGCACACATTCACTCACAGCAGAACAAAGTCCACTCCAGAAGTCACCATCTATGCACATATTCAGTCACAGTAGAACATCGTCCATTGCAGTGCCGCCATCCATGCACACATTCGCTCATAGTATAACATAGTCCACTCCAGAAGACACCATCTACGCACAAACGCTGCCACCCAGCGTATGCGAGTACCTTTCTGGTTCGTCGCCGGGCTGTATTCTGGCCACCGTAACTTCGTTGAAACAACACAGTATGTAGACGAAATGCACATTTAATTGTGAGCACAGTGTTTTGTTCTTTTCACTGGAGTTGGTAGGGGATGTGGCACTGAAGAGCATGGACAAGTGGCATAACTGGCAACCTTTCATCTTTGAATACTGCATGGACCGAAAACTTTACCAAATACGCAAGAACAGCGGTGTACTCTGTTTTATTTCTTCTTCTGTATGTGCCTACAAGTGCGCCGAAGCCTTCAAAAGTGAGAAGTGGGAAAGGGGGGGGGGGGGGGGCGCGGAGTGTTCTGTTCGGTATTCTGTACCTTACTGCGCCATGATGCATAACCGCCATTGAAGGTGCTCTTCGCCGCATTGCTTTTTTGTCGTGCGCGGCAGCCCAACGACAATGGTGCGCATATTTCACCCCAGACAAGGCAGCCGCCTCAGAGCATCGTGCCCCAGTTTTGCCGGCGAGGCGGCGGTCGCTATTCTCTTGCTGTCAAACGCCATCGACCAGTGGAGGTCGATGCGTTTGCGCCGAGCACGCGACGGTAGCGCGGCCCGCTTCTTTTGCGTGGATAAGCGCGCGGCCCTGCGAACGGCCGCGCAGCAAAACAGGTCGCCCTCGGCTCAAACCCCGTATGCACGCACGCCAGGAACCGGGGCTCGTTTATTAAAGAATCTTGGACCCAATTTCGATGGCGCGTGGTACGAAGGAGCAGCGACCCGGTCAATAACTACGTTGCAGCCGCCCCAATTGCAGAGAGAGAGAGATAGTACAAAAGAATAGAGAGGGAATACTGAAAGAAGGAATAATAATAATAATAATTGGTTTTTGTGGAAAGGAAATGGCGCAGTATCTGCCTCATATATCGTTGGACACCTGAACCGCGCCGTAAGGGAAGGGATAAGGGAGGGAGTGAAAGAAGAAAGGAAGAAAGAGGTGCCGTAGTGGAGGGCTCCGGAATAATTTCGACCACCTGGGGATCTTTAACGTGCACTGACATAGCACAGCACACGGGCGTTTTTCCTCCATAAAAACGCAGCCGCCGCGGTCGGCTTCGAACCCGGGAACTCCGGATCAGTAGTCGAGCGCCCTAACCACTGAGCCACCGCGGCGGGTCTGAAAGAAGGAAAAATGTGAAATTACGGGGATAGAAAAGAGGAAAAGAAGGCGCAGCGAGGAGGGATAGGGAAATAGGACGAAAGTGCACGAAAGTGAACCAGGTGTGAAAGAAATGGCAGTGGATAGAATTGAAGAAACAGAGAGAAAGAAAAAATTGAAAATTGATTTTTGGGGAAAGGAAATGGCGCAGTATGTGTCTCACATATCGGCGGACACCTGAACCGCGCCGTAAGGGAAGGGATAAAGGAGGGAGTGAAGGAAGAAAGGAAGAAAGAGGTGCCGTAGTGGAGGGCTCCGGAATAATTTCGACCATCTGGGGACCTTTAACGTGCACTGACATCGCACAGCACACGGGCGCCTTAGCGTTTCGCCTCCAACGAAACGCGGCCGCCGCGGTCGGGTTCGAACCCGGGTACTCCGGATCAGTAGCCGAACAAACTAACCACTGAGCCATCGCGGCGGGTGAGAGAAAGAGCGAGGCACTGAGAAATGCAGAAAGGAAAGGCCAAGGGGCTTGCCAGCTGGAAATTCCTGTTAGCTAATCTAAAAAGAGGAATGAAGAGAAAAGGCGAGAAAGTTAAGAGGAGATAGTGGCAAAATCAAGCACAATTTCTGTATAGCTGCCATTCAAGGAAGTAAACAAGCGAGGCAGTTAAAAGAAAAGGACTAAAAGACTCTTCGATGTCCGCCACGGTGGAATGCCAGGTCTACACCCCCCCCCCCCCCCCCCTTTTTTTTTTCCAAACCGCGGGAGCATCGACTGCAGGTAACGATTTTTACGCAACAGCGTTAAGCTCTCGTTCACCGGAGGAACAGCCGTATTCGTTGGCTTCGGCGTTGCGTTGGGTTGTCGAGAAAGTCCCGATTGGTCGAAAAGGTCCCCCTAATTTTTAAAGCCTCTAACTCCGATATTATTGCGCGAGCTGTCAATGCGAAGGCTTTTGAAAAAAAAGCCTGTTTCTCGATGTCGTCTTCGTAGTCGTGAGAACGGGTCCGTACTGCACAGTATGACCGGAAAGGGGGGGGGGGGGGGTGGAGGCACCCAGTTGTATAACCATTTGTGTAATTGGATTAAATTTAATAGGTCAGCAGTGAACGCATTAGTTTTCGTTGACGACATGCTATGACGCCGACGCAGTTTAAGGAAGAGGAGTTCCTTCATGCATTTATAATGCACGTACAGCCGCCGTAAAAAGTATACAGCCCATGGCGTTTGCTTCTAAGCTGTTTAGCGGGGCTTCCGAGAACATCTAGTTAGTCGAGAGCTTGGAATGATTGAGGACGCGAATCCATTCCTCTTTCGAGATATTATGGTCGCTGAGGATGCATAACCTGGCACGCTGCAGGGCTCGGAAGTAAATCCCTTGGGCTTTATACTTTTGATGGGGACTGTACTTCGGGCAAAAAAGACATCAGTACAACCACATCGCTTGCGTTCCTTCGTTCATCGTTGCCTAGTTTCCGTTAGACGCGTAAAATCCTTAGTCATTACCAACTAGCCGGGCCTAGGGCATTAATTACCCTTAGCAGCTGTCGCTGTAGAAGTGGCGCCAGGGTGCGTTCAATTCTTAATCCTCACTTAAGAATACGCAAGTAGTACACTCGGTTGGCGGCTGTGAGCTGGCAACATGGCACGGGCGTTGTGATGTATTTGCAGAGGGGCGGCATTAGGTCTTTAAAAACTCTCACAATTCTCCCTCTGATGTGTGCCAAGAAGAGTCGGCGGTAGGTGTAATGCACGCCCGCTCTCCTATGTTATGAGGACACTCTCCCGCATGTTCACCTTGAAGACGTTATCAGAGCTGTTACAGTTTAATAGCACCCCCACTAATATGGAACTTCGCACCCGAACCCAAGTGAGCGTATCACTTTCGGGCGGTAGATGTACAGTCTTACCCAAAAGTAGCCAGGCGGCCTGGTTTGCTTCTAACTTCTATAGCGGAATGCTTATTGCGGCCATCAAGCTACAAATCGTTGTGAGTTAAGGAGAGCCCTTTCCCTCACCTTCCATTATCTTCTGTCTTTTAGTGAAGCCGTAGGGGCTGCACTATATGAGAGAGGAGCAAGCCACGCAGCCTGGTTATTTTCGGCAAAAACTGTACGTGGGAGTCTAAGATTACAACATAATGATAATAATTGGATTTTGTGGAAAGGAAATGGCGCAGTATCTGTCTCATATATCGTTGTACACCTGAACAGCGCCGTAAGGTAAGGGATAAAGGAGGGAGTGACAGAAGAAAGGAAGAAAGAGGTGCCGTAGTGGAGGGCTCCGGTATAATTTCGACCAAGCTTACAACATATTCCGCCTTCTACGTCGACGCTGTTTAGCAATAAGAGATTCCCCTGCAAAACTACGGTTGTGAAATAATGTGCGCTGGGGCGCTTAAATTAGGCACAGACTTTCGATATTTCTGAAACACTCACTAAAAGTGGCGATAAGCTCAATCAAGAAACCGACGAAAATGTGCCATTTTCTGGCTATTGTTTCATAGAGCCTACGGTGTACTGTCTGTATTGCGGTACTCAGCAATGTATAAAATAGCCAGACGTCGATTCTAATTATTATTTTGATTCACTCGGACTGCCATTTTTCCCAGCTCACATTCTACCGACTCATAAGCTGGGAACGGCGGATTGTACACCAAGAAAAGTGATTATGCCGCATAAATAAGACCCGCCGCGGTGGCTCAGTGGTTAGGGCGCTCGACTACTGATCCGGAGTTCCCGGGTTCGAACCCGACCGCGGCGGCTGCGTTTTTATGGAGGTAAAACTTCAAGACACCCGTGTGCTGTGCGATGTCAGTGCACGTTAAAGATCCCCAGGTGGTCGAAATTATTCCGGAGCCCTCCACTGCGGCACCTAATTCTTCCTTTCTTCTTTCACTCCCTCTCTTATCCCTTCCCTTACGGCGCGGTTCAGGTGTCCAACGATATATGAGACAGATACTGCGCCATTTCCTTTCCCCAAAAACCAATTATTATTATTATTATTATTATTATTATTATTATTATTATTATTATTATTATTATTATTATTATTATTATTATTATTATTATTATTATTATTATTATTATTCATAAATAAACATACAAGGAAAATTACGCTCCGGTCAGTTCGTATTGCCTCGACATAGCTGATCGAACCAAACCAATTGAGCAAATATCGCTCACTGTGCATATGTAGCTGCGAATCTCGTCGGTGGCGATGCCCGTATATTCTTGTTTTGATACGCCATTAATTTGGAGGAAATTAATCTGAAAATCTTCTATCTAGAGTGACAGTAAGCGGCGAAAATACAACGATCTACCTTTCCGCTTACTTCGTAGCATTTGTTTAAACTCCCTGCGTCGTGTCCTTATTTGCCGATGGAGGCTGGCCAAAACATATGCGGATAAGAGCGAGAGTGGTTGTGCGTGCTGATTTATGTGGGCGTGTGAACGCGTAGGCCGAGACCGGGGGAGCTCGTCTAATGCCTTACGATGCAGGTTAGAAAAATGGGAAGGCGGTCGATGAGTAACAGGCAAAATCAGTCCACCTTTCTCATGTGTTCCAGCAGAGTGCAGTGGACATTGGAATATGGAACAGGCACTGATCAATGCGGACGCCTAGCTGCGGCGACCGCTATCTAGGTCGATGTTTTCCGGCCCGAAACAGAATTCCCGCACCAGTGAAACATGAAATATGACACAGTCGAGCCCGACAGGTCGGACTTGTAGTATGTGTGCACACCCACGTTTTTGCACAAATATGTGCGCTTGCTTGGGGCCTCGCGCCGAAAAACACATATGGACACGAACTATACGTATGGTATAAAGGCCGTGAATCATTGTTCCTTCCTTCCTTCCTTCCTTCCTTCCTTCCTTCCTTCCTTCCTTCCTTCCTTCCTTCCTTCCTTCCTTCCTTCCTTCCTTCCTTCCTTCCTTCCTTCCTTCCTTCCTTCCTTCCTTCCTTCCTTCCTTCCGTCCTTCCTTCCTTCCTTCCTTCCTTCCTTCCTTCCTTCCTTCCTTCCTTCCTTCCTTCCTTCCTTCCTTCCTTCCTTCCTTCCTTCCTTGGCGAACGATCATTGCAAAGGAAATTTTCCGGCTAACAGAAAGGACGATTTTCACTTGTCTTAAGTTTATCTTTCCTGAATACTCTCTGTATTGCGCAAAATTTTTGTTGTAGGGATGATAATAATACTGATCCACATTGTGCAGTGCGAAGTGCCGTCAACTAACCAGGGCACAGGTTCGCGGTGGTGTTTGCACGCAAGACCAATGCGTGCTTCCCCGACTCAGTTTTCATAACTCACAGACTCATAATAGACGCCGTGGTAGATAACGACCTGTTTGTACTCGGTCATTTATGCAATCCCTGGAACAGAAAAAAAATACAGCAGTTTGACAGTAGTCCTCATACTGCTGAGCTACTCCCGCACTCCCTCCACTTGTAACCCTGACTCTCCAGAGGTTCATGGTTCATCAGCATGCCCCAGCTAGGTGTGGTACCTAGCTCATCTCGTAGCCTCGAAGAGAACAATAAAAATGGCCCTATAAACTGACCTCACTAAGTGAAGTGGTAGCAGTGGGTGTATCACTTTAAAACTGGACCTTGACCACACAGGCCGCCTCCGTGCAAGAAATCCACTCCGCCACGGTGGCTCAATGGCTAATGCACATCGCTGTTATAGTCCAAGGTCGAGAGATCGAATCCGGGCGGCGGCGGCCGCATTCTCACGCAGACGGGACGCAAAATATGCCTGTGCGCTGTGCCACGTCAGTGGTGGTTAAAATTATCCCGAGGCCCTCCACTGCGCGATGTCTTTCATAGGCAACGCCCATACTCGAACCGCGTGGCAATAACGCGATGGATCGTATATAACTATCAGATTCGTGTTGACTAGTTAGCTGTGCAGAGAAAAACTTGCCGTCAACAGTCGGTATGTTGTCGCATGCAAAACTTTTTAATCTTGCCAGTTACAGAGCTGCCCATAGCGTTCATGTATAAGAAAACGGCACTCTGTGTGGCTCATAATTCAGGTGCTTACAGATTGCCGCGACGCCCGCGGTTCATAACGTAAACTGTATTGCAAATTGTTGCAAACTTCAAGGTAGTTGATAAACGCTCAACCGGCGGACTACAAAATCAGTTAAACAGGTGCACTGAACCGTAGATAAATTTTGTGCAAGCACCTAGAAAATGGTGCCTGGGACTACTGTCACTGTTGCAGGCGAAGTTTCCAAATTAGTAGTCACACTTTGTTTTCCCAAACCTATACCTTAATACTTGCCCCTGATGCGGCAACCGCCCAAGACTCTACCACATCTCATGTCGCTGTATTGGTAAACTACCACTCCTAAATGCACCACACGCATGGTTCGAATAGGGGGAGGAACCACTGTCCAGCAATGATCCGGAAAGTCGGTCGGTCGGTCGGTCGGTCGGTCGGTCGGTCGGTCGGTCGGTCGGTCGGTCGGTCGGTCGGTCGGTCGGTCGGTCGGTCGGTCGGTCGGTCGGTCGGTCGGTCGGTCGGTCGGTCGGTCGGTCGGTCGGTCGGTCGGTCGGTCGGTCAACAATTAATTAATCCGAACTGATAGGATCAAACAGCACTGGTCGCATGATGTCGTGTGACGTCCCAGCGTCGCAAGCATGCTGCTTCTACGTTACATCACATTGGAAAGTAGTCACGTGACGCTGAGACATCACAGCCTTCGGTTGCTGGCCCCTGACAGTGAGAGTGCTCTGAAGCCCCTAAAAACTTTCTTAATAAAGGTATTGATATACATGAGAAACGAGTGGGCAACATGCATAAAAACCCACGTTTCTGGACAAAAACCAACTGTGTGTGCTCGGTGCCTGGTCATTTAACGCTTTCTCAAGGTTATATATGACTTTTTAGTATGACGGACTGCACGCGCCGTTGTCAGACTCACGCTCAGCTCGCATCGAAGTCGCGTATTCCGACCAGCACGCGAGCAGAGGTGCAGCTTTTTCGTTTTTTTTAGCACTCGCGTTCAGACAACCACAGTGCAGCCATTTGTCGCCACAAAAATCGACAGGGCGAAATGAGCGAATCATATCGACCTCATGATTCCCGTAGACGGCGGCTGTATACATCACTCATCCTCGAGCAAACACGTCCTCGTGTGCGCTTACTGCAGGCGTGTCGGCGTTTTGCGATTTATTCGCGCAGTGGTTATCTCCGAGCGGTGCGCACTCTGGCTTGGGCGAACCTGTTTATATGTGAATGCACGAAATGCTAGAGTTCACTATTACTCGTAACGACCGGCTGGCGTGCTTTGCACCCAGGCAGGAGGAGACTGCGCATGCGCGTTGCGACACCTGCGCCCTCTGTTTGCCGAAGTCCTGAACTTTCGAAAGTGCAAGGAAAGCTAAATTTCTATTGAATTTTCAAAAACAATAGCTGACAGAAAGGAGGGCACGAAGAAACTAGGACAGACACCTTACCACTTGGACGAAGACATACCGGCCATTATGTGTCATGCAAACTTGTCATTAACTTTACATTGCAGAGTAATAAAGAAAAAATGAGCCGTGCTGTTAGTTTGGAACCACGACTGCGTGCACTAAGAGCCTTTTAAACTTTAAAAAAAAGGTCGTTTGAGAGCAATGCAAAAATGGTCGCGTCATAGTTGCGCCCAGAGGTCTTTAATCAAAGAGCCTGCTTACGTATCTGCGTACGTACACCCTACGTAAGTAGTTTGTAGGACGCGACATTTGGGTTCAAATAATTCTTTGCATCCAGGATTAGTTGCTTGAGATGTAATGGCGCAGTCTGTAGTTACCACACTCAGATAATGACTGCAGATATCTCTTCAAGGGTATGCTTGCAAAAACAGCGGTGAAATTATGAAATTAAGTATTTTCGCAAATATTTCGTTCCAGGAACTTTTGGCTGCGAGTGTACGTGCACGTGAGTGCGTTTTCCTGATACGCATCTCTGTTTGTCGAACGTTCGCAGGGGAGACTGTTTTGGCTATGCTGCGTAGACTTTGGCTTTCTTGCGTATAATAATTTTCCCATTACTGGTTCCAAGAGTGACCTCAGGGCCATGCAGTTAAAGTGTGTGTTTCGATGCGGCTAGATTTGGACTGTAAACAAAAGCTACACCTTGTTAGCATGCAGTATTTTGAGTCTGATAGTGGGGAAATACCTAACTTACCAAAGTTATTAATAATAATAATAATTGGTTTTGGGGGAAAGGAAATGGCGCAGTATCTGTCTCATATATCGTTGGACACCTGAACCGCGCCGTAAGGGAAGGGATAAGGAAGGGAGTGAAAGATGAAAGGAAGAAAGAGGTGCCGTAGTGGAGGGCTTCGGAATAATTTCGACCACCTGGGGATCTTTAACGCGCACTGACATCGCACAGCACACGGGCGCCTTAGCGTTTTTCCTCCATAAAAACGCAGCCGCCGCGGTCGGGTTCGAACCCGGGAACTCCGGATCAGTAGTCGAGCGCCCTAACCACTGAGCCACCGCGGTGGGGTATTCTTTTTTGTTTTCCTCCAAATGAAGCAGCTCCTTGCTATCTTCTCAACTCTGGCAGCGGATCAAGATAAAAAAAATGGAAACTATGCGCTCTGATCTCTATAGAACCGGACCATCAAAATTCTTTTTCTTTTCTTACTTGTGTTTTTATGTATGATGTATAGATACATGCACAGAGATTCGAATGTATTTAGCGATGCAGACAAATTTTCTTGGTCGTGGCAGAACGGCTGCGAAATGAGATGAAATTTTAAACGGATGCTAATCGAAGGCGCGGAAATAAGAAGCTGCTCATTAAGGCGACGAACGAATTTTCACTGCCAAATGCTCTCCCTGAGCGGACAACGGAAGAAAAAAGTGGGCTCATTATGACATACATGACGGAAGCTAACAGTCCACGAAAGCAAGGAGCATAAGGGAAGCTCTTTTTTTTATTTTAAATTGTAACCTGTCGAAGAATACGACAGAGCCGATGCCACCATACAACAGAAATTTTGGTCGTCTTGTCGTTACGACAGATTTTTCTGTACTTTTGAGAAGTTGTCTGTTGTCGCGACAGAACTAGCTCTGCCGTTACGACAGGAGACTGCTTAATACTACAGAAAATCTTGGTGTTACTGCAAGAATTTCTCTTGTGAGGTCCCAAATGGAACAGGAAAATCTGTTTTGACAAAAGAAACATTTTTATTCTGTTTTTCTTTAGAGTGGTGTTGATAAATAAGAGATTAATAGGGTTAATATTTCAATATAACTGATAAGAAAGGAGAAGAAAAACAGCCTCATGTTGCCTGTGGGATCCGAACTTACGACCTCCGAATTTCGCGCCCAGTGCTCTGCCAACTGAGCTACGGCGACGGCTGTCCAGTCTTCTGCTTTCAGGGGTGTTTGTGCGTAGTGTAACCGAACCTTGAGGACGTTCACCAGCGCCATCCTCGTTCATAGCGGCGGACGTAGTACGTCCTGTACTACGGCGAGTGCCACGCAGGAACGTGATCGAACATTGAGGGCGGAAGCTGTGCGAGAACCCTCTTATGCTACATATATGACATCAACACTGCCAGAATCGAGGTCCTGGTTAGCTATTGTGCGGACAAGGGTAGGCAAAAGAGGGGCCCTTGTCGACGTCCAGCGTTGGACTTCGTGCTCTACGCTTTCAATCCGCACGTGAAGGCGTGCCGGATTTGCGAGCCAACGTCCCCTAAAGTGTGGTGATTGGGCGTTCCAGGGCAGATTATGGCAAGCCATACGAGTATATGGGGGGAGAAAAGAGGTTTTTCGTAAAGGTATGACGTTCTGTGCCGTGCGCTGTGCCCGGGCTCTCTTCGTTGAATGATGCTATTTTAGCAATTCAAAGTAATAAGAAACCATTAGTCAAGTGCTCTCTGTTGAAGGGAATTTATCTAAGCCAGCCTGGTAAGTAGTCGTGGGGCGTGTTTTAATGTGTATTTATGACATAAATTTTCTCAGTATATCGTTGCTAGAACCCACAACGCGTCTGTACCATTTTCGCAGTGGGCACTTGAAAATAAATAGCAGTTCAACAAAGATACTAAGTAACCTTTGACCCCGCCAGCGAAATTCTCCTCAAAGCCGCTTTCATTCCGCGGTTTGTGGGGAAGCTTGCGTGCCAAGATATTCCGACAATTGCATGCAGCCTTGTTTAGCAGCCAAAGCGCGATACAAAACCCACAACTGAAAACGTCAGCACCTTTCTTCAAGTTCACTTGTAGAAGCCAACAAGAAAACAAAACTGCAATGACCCATCTCTCGGATACCTGAGGCTTTAATGAAGAAAAAAATTATCGCAACAATCGCATCTTCATTTTTCTTTTGTTTTTCAAGTTATATTATTCCTATTATCTACCGGCCTGCTTGAAATATGCTTCTGAATAGAGTCGTAAATTCGCATTGAATTTCCTTTCGGCCAAGTAATGTGGTCTCTCTCCGTGTAATAACCTCCAGAACCTGGTCGCACAAACCATAGAAGCACATCAGTTCGAAGTTTCGTTGGATTAAGTAACTCCGCTTTAAGAGTACAGCAGCGCACCTGGCGGAGCATTCGGCCGATGCAACAGGTATGGCGCGCGCGTCGCCAGTTGCCATTACGTTATAAGAAGGGGCGAAGCGAGGGAGACCTATATTGATTCATGGAGACGACGAAACTTAAGCTAAACTGCTACACCGAAAGCTTTCACGTCCGCACACCGTAGCGAGGACGAGATGGAAAAACACAACTTTTCCGGATAAAAGCTCCATTGTTGGAGCCAGCGTTTCTCTTAGTATGGACTAACACCAGGCGTTCGCGTTCCTGCCGCGCCTCCACACAGTGGAAATGTACGAACCCGCCCAGTTATCGATGTTACTGTTGTTCGTTCGATGCAGCCATTTCAGGCTGTTCTCCGAATTGAATGGAGGCCACATTTCTTTCTCCTCCTTTCTGCATTTTCTCTCCAACTTGGACTCTATCTGTCCTTTATTAGTTTTTGCTTCTCTTTATTTTTATTTCACTCTTTCTTCTTTTTTGCTAAGTGGTAGTATTTTTTTTTTGAAGCGATGTTTATTGCCTCAGGGCATAAAAACTATGAAGAGAGAGATGGGTAAGATGCTTAAATAAATGAAAACGTTGGGCTGATTTGATGAAATCAAGAAGTGAACGATGATATGGACCCTGTGTTCAGGCAATACAGCCATCCGGATTGTCCGGTGAGAGTCCCACTGCCGCCAGGTGCCGAATTCTCGTCGGCTTCAGCGCCGAAAGTGGTAGTTGTACTCGCTTGTTGTGAACTAGATGGGGGTTTCGATCCCGGCCATGGCTGATGCACTTGGATGGAGGCGATATGCAAAAACCCCCGCGTAAGAGCTCACTGTTCCTTAAAACACTTTCAAGAAGTGTAATTAAGGCGAATGCAACGAGTACGGTATACTTTGTACGTTACGGTGTTGTCTTGGCGCGCTTAAATTTTATTAGTCACTAAAGTTTTGTACTTCTTCCTTGCTGCCATTATTTTCCTTCGTTCCCTCTTTGGATCCTTCCTCCTCCTCCTTTTCCGCCGATGTTCGAGAATAATTTAGCTGATTGGTCGAGAGAGGCCACCTGACTTTGTGACGTCATCAAAATCTGCCCAGGGTTGAAGGTTGCAACGTGGACACCGGATTGTAAGTACCCTTCCCACCATGGCAGGTAGCAGTTAAATTAGTGACTGGGCGAGACAAGTCTCGTGACCTTGTGACGTCATCATAACCTTCCCACCGGGGTTATAAGCCACCCAGTTTCCAGACAGCGACTTTGATAGATAGAATCGAAATGAAAAATCAGAAAAAGTTATACATGTAAATGTTGGGACTGTCACAGCATAGCAGATACCTGCTATTGCAGCTAGCAGTTTGAATATGGTGGTTGAAACTGACGCAAACACACACAAAAGTTGCAAATGAAGCTCGACAAACGGGAAATGCTATCGCATTCCACTGTTAAAGTGATTCAAGCGTCGCCATAGTTTTTTATTTCCTTATTCTTTTGTTTCCTTAGTGCCTGTTACAAACGTGTCCCACTCCGCTCGATTACCCATTTCTCACATCGAGCGAAGTGGAGCACTGCATCGCGATTGACCTCCGCGGCGTGGCAGCACCGCTGCTGTCTTCACGGCCTTTGTGCATGGAGGAATCGAAAACTCTGGAATGACCATGACGTCACGCGGTGAGCCTTCGCAAGCCAAGTTGAAGCCGCTCCCTGCGCCGTTTTTCGCCCTCCGAGTCAGTCCCTAATGTTTTGGCCTTCGTAAGAACTGGTCACGTGACCTGAGGGCGTCGCCATTGTATCGCCCATTCTCTCAACGCTGCTCGTGGAGCGTGCTTCACGCCACGTGGCACGTCGGTGGTGGGAAGCACATGATCGATGGCAGAGCCCGAAGTCGTGCATTCTCATTGGAAGGAGGGAAAGAGAGGGAGGGGAGAGGGGAGCGGCGACGGCAGCGCATACCACCTGTGGGGGTAGAGACGGTGGCGCGGGCGGAGGCCGTGCCGGTAGACGTCGTTGTCGTCCTGGAAACGCGTACCAAGGCCAGCCTGAGAGAACGCGTCATCACGCGCGATGACAATCGCCGCCCGCGCGCTGCTATTTATTGACCTCGCATGGAGTTCCCTCTCGCCAGCTCGTCCCGTCAGGCCAGCTGCTTCTTTGTGCGGCGACCTAAGAATAAGCAGAGCGACGAGATGAGGTCGGCGATAATGGCCGGGCTGAACGCGAGAACGCTATGAAATTGGACGTATGAGAGTCGCATGGAGGTCTGCAGATGGTCGCTTCCCAGGGCACACGCCGGTGGAGGCATAGAAGACCTGAATGCGCGGCAGCTTTCTGTGGAAGGAAAAAAAAGCACGCAAAGAAAAGGCGAAAAGTGGAGGTCATGAGGCGGTTGCTGAACATTGCTGGCGTCTCATCCACTCCATCAATGCGTTGTTTGGTTGTCCCGAGTATATAGCCCCGCAACGACTTCGTGACGTCACCTGTTATGTGATCACCTAATGCTCTTCCCTTTGGAACTCGTTGCATGGTGGGGGTACATGCGAAATTGCAGAGTATAGACCAAAACAAACAGCGCTGCATTTTCACAGTGTATTATGGAAGTTCACCGGTACGTATTTTAAGCAAGAGGCCTCGTAAAATATAGTTTACGCCGTCTGCTTTACGATAATGCCCTCGCGTTGGTGAATGTACCGCGTAAATAAAGAGTATTGGGCAGGGAATTTAGCAATCAGTTATCCTGCTGCCATAGTGTACATGCACGACAATCGCCAATATACGCGCACAGACCAAGTTCCCGGTCTGTGAAAGGGAAGAGATTGCACGAGGAAGGAGAATGGCGCCTCGACACGCGAGCTTCATTAACGTGTTGTGTTGTGATGCAGTTGTTCTTGAAGTTGTTTACGAAACAGGGCCAAGAGAGACGTCACGCACCCTGCTTCTACAGCAATAGCTGCACGGATAAGAGAGAGAGGAGGAATTTTTAGTGTGGAGGAGGGCGGAAAGTGTGACCCCAAAAGAGAATCTCTCTGCGCTGCTACTGCACGCTGTTGAAAGGGAAATGACCGATAAGAGGAGCGAGTTGATTTTATGGTTTATGCACTATGGAGGGACGCCGTAGTGGAAGGCTCCGGATTAATTTAGACCACCTGCGGTTCTTTAACGGGCACTGACTTCGCCCAGTGTACGGGCGCCTTGCGTTTAGCCTCCATCTAGACGCGGCCACCGCGGTCGGGTTCGAACCCGGGAACTCCGGATCAGCTGCCTAGCGCCCTAGCCACTGATCCATCGCGACAATCCCCCGGCAGGTAGCCAGAACAGGAGCCTCTGACGGCGAAAATACAATGAACTGCGCAGGAAATCCAGCATAACACAATTAACTGTGTCTGAAAGCACTTTTGGCTGCTACCTCTGGAACCCGCCGCGGTGGCTCAGTGGTTAGGGCGCTCGACTACTCATCCGGAGTTCCCGGGCTCGAACCCGACCGCGGCGGCCGCGTTTCGATGGAGGCGAAACGCAAAGGCGCCCGTGTGCTGTGCGATGTCAGTGCACGTTCAAGATCCCCAGGTGGTCGAAATTATTCCGGAGCCCTCCACTACGGCACCTCTTTCTCTCTTTCACTCCCACCTTCTTCTCTTCGCTTACGGCGTGGCTCGGGTGTCCACCGAGAAATGTGAAACAGTTATTGCGCCATTTACGTTGCTCAAAAACTAATTTTCAGTTTTACCTCTCGAGACGTCCAGCCTGACAGCTCGGAAGCAATAGCAGTTGCCCACTTTGGTAGCCCAGGCGGAGCTGGCCAATGGAAATGGAGTGAAATAATGAAAAAAAAATGAGCGATTCGCGAAAGGAAATGTCTCAGAAAACAGGTGCCGCAATGCGGCCACAGATTTCTCAATGGAAGTAAAAGGTGGCGCAGTTGGCTGCGTTACACTGCGAGAAAAGAGAAAGAGGGGAAAAAAACTCGCAGCACGGTTACCAATGTATAATGCGAGGTTCGTTACGACAGCTGCTTGCTGTGTTGAACATAACACTTTTTATTCGCTATTATCTGTCTTCTTTTAAAGCGAAAGCTTTTAATGGCTCATATTCTTGGTCGATATCCTGTCCGCCCGTTACATCGCCAACCGGGAGTCAAGACAACGGAAGTGACGTCATACCGTTTTGTCCGTCCGTTACACTCTTCAGCTCGATAGGAAAAAAGTCTTTGTGCACGGTGGGATTCGAACCACCATCCTTCCGTTCCGCAGCCGAGCGTGCTAACGACTACGCCACTTCCTGCCAACGCATATGTAGTTCTCCTTGTCTACGACGCTGGAGAGTGTTTGCAGAAAGGCGTCGAATCAGACGGATGCCTCCCAAACGCCATCCAGTGTCTCCAGCATTCACGACTCACAAACAGTTGTGTACTTAATCAACATCTTAACCACACACCCCTGAATTTTTGTCCTGGTAGAATGCGCATTACGCCATTATGCTGTCACTCGTGACGTCGCTGTGTTAGAACCAACCTCCTTGGCGCGGTGTTATGTCGACTCCGCTGAACCAGGAAACTTCCTTTAACAGCTGTCACTGTTAAGATTTGTAAAACTTTTTACACTTAAAAACTTTCCGTTTTCGAAAGCAAATATTCCTAAATAAGGGAGTAATTACTCATTGGCATCCACCTAGAGCAGCTATACGGCAAGAAAGGAAAGCTTTTCTTTGTTGCCGTATGACTGCGATTTTGTGGATGCCAGTGAGTGATTGCTCCCTTATTACAAATCGACTCCGCCTTGGGGGATTCCCCTAAACATTTCACCAAACATTTTTAAACTTGAAAAGTTTTGGCAGGAGAAAGATTGTCGAACAATTTACTATAAATTATTCCCAACAAGACTGGCATTTCTGTCGAAATGTTTAATTTTTAGCAAGAAGGAAGTAAAGAAGTTCAGCTGTTGTAGGATACAACTAAAAAACGAAGCGCTCAGATGCCACTGAAAGGATGCTGTTCTGTCAATGGAGTCGACCGGTTTTCATGACACCAGGTTTCATCCGATTAAGCCGGGATTGTTCCCCATTGATTTGTCACCCCTGCTATTCCACGCCGCCCAAGGGGATTGGTCAAGGGAAGAAGGGGACGGTCGGTCGACGCTATTGGCTGGAAGGGCTCCTTTGAGGGCCATTTGCCGCTTTGTTCTGGAGTTGTGTCCGACTATAGACGCACACATGGACCCAGGAAATTGAGCCTTATGTGGTATTTACTTTGTACCGCATATGTACTATCCGCAGCGAAAGTTTACAGAGTGCGGGAATAGATAAAAAAAATATTTCTGTGCAGTCACGTCAGCCAGTCTCCTAAATAAGGGTCGGAAGGTAGGAGCAGCTGTGCACGCTCCATCTAGGCGACTGCGTCGCCATGGAGCGGTACAGTAAATTTATCGCTGCGAACACAGATCCCGTAAACTTGTGCTGCCGGTTCCAAGCTGCGCACTAATGCACGGTACTGTTCCTGGAAATGGGACTTCGTCGACCGCGGTTGCGCCGCTCGGCGATCTATCATGCGGCTCTTGTGGAGACTGAGCCGCCTCATTTACATAAAGAGGTCGTCGGATGTTCGATAGTTGTTCTCTGACGGCAGAAACCGAGCCCTGTCGAGGTGTAATGTCGATATTGTTCTTTCGACTACACTAGAGGGCAGTCTAGGGGAATTATAACACTGCGACACAAAACAGGGCAGCGGTCAATAGTCTCAGGCTGGTTGCATAGGCGGCAGTCCACAGACCAAAAGAAAACAATCTCTTCATCAGACAGGCTTGTTTTGAAAGGTAAAGATTCATAAAGCTTAAAAAAATGTTATTTACTCCGACTGAGCGCGGGCCTCGATGAAAAAAATTTAGTATTGTGTGTCATGGCTCTTTACAGGATTCTTTAAGAAGGTTTACTACTTCTAGTACTATTCTCGATTGCTAGTAATAAGCCTTATAGCTTTGTAAAAAAATTCTGAATAAGCTTTCTAAAATACATATGGCGACGGTTTCCTAATGAATTTCACTTTTGGCTCGTGTTTCTTACTGTATAACACAGGGCGTTAATATTATTCAGTGCATATTTATTACACCGTATTAATTAGCAAGTGAATTAGTGTATCCTAGGTAAAAAGTTATTACTTAAGAACAGGCTAGCTTGCACGAAGTGGCTGCTTGGAAGAATAAGTCTGCCTGAAAGACGTCGTTTTGTGGCTAGTACAGAACTTTTATATTTTAAAGAAACCTGAAATATTTACAATTGCACACTGCGTGTATTAGTAAAAAGCTGATCAGTGGCTAAGTCTGCGTTTCATTGATGTATTTGTTTTTCATTAATTTCAGCCATGACGCAGGAGAGCGTCAAGGTTGTGGTCCGGTGCCGGCCCATGAACGGCAAGGAGCGGGAACAGAAATGCCAGGTGAGCCAGGGACTTTGTTTATTTGCTTATCAGCTTTTTGTTACTCTGAACCATTTACTGAAAGGCTGTTAAAGGAGCTGAAACAAAACAGCAATCAGGCATTACCAACCGATCTGATAAGGCCAAGCGCGCAATACATACAAGTTAAGGACTCATTACAATCGACATCATAAGTCTATGCAGTGCGCATCATAGGCTGTTGTGCAGAAAAATTGCGTCATAATTAGGTGAGCTCGAAGCTGTGTATGAAGAACACTATACAAAAACATAAATAAGTGGTTCGGTTGACGAATCATGTGCTCACCTCTGTTCGACGGAATGTACGTGGCCCTCTTTTCATGTGCATCTGTGCATCCTTGCTATTAAAATATATGACAGAAACAACAACAACAACAAGGAGCATTCGAAAACAAACTTGTCATCTTGTAATGCTCTTTAGAGATAAAGGCAGTGCAGTGGTGGGCGCTGAAAGGGGAAAGCAGTTCGTAATACTGTCAGTTGTCAGTAGCCTTTAGACTCGTAAAACGCGAAAGACATCGTACTCGTGGCTGTGTCAACTGTTGAAACTGTCAACTTGAACGATTCATAGGCATCACTTTTCAAATGAAGTCTTCTATTAGTAAAACAGTGATGGCATGCGATTTAATTGACAACGGCCTTAAAGGGCACTGAGAACAGGTACAAGTTCGTCTATATAGACAGGGTAAACCGTTCTAACAACAAAGGGACTACTTGCTCCGAAAACTGGAGCTTTTTATAAACTTGAAGAAACCACAAAAGTAAATGCAGATTTCGCTGTCTCTAGACGATTACGGAAGTAAAATAGGCGCGTCGACACCGATTTTCAGCCACGAATCACAGAGGCCACGCACCAACAACATTCACTTCAAAGCGGTGGTAACCCTTGCTTTTCAGTAAGGACGTCGCGAGTTCGAATCGTCTGGCGGGAAGATTTTTAAACACAATTTTCTCGGCGACAAATGCGTCTTTTGCTCCCGGATAAAAGTGCAATGTGCTCAAAAAGAGCCCGAGAATCGATTTATACTGAGAACAATAAATGCATGCTCTGGTCCTCAATCTCAGTTTAAGTTGATTATACGTCATTGTTTAGACAGGCTGATATCACACTGGCATTACTACCGCCTATGCGCTAATGGAAATATTAACGGCTTTTATTCCCACGACATGATAAATGGTTACCTGCTTTGATATAAGGTAGCAAGGTGTGCGAAGCATTAGTGAGTGGCGGAATGCATGTGACGCAGAGTGTGGTGCGGATCGACTGCGCCGCTGGCCAGTGCACGCTGACAAACCCGGCGGACCGGTCGGCGCCGGCCAAGACATTCTGCTTCGACGGGGCCTACGACGGGGACTCGACCACGGAGCAGATCTACGACGACATCGTCTACCCCATCGTCGAGGCGAGTACAGCAGGCCTCTGTTAAAGGGGCTCTGAAACGCCTTCCGAGGAGAGCACATTAACTCACTTAATCAGTGCACTGCGTTGCCATGAAAACCAGAGCCAAATAATACTCTTCTACACGCAGCAGACGACCCACAATCCCGCGTCAAAGTTGGCGAGCCCTTCCCGGCGACATTTTCATGCTCGCACCCTCCTCCGTCCTCCGCATCTGCGTAGACATGGTGAGAGGTGGTCATTGGTTAGATTCTTGCAGACGTCAGGCAGCTACCGTGGCCGCGGCCAATAAGCCACTTAGCTCCGGCGGGTCGGGAAGCTCCACTTCCAGAGGGGGGCCGGCGAAGGAGCGCCTACCTTCCAGCGTGCAAAAAGTGATGAGAGGAGAGGGAAAGGCGCGAAGACGCTGAAAATCAAATTTTAACTACAGATATATCAGCTTCCACAAAGCGCATGTAAAAAATTCTTGCTGGACACTATTCGTAAAGCGGCGTGCTTCAATATCCCAGGCATGCCGCAAAATTATTGGAGCCTCCTTCACAGCCCCTTTATTAGAGCAGTGCACGCTTGAGAGGAGTACTCAGGAGCAAGAGAGAAAACAGGCGCGCACTCGGGACGAGCACATCATGTGTTGCAGCTACCATCCTGTGTTCTCTGTGCTGAGCTCGTGTTCTGTTTTGGGCCAGATCACCCTTCTCAGTCATGTGTCGAAGAACTCAAACAGAAGTTCTCCTAGGCGCTTATCCTGTGTTCTCTGTACTGACGCTGGGGTTCTTTTCGCGCCAGATGCTCTCCGCAAGCATGCCCCCTTCTACGCGGAATGTTGTTCTTAAGCTCATAAAAGGTAACCTAACAAGGAGTATTTCCAATGGCGTGCATCATGTGTTTCCTTTACCGTGTTCTTTTCTCTGCCGGAATACTTTTCCTAAGCACTGCGTCAACCAGCCCAAAATTCTGAGCTAGCATGCTTGCCTCCTTCTATGCCGCTTCCCGCGTTGATGCTGTAGATAGGGAGTCTGCTGCCCACAGGTGTCAGGTGTGCTACGATGCCCTCTTTAGGGAACAACATTTGGGGTGGATTCTTTCACGCACCGCCAAATTTGGGCGTAGTCGCTAATTTAACATCCTTTCCTTCCATTTCTAATTTGCTTTTCAGACTTTCTTTATCCGTTCACTCACAACGAGACTAAGATGTCAGCTCCTAAGACCTGCTGCCTGTGGAAGGGCCTGTGGTAATTGCACGTGGCAACCGCGGGTTTTATCGTTATCATTTTTATTTATGCATATCTATCGAACGCCGACCAAACGCTGTCCTAACAGCATCCTGAATCTCCACTATCTAACCTGTGTCCACTGTCCTTACCCAAACAGGAGTGTAGCTGTGTGTGTTCCACGGAGGGGTCATCTGTTTAATTTCTCTTCTTGAAGTAGAATTTTACTCTTCCCGTGTTTCAGGTTTTTATCTATTTCCAACCTCTTTGGCGAAGCTTAGAAATTTGCTCTCCTCCTAACGTTTTTCGCTTCGAAGACATGCGCAGTGTTTTCGACAAGCAGCGCAAGCTCTCAAAGCCTATTGCAGTCGAACCTCGTTATAACAAAACGCTTTATAACAAAATAATGAATATAACCAAGGAATGACGATTTCCCTTGGAAGCTCGCTCGACACTGGCTATAACGAGACTACGGCTATAACGAACTAATCACCGGGCCCCTTCAACTCCTTTATAGCGAAGTTCAACTGTATATGGAGAGTCTAAGTGGCAGGAGCCGTCATGTGATATGCACAAAACCTCTTGCTTGTATAGTGTTGCCAACACAATGCGTGCAGATTGCAAGATTCGTCCTCGTGCGGTTTTTGTTCGCGGGCTAACCGCAGAGTGTCAGCGAGGGATACAACGGCACCGTGTTCGCCTACGGCCAGACGGGCTGCGGAAAGTCCTTCTCGATGCAAGGAACTCCGCGGGTGCCGCAGCAGAAGGGCATCATCCCGCGCTCGTTCGAGCACGTGTTCGAGGCCATCGCCACGGCGGACGCCTCCAAGTATCTGGTGCACGCCTCTTACCTCGAGATCTACAACGAGGACGTGCGAGACCTGCTGTCTGATGACCCACGTAAGAAGCTCGACCTCAAGGAGCACCCGGACAAGGGCGTCTACGTCCCCGGTGAGTGGTTGGTTGGATGAGGGAGTCCACTGCAATATAAAGAGAGTGAAGACTAGCAGACAGGCCAAAGGCAAACTGAAAACTAGCCTGGAAGAACTATGCGTTGTTTCAAGACCTTTTAATAATACGAAAGCATTATGTGCCTCATCACCAACAAAACCCGGCCGAGATAGCCTAGAAAACTGGTACCAAAACATCATGACCTCATAATGGTCTTGCATGCCGTCAGAACAAGACCGTGAGATATAATGGGTGGGCATAGGCACTGAAGCAAAGACATTAGAAGAGACAGTGGTAGTCAGTGATAGTTGATGGTAATGATAGTGACAATGGTAGTTTTAGAGTGGTACGTTACTAAATAATGATGAGGGTCGTTAATGACAATCTGAATGATAAAGGCCTTTATGTTAAAAACATTTCAGCCAACATCCTTTAGGGTGAAATCTTTCTAGGTAAATGCCTTCATGGTAAAGGCATTTAGGCCAAAAGCCTTTATGGTTAAAGCCTTCAATTTAAAGGATTTTAGGTCAAAAGATGCTTTCGCATTTACAACACGTAAAAAGCTCAAGTGCCAACCGTAACTTTTGCTGGATCGTTGGGTTGATTTATGACCATTTTATTATTCCGCGGCTTTTTTAGCTGGCCCAACATTGATGGCGGCCGGTAAAATTATTGATTATTTTTTTAACTGACAAGCCACAAAAGGACATTAGAGAGAAAGGATTGCGTAAGGAATAGGAAGGTAAGTTACTTATGTTTCATTGTAGTTGGCCATGAGCTAGTTTGAACGGCTCAAAAAGAACCTTAATTCTGGACCAGGCGCTGAGCATGCAGCTTCATAGAAGGCTCCCAAACAATTTTCTTTTTCCATGCTCATTGTCGGTAAAGGCGGGCTTGTACGGCTCTGTAGTACCTCGTCCAGGGGAATAAAGGGGAGTCTGAGTGGCTTAAATGCAGAAATGCATTTAACATCTACTTCCTGAAGCCAGGACAACACGCAACAATACAGAAAAGAAAAACGAGAAGTGCGCGGGAACTAGGTGTGCTTTTTAAGGCTACAAGAAAAAGGAGGGGCACATGACCAGCAGAAAGGCTCAAACTGTCACGCGAAGCCCTCCGTTAAGCTCATTCGGTGGTTTTCCCAGCGACCGCTAGGAGCGCTGGGTTTTTTCGTTGAGAAGTGTAGTGAGAGTGTAGAACTATATCGAAACTGGAAAAGGCAGATCAAGAAGGAATCGTTCTGCGATAACTCAAGAGGCAGTGATCTACTCTTTGAAGATAGATCAAGGTGTCTTAAAACGCGCACCTACAGAATAAATATAACCAATAATATGACACATGTGCAGTGTGTGATAAATCTGTAGAAACAATTGGACATAATATACTCGAATGTGATGGTATATTATCCATCCGGGTGTTGATGCAGGCAGAGTCTCTCTCCCTGAGACCCTGGTGTTTAGAGATGACAAAGGTGATGTGAATGAATCTGCGGTGGAAGTTATCAAAATCCAAGCGGAAGATTGGACTCTCAAAAGCAGAGTGGTGAATAAGGTTACAAGTGTAGGATAAAAATGTATTTAAAGCAAATGGCGAATTTATAGAACGATTTATAACACCGTTAAAGAAATAATTAAAAAAGCACAGCATGGCAGCAGCTCCCCCACCCTGTTTCAAGGGGACGCTCCACTCTTGCATGCATCCATCGAGGGGTCCCACGCAAAATACCAATAGTGTAGCTAATACAACTATCATTCTAACTTTCCGTTTGTTATCACACTGGGACGCACTACTGGATTCTTGTAGTAGTCGCATCCACTAATGGCGGACAGGACTGCAGTTTAGAGATAAAAGTTCTTCCTCTCTTTAGCGGCTGCATTAGGGCAAAGTTAGACAAGTTGAAATTGTACTTAGGACATGCTTGTTGTGGCATGCCCCGCGCAGGCTTGTCCCTGGTTCCGGTGCACGACGTGGACTCGTGCGAGGCTGTGATGGAGCGCGGCTGGCGCAACCGCTCCGTCGGCGCGACTCTCATGAACGCCGACTCATCGCGCAGTCACTCCATCTTCACCATCCACCTGGAGCAGATGGAGCTCACCGGCAGGAAAAGCATACGCACGGGAAAGCTCAACCTCGTCGACTTGGCCGGCAGCGAGCGCCAGGCCAAGACCGGTACGGCAATGTTCGTCGTCATACATAGTTGCGAGAGCTGATTGCAATTTCAAACATCAAGGGCAACTACTGAGTATTTTTTAGTAAAAATCAACTAAACATATATTGTTGTTTGGTCGGGAAGAAGCAAAGTACACATTTATTTTGGAGGAAATTGTATGTCAAAGAGGAACCCTTTTTTCCCCAGGCTCTCGTTTCAATTTCGGTACGTTAGGACACGAAAGGACTCGGTGATCATGGCTCAGGGTACGCAGATACAGAGAAGCTAAATTCTTTGGGGCCTGAGCGAACCCAAAATGATCTGGGATCATTGTACAAGGACGTGACGATACTGAAGCAGTAATGCAAAATTGCTCGTAACGACAGCCCGAGGGACAGGGCTGTAGATCAGTACGGGTACTCCAGAAGCGACGCTTCGGTTGGGCCAAACAGACCTTGGGCTCGTGACGGCTTTATAGCTGACCATGGCTTCCGTGCGTGAACAACCGCGCAGGCGCCAGCGGCGAGCGGCTACGCGAGGCTACGAAGATCAACCTGTCCCTGTCGGCGCTGGGTAACGTCATCTCGGCGCTGGTGGACGGCCGAAGCAAGCACATCCCGTACCGGGACTCGAAGCTCACGCGGCTACTACAGGACTCGCTGGGCGGCAACACCCGAACCCTCATGCTAGCGTGCGTCTCGCCCGCGGATAGCAATTACGACGAGACGTTAAGCACGCTACGCTACGCCAGCCGTGCCAAGAACATCAAGAACAGGCCCTGCGTCAATGAAGACCCTAAGGACGCCCTGCTGCGCGAGTACCGCCAAGAGCTGGAGCGCCTCAAGCAGCTGCTCTCCAGGGGCTCCTTCAGAGCGCCGCCGTCGGCAACGCCGACAGAGGGCGCTACATCGTACTCCGCCGCTCCACCTTGCGACGGTGAGGGGGGGTTGAATTTGCGCGGTGTGCCTGTTGAATTGTGAGTGTTGAACTGAGTTGAACTAATTTACAATAACTCCCTTGGTTTGAAGGGAGGACGGGACTAAAGGCTGTTAAAAGGCCTGATCGAAGCTCTGGCTCCTCTGTGAGCAGCATGTAGCAGCAGTGTCTTAAAACAGTGCAAAAGACAGAGAGAAAAAGCACTTTGTAATCTGACTCACTACCTCGACAGAAGACAGTGTGCATGGCTATCAAACTCGATACAATACTGTAGAGTCAGCGTCAAATTGAAAGTGGTCGCTGTCCCGCTGGCCCCAGTAAAACCAAGGAATCTTTGCTGGGGCAGCAATTCCTCATTTTCCGGAAAAGTCACGGAGGTGTATATGGAGACGAAGGAGCCAGCTGTTTGCATGTATTTTGTTCGCTCTTAAAAATATATCCTGCGGTAGCGCATTTTATTTTAGTAGATGAGCTTAATGGTGATCACATTATTGTGTGTTCCGACTATGAATAATTTCTGCATACACTAACAAAGAAAACTATAATTAAGGTATGTATTCATGTAAGGCATATAAGTTGTAATATTTGCAGTTTCAAATGAAGAGCTTCCACAAGAGTACAGATTAAACAACTATTCCGCTGGTCATGCTCATAAATGAGAATAAAAAAATATAAAGGAAAATACTATGGAATGTCTATGCAAGCATTGAACACAACGTGCAGAGCGCAAGAACTTAAACTGCGATTCAAATTGTCACGCACAACTTCCACAAATCGTGACGAGCGTGTATAGTCCGAAGAGTTGTGAAGGGGATCGGTTACGCATCGACCGAACCAGTCTTATGTTTCTTTACGAAACATCAGGAGACAAATAAGAACAAAAAATACCCAACATATCAGCAGCAAAGTCCTCGGGCCAGGACGCTAAGTAAGCCGCAGTACAAGTGGAACTAGCTTTCATGCTCTTTTGTGAGCTTCAGAAACAGCTTGCCGTACACTGTAACGTATTACTAGGAATGAAGTTCGCGTAATAGCTCCTGCAGAGCTGTGGTGAGTTGGAGTGAGTTGCAATTTCAATGCCTGCATCCCTTTCCCACCGGCGTTTCCCAGGTGTTCAAAACTCACTTCCCATAGGAACGGAACACAGAGCATAGAGCTGAAAGGCTAATTTAGAACAGAGTATCTGTCCAGTTACTTTTTTTAGCCCTATTCAGATTTTGAATGCATTCTGTTCTTTTGTGTTTCACAGATCAGCCCGACAGCAGCAGCAGCGAAGTGGTCAACCAGCTAAAAAACGTAAGTTTCTCTCGCTGGGCTACAGCTGCTGTTTTTTTGAGACAAGAAAAAAAATAGACAGGCACAAAAGGAGGCAAGGCAGAGTCTGTTTCATTCCTATCTCCTCCCTGGGTTGCTTTTCTTGCTCAACAGCCAAGTGTCAAACGGGGTCAATGTCAGTGAGCGGCGGGAATAAACGGGACCGCACTGTAAACAAAAACGAACCCCAATTGGAGTTTAAATTGTTGACGTTGCCCTTTATCTCCGTCAGTATGGAGCAGATGTGCGGTAAAAAAGCTTTTTTTACTCCCTTTACTGATTAAATTAGCAACGTAAAGGAGGATTCTCCGCTTCTTAGGTCCCATGTAGGGAGTAAATAAAATCCTCCAAAATAAGAGTACATAAAAATCTCTGGAGGGTGTGCGCTAGAGAAGAAACCATGATTATCATAATCAGCCAGAATGCGCCCACAGCAGGGCAAAGACCTATCTCATGTCTCTCCAATTAACCCGTTCCTTTGCCAGCTGCGCCCACCGTATGCTGTCAAACTTCTTAATCTCATACGCCCACCTAACCTTCTGCCGCCCCCTGCTACGCTTGCCTTCTCTTGGAATCCACTCCGTTACCCTTAAGGTCCAGCGGTTATCTTGCCTTCGCATTGCATGCCCTAGCCCAAGCCCATTTCTTCCTCTTGATTTCGACTAGGATGTCATTAACCCGTGTTTGTTCCCTCACTCAATCTGCCCACTTCCGTTCTCTTTACGCTACACGTATCATTTTTCTTTTGCATAGCTCGCTCGTAATTGTTTTTTTTTGCTAGAAGTGCAGTTTGCTAGAGTTGTCAATCAACTATGGCTGCGCAGGACTACGAAGCCCAAATGACCGAGTTGCGTAACAAGTACCGCGAGGAACAGGAGAGCCGGGCCAAGCTGATGATGGACGTGGAGCAGATGCGCAGCCAGTTCCAGGCGCAGATGCAGCAGCAGCAGGCAGAGAAGAGGCAGCGCACTCAGGAGGCCTCGCAAGAGGCAAGTGGCATTATACCCCGTTTGTAAAAAAGGAGTAATTACTCATTGACATCCACCCGAGCGCGGCCATACGGCTGCAAAGGACGGAATCTATACAGCTTTCTCAGAAACTTCGTAGTTAAAGAAAAATTCGTCCTTGTCCGGGGTTCGAACCCGGGACCACCGCTTCACCGGAGCAGTCGCTCTACGAACACCGTTTATGCGAAAGCGTTCTGGCCTGGTATAGAATGCATTGTCTTGGCTGCCGCACATAGGCTAATGGACGCACAGACACTAGAGAGAAATGCCCTGTATCCGAGACGGCACCTCCTCGGTGTTGAAACACAGAAAAAAAAACAGTGGCGCCATCTAATTGTGCACAGGTGAACAACAACCATTTGAAGGTGGACGAGCAGGAAACGACAGGGAGGTGGGCCGAGCCAGTTGGATCGCCCGAGAAACCGGCGATCCGCGCGCCCAATGCGTCGCCGTGCTTCGGAAGCCAAGAGTAAGCACTCCTTCACCTTTTTTCTTTGCAAGCGAGGCGAGACCAATCCTGCTGTTGGAAACAAAAATACAATGAATGAGGTGAACTTAGCACTGCGTTAAACGCGGGCAGTTACCCCATGTGCAGTAAGGTTAGAAACACCAGCGAAAGTGCACAGAAATTTTAAGCGAGAAAGCAATGGAAATCAAAGGACTATAGTCAACATATATTAGCTGAGTGTTTTCTTTTTCGAAATGATGCGTTATACATTGGAATACATGGACCACCAAGTGGTACTCGCTTAGGACCCCCCCAAAAAAACTTGTAATTGAATTTCTTTGCAGAAGTATACTCGCTGTTGGGCTAGTTGGTTCATTATTGGTTTGCGCTTCTTCCATCTTTCTGCCTTCCTGTGTTCTTTCCCTTGCGCCATTCAAATTTATCGAATTTCTTCTTGATGCAGCTTCGGTTTCATCGGCCATACCACGGTTGTGACCTGTATTTCGTGCTTAAGACACTTGAGGCACAAACAAGCAAGCAAAAGTTTGGCTCTGTGTCCCTGTTTGCATTTTCTCCACCAGAGTATTCGTCCTCCGCAATTGAACAAAGAAACGAAAACGACGCTCTTGGAATCAATCAATTCAATTTATTCAACATCTCGAGGAAGTGAAGTGAATCGAAGGGAATCGAAGTGAAGCAGTTCATTTTTCACTGACTTAGTCCAGCTGCGCATCATAATTCGACGACTAAATTTCTTGCTGACGTGCGCTCAGCAGTATTCTGATGAGACCACGAGAAGAGCAGCCACAAACTGAACGGATCACAGTTTGGTTGATTTGTATCGAAAATGCCGGTGAAGTTCCGGATGAGGGATCTTTTGTTCTAGGCCCGTGAGTGGCTAAGAGATGTTTATAATGTGTTGTGTTTCTGTTGCTCCAGGCTTGTTGCTTCAAGACTGCATGGAATGATTGACACCATTCTTTCCGCAACACACAGGGACCCAGCAAGCCTGGCCCAGATGCAAGCAAGAGCTCTTGAAAGGCACGTACACTGTGTTCATTCCTCATAGCTTAACTTTTCGCTTATTATGCGTTCTTTGAAGCCATGAACGCCAGGCGTTGCATATATGATATAGAGCACGGAAAGGCAAATAACCTTAATTTCTTGACGCATATCTACTTGAACTGGTAGCATACATCAAGTGACGTTCTTGTCCAACAATATTATGAACGCAAGGCCAAAGTATAACCTGCCAGGGATGAAGGAGACCCACGAAAAGATAAATTCATATAACTGCTATAGCCCTAATGCAAAAAGAAAAGCCTTAAATTCATGTAGTCATAATGCTGTATTCACATATGATATGAGTAGTTTTGAATTTTGCACTTGAATTCGTGCATACGCCTGCATGCTAGAACATGTTTTTGTGGACCTTAAGTACTGAGATAAATTAAAAATTTAGCTGAAATCAAATAATGTGCATATAATGTTTTTCTTAACGATTTTTGCGATCAAGAAGTCATTAATGATGAAGTCCTGGAAGTTCATAACTTTTGCCTCACGTTTTCAATGAGTGCAAATTAATGGTATAAAACAATTCGAAGAAAGCTAGGTGCTAATGTGCACGTCTAGAGATGTACTACGTTCTAAACAGAAAGGATTAAAAATGGAGTAAGACTCTGAAGACTCAGGGATGAAGACTCAGTTTTTGCAACACTAGCGATTAAGAAGTTGGTAACAACATTGCTAATGGGAGGAAAATGAGAGGAGTATTTTTATGGCGTTCACAAGCGTAGATTAAAAAAAACAGCACGAGTGTACGAGTGTACAGGAATAAGTGTATATGGCTGTAAAAAGGGAGTAAGCTGTCTTCTAGCGCACACCCTTTTATGGACTAGGGTATTCTGCCTAATTCTTGGGGTAGATTTCTATCATTAAATATTAGGAATTCTTACTCTTAGCAGATATGTATTCCCACTGCAAAGCATAGTAACCTGATGCAGTTAGCAATTGGGAGGAGCTTCTTAAATACGGCACTGAAGGTCTTGATATTAGCGAACAGAGGTGACTGAAACGTCTCTGAAAAATCTTCGCAACTGATAGAACTTCGCATGGTTTTGAAGGGGTGATTTGTTTCCGTTGCCAACCGCAAGTATTTCGTATTTTTAGTGCTTGATATCTACCCCAAGGCTTGGACAGAATACCCTGCCCCTAAATGTGCGTGAGCTAAAGGACAACTTATTCTCTTTTTACTCCAATATAGGTTAATTCATTTATGACATGCTGGACGATATCAAGGAGAGGGAACAGCCTTGACCGGCAGATATAAACTAGTAGTAGTAGTGGTTTATTTAAAATAATATTAGAAAGGAAGGAAAGATTTTTGCTAGCCGTGGCATCTGCCATCGCTTGTGGGGACCTGCCCTGCAGCCCCCTGAGTTTGCTTTCCCGCGAGGCACCGTGCAGCGGCGGTCTCACCTCGAGGCTGAGCGCATTCCCTTGTGAGTTACATTAACTGGTAAGAGAGGGCGCCAGCATCGCTGCGCGGAGACTGCCAAAGCCCGCGCGCGGGAGAGGGGCGTCGGCTGGGATCGTCGGTGCGACCGGACGTGTCGCTCGCGGCTCCGCTCTTCGCCGGCGGGGCGAAGAAGCGACGGGGAGACAGGCTCCCGTACTCGGCCCGTCCGGCCTGCGGAGTTTATATCCCTTGCCCTAGCGCGGGCGAACATTCGCTCGGAACCATGCTGGTGAGTCGGACGACCTCGATTCATTAGCGTACCTTGTTGCTAGCTGGCGTTATTGTTTCTGTAGCAATAAATGCCTGTTTGTGTCAGCCAATGTGTCGTTCCTTTGTTCCCCCAGGGCAAGGCCCGCCGTGGTCGGCGAGCGCTCGGTAGCGTACGCGATCACGGGGTGGGGTCCGGGCGGCTTTGAACCGTGTCAGCCGCGATTGAGTGGGGAGAACCTACTTATCTCCCCATTCAACCCCACACGCTACGGGAAGCCCCTGAGCTGGGGCAGCGGAAATAAAGGGATAGCATGCAGACTGGAGAAATGAGATGAAGGAGGTGAGGGGACAGGCAGAAAGGATGGGGGGGAGATGTAAAGCAAGTAACAGATAACGGCTGGTCAGCTATGGTATCGAGAAAAGGAATGCGATTGCAGAAGACGGCAGAGGGTGTGGCGAACACATGAAATTACAGAACGTTTGTGGGGATAAGATTTCCAAAGCCTACATGGCTTATGAGATTTGAATGAGGCAGGCGTTTCTCCTGCAGTGAACATGATGGGTCTGATGATCATCATCATTTTATGCCACTTATCATTCCTTGAGGCTTCCATTGGTGATCGGGGCTGCCGACCTCTGCGCAGGTTGCAAGAGCTGCAAGGCCGGATGTTGGGTGGAGAGAAGAAACATGACGCCGAGCTGAAGGCGAGGCGCGCCAAAAAGAAGAGCTTTGCTGAGAAAAGGATTCGTGCCTTGGCAGGTGAGGAAGGCGGCTGATACTTGCTGTTAAGAGGCCTCTGCAGAACCCTACGTCATAGGGCGCGACTTCCGCTGTATCTGAAGCATTTCCTCCTCTTCGCCTCGGCACTAGCGGTGTGGTGTGGAAGCCGCAGGGGGAAAACGGACAGTTCACAGAAGCTCGACCAGTTATGGAACGCCGCGCTGATTTTGATCAAGCTTTTGCTGTGTTAATGATTTGGTAGCCATCCTACTCTCCTGGTGGTTTTCAGAACGAAATCTGTCAATGGGGTTTTCGCTGTCTCGACATAAGTTGGGCGATATGTTGCGCAGCAAGGTTTTCTTTCACGAGGGATGACTCTTACCTGACATGCAATCATCAGTGACAAGAAAGACCACGCTGGCATCTGCCACAAGTAATTCAATTTTGCGCCCAGAAACGAGCAAAATCATTGTTATGACACTGGTGTTAACTTTAATTGTCATGCTTTAATTGCTTTATTTTATGATTAACTTTGAAAAACATCACGAATGCGGTAGAGGTAAAAGGAGGATTTAGACATCTTTTCAGAGTGTTAAAAAAATGAAATGTGAGGAAATTTTAAGGAAGAAAAATTGTGCACTTCTACCATGTACCACGCCGTTATTTGTTGTGCACATCACCTATTGTTCTTAGATATTCACCGTGTTTTTGACGCCCCGAATGTTCCAGATAAATAGTTCTAAACTGTTTAAAGTTAACGAAGGTCTTTATTAATTTCAGCGCGAATGCAGTTTCGAATTGTACCGTTCGCTACTCGAAACCCGTGCCGAATAGAACGAGAAGGTGAAAGGTTCCAGGTTGAGCAAATATTCAAGGCTCTTCTCTGCAATCGCATGGCTCCGAAAGTGATATACGATACCTATATCATATAGAGGCTTCTTTAAATTAATTGCTCTGGGAAACTGGGGAACGTTTCATACTAAGGGATTCCTTGCGCTTTATCATACACAAGGAAACGTCACACCAGTTTCCAGAGTTTGTATTGTTGGGTGTAGGTTTGCAATCAGAGGTTCACTGCTTTCACCGTGGCACTATATAGAGCGATAAACACGGGTAAATATCGCACCTGTATTGACGCGGTCGGTTTTCCTGCACAGAGGCACTGGCCAAGGTGGACGATGATGACCGCACCATGCTGCCGGACTACGACGACATCAACGCGGAGCTCAAGGTTAAGTCTTCGATGATCAGGAAGGCCAAGAGGAAGGTGAGCATCGTGGTGCTTTGCTGTGTCTTCGGCCAGCAGTTAGGCGCTACTCTACTCATGCTGGCGTCTAAAACCTAAAATCAGAAAGTAGAAAACGAAGCTACAGTAAAGCACATAGGATGGCGGGACAGTGCACATTTAATGCATGTTGTCTGACTGCCCGCTTGTTGACCTCCCATCTCGTAAATCTTTCACGCTGTCAAGTATGCAAATTAGGGATGCGAACACAGCTTTTAGGTGTTTTAAAACCAAAAGGTAGATGATATGCAGCCTTTGTCAAAGCCACTATGGTCATACCACTCTTAAGGTGACCTGCCGCCAACCCTTGCACAGAAACTGTTAGTGACTGCGAAATGGGATCTGCTGCTTGCTTTGCATGTAAACAATCGAGTCACAAGTAGCAAATCACTTGTTATCTTTTGTTCACTCAGTCACCTTTTCTGCTTTCCGTGATGACTAAGCTTCTGCGTTCTTTTGTTCAACCAGTCTCTTTGCATCCATTGTACCAGTCTTGGCTTCTGGAAATGATGGCTGGCGTCAACAGCAAATCCATCTTTTCCGTCCTTAAAATTAACCTTGCATTCTGTAATTGAGCAGTGAAAGAAAAATTACAGCAGCTGACCATATTGGTACGACTATTGATTAGCGCTAGTTGGATCGCGAAACCTTTCTTTATTCAATAGAAATAGCCGTAGCAGACTGTGACTGACAGGCCGGATTCATAGCTTAGTGCATGTATACCCTGCTTCACAACGCGGGTTGAGGCCTCCGGATCGAAATAATTTGCCTCAGTTCGCATACGCCGAAGGATGGAGACCAAGGTAATGTGATCATGCCTCTACGCCAAAACCTTTTGTACACAGGTACCCAGATGTATATCCATTCTCTCTCAGCCTTCGTACGTTACAGGGAGATGGCAAAATGCGAATGGGACAACAACGCGAAGAAAGGACGACCTTTCTAACGCAGCTAGAGCTGTAAAATGACTAATTAGGACGCGCCTACCTCTTCGTCGCTTCCGGCTTCCGCAGATCCAGGCCCTGGAGCAGGAAGTCCAGGACCTGCAGCGCGAGTTCGAGACCGAGCGCACCGACTACCTGGAGACGATCCGTCGCCAGGACCAGCAGATGCGGCTTCTGTCGCAGATCCTGGACAAGGTGCAGCCCTGCATCCGACGCGACTCCAACTACGCCGACCTGGAGGCCGTCAAGGCGCAGAGCGTCTGGGACCAGGACGCCCAGCGATGGAGGCTGCCCGACCTCACCGTGCAGCAGACCAAGCTGCCTCCCGCCGCCGGTAAGCGGTACACGTGCGTCTCGCACTCTGTGTTCCACCACACCCATGGGCTTGGGCCGCCGCTGGGGTGAAAACTGTGTCTTGCTACACTTGGCAAAGTCTGAAGAGTGCGAAGATTACTCTTCAGAATAGCAAAATACAGTACTAGGCGGTCCCTTCAAAAGCAAGCTTAGGCAGAAAATTACTCTTCAGACTAGCAAGATGCAGTGCTGCACGTTTCCTTCAAAAGCGAGCTTAGGCAGAAAATTGCTCTTCACAATAGCAAGATATACTACACGTTTTCTCGAAATGCGAGCTTAGGCAGAAAATTACTCTTCAGAATAGCAAAATACAGTACTACACGTTTCCTTCAAAAGTGAGCTTAGGAAAAAAATTGCTCTTCAGAATAGCAAAATACAGTACTAGGCGGTTCCTTCAAAAGCAAGCTTAAGCAGAAAATTACTCTTCAGACTAGCAAACTGCAGTGCTACACGTTTCCTTCAAAAGCAAGCTTAGGAAGAAAATTACTCTTCAGAATAGCAAGATACAGTATTACACGTTTCCTTCAAAAGTGAGCTTAGGAAAAAAATTGCTCTTCAGAATAGCAAAATACAGTGCTACACGTTTCCTTCAAAAGCGAGCTTAGGAAGAAAATTACTCTTCAGAATAGCAAAATACAGTACTGCACGTTTCCATCAAAAGCGAAATTAGGCTAAATAGTATTGGCGATTTTCACGGCCCAGTTGATCTAATATTGCACAGCTATGTAAGCGTGATCCCTGGATCCGCCTATGTGGTATCTCGCTTGTTTTAAGATTTCAAGGTAAAGTCTTTTTTCTTGGGGGTGAAAAGAAATAAGTGAAAAACAACCAAGCAGTCGCTTTCTGGGATTGAAAACGGCCGGCGTAAATGTGGAGAGGTAGATGGTCGACGCACGCTGTGGAGAGAACTTAAGATCATTCACATCGGCGGTGATGGAAACAAGGAAGACCTTGTGATTGTCAGTTCGCCATACTGCTTCGCACAAAACAGCCTAGCATTTGGCACTCCGTGTCGCTTGGCTATTAACTGGTACATGTACCCCCTTTGGTAGTTTTTAATTAACCGATACATTTGAACCACGTGCTACATTGAATGAGTGTAGACTTCTAATTGTGCGAACAGGTGGAGTGTGAAACCGACGAGGTCGCCTTATTCCGCGCAATGTTTTCCCGGAGTAATTACAGCACGCCCTGTGCACGTAGTTTGTTCCTGCACAATGGACTGAATGCTTGTATTTATGGTAAGGCCGCTATGAAGCCAATATTTTCGTTCAGTTGTGCTCTGTTTTGGTCATCCGCCCGTCTATCGCCGCGGTGATTTAGCGGTTATGGTGCGTGGCGGCTGAGCCGAAGGACGTGGGTTCTACTCCGGCCGCGAGGGTCGCATTGCTATGGAGATGAAATGCTAGAAGACCAGTGCAGGTTAAATAACACCAGGTGGTCTGAAATTAGCCCTAAGCAAGTGCGATCCCGTGTGTTTAATGTCTAGATAATAGAACCTGAAATTTGTGCCGAGGCTAAATTTAACTGGAGAGTGAAGCCCAAGAGAGTTCTTACGCCGCTCCATTTAGCTGTGCCAGAAGGGATCAGTGTTTTATTTTATCCTTGCAGGGGTGCAGCCTGGAGGCAGAACAACTCAGAACGGCGGTGACGGCTCCAGCCTTGTCGCCAGCACATTTGATGCGGCGTCCTTGAGAAATGTGAGTGCGTCGTTAAATTATCGATGGGCTGGGTGTACTATGTGCATGCGTCTTAAAGGGGCTCTGAAAGACCTTCCAAGGAGAGCACATACTCGCTCAATCACTGCAATGAGTTGTGAAGAACACCTGAGCCAAATAATACACGTCTGCAGGCAGCAGAGAACCCACAATCACGCTCGAAAGTTGGCGAGCTTTTTGCTCACAACCTCCTTTGTGCTCGCTCCTGCGTATACAAGTTGAGAGGTGGCTATTGGTTAGATTATGTCGGGCGTCAGGTAGCTATCATAGCCTCAGCCAATAAGCCGTGTAGCTCCGGTGGGTCAGGAAGCTCCACTCACGGAGGTGGGGCCGGCGAAGGAGCGCTGATCTTCCGGCGTGCAAAAAGTTACGAGGAGGGGGAAAGGCGGCACGACGTTGAAATTCAAATTTTAACTAGAGACAACTCCGCTTCTACAAAGCGCAACTTTATTAGACCCGTTTCAGAGCCCCTTCAAAGAAAAACGCCCATTCGGGCTTAAGAGGCAGTGCTTTGAGAAAGGGGAACAGGTTCTTGTGCATCGGGGAAGCCTGTCGAGGAGTTTGCTGCTTGCTTAGAGTAGCCGGTGTAGTGCGGGCATATAGTTTGGTAAGTGCCTTTTGCAGGGTTTTTTTTTTTCGAAGTGAATGTGTACAGGAATTATAGGGGTTTTTTTCTTTTCAATGATTAGACGTGCATCTTCGCCAGAATATGCCATCTATGGTCATTTAATCTAGATGGGCGAATGGGTCCTCTCTGTGGGAAGAAGGGGGGTAGAAAGCTTCCAGTACAGCTTTTCATCGCAGCTTGTTAACGCAGAATGCATCTAGGGAATGGTCCCCGAGATTTTTTTACCTCAATTTTCTAACCAAAAACTCAAGAAGTCCGTACACTTCGAACCCTCATAAGAAATGGAAAGAATACACTTAGAGAGACGTAATTGGTCCATACGTAAAATTCTGTCTCAACAGTATTTCATGATGCAATTTTTAAATCGGTATATCAGAGATGCATTGCACTTACAGGATGTTTAAGACAAGGTGTTAACAGCAAAATGATGCTGCCCCCTTGAGCACTCACGTTTTTTCCTCCACTCCTCCTGTACGCCCTCTTCTTCATTTGTCTTTACTTGATGTTTCTTGGACTGGTCGCTTAGGGGGCGCCGCGGAAGCGCTGCATCGTGACACGTGTGCTTTCTAATGCTCTCCATCTGCCCTGATCCTCCTGCCCTCTCCATATTTCTTTGCTCCGCTTGTTCTCGGCGCATCTATTTGAGGGCAAATACACCCTGGAGCGGGTTGCAGACTCTGCGGGAGCAAAACTAGCGGCAAGTTACTCTTCACTTTTACTTTGTTTGCTTTTGCAGAGGCCAAACATTAGCAGCGACTTCGTAAACAGCATGTTCAAGAAGCCACATCGACAGGAAGAGCTGCTCAGTAAGTATCACCAAGCCTGCAACGAGCGCGCGACATGACCAGTGGGGCTTTTGGCTCGCAACGACGGCAGCATAGGGGTCCAGCGTGTAGTGGCATAGGTATGGCCGCAGCATATATGACGATATATTTGAAGAATAAGCGCAAAGGAACGATGAACAATATGTGGGGAAAACTGCGGAACAAGGGCTGTAGCGTCCTTTTGTGAAGACATTGTAATCAAAGACAGAAACAGGTTAAAGCGAGGGACTGTGTGCGCGAAAACTCTTCTTATTCCCAGCAGTTGGTAAGCTGGAGAGCCAGGCCAACAACACCGCCCGGGCAGCTGCAGCGCTGGGTGGCCTGGTACGCGCTCGTCAGCTGGCCGTCCAACTGCACAGGGGTGCCGCGGCTGAGATACGAGCCTCCCGTTCGCTGCCCACCACGGGGGTGGGCAAGCAGGGTGCCTGGTTCCCCCACGTGTCCTCCGTGGCGGACGACGAGCCTTCGCCTCCGCGAAGGCCTCTGCAGCTGGAGTCGCTCAACCTGGACGCGGGCATTCGCTGTCAGCCTCCCGGAGCGGCTGCCCGGATGACCGCCGACCTGCTCGAGTGGCCTGCATGACAGTGGGGCAGCCCGCCGCCGACGCCACCTCGAGAGCGTCCTCTGGCGCGGCTGCCACCCATCGGGGCCACCGACGAAGTCAGAGCTGAATGAACAACTAGGAAAAATGAACTCTGTAGGGAAGCGATGAACTGGGGACACTATGCCTATGTAAGCTGGATGGCCCTATGGTCCAAAAGAAGTAAGGTTGGAGGGCTGACCTGGGGAGCGAACCCTCATGGAGGGGAACGTGTAAGCGGATACGCTATGCCAATGTGTGTGCTTAATGATCCAAGTCCGAAAGAAGCTGTGAGTTGAGAGTGCCCGCCGGAGGAGGGAACTTTCATGAGAATAGGAACGAGAAAATGCCGACGCACGCCTATGCCTTCAGGATGGTCTGAACTCAAATGGCGCTTGGAGGTGTCAATGGTCTCAGGAGCAGTGACCCTTTATGAAGGGGAGCTTCCTGAGGAACTGTGGACACCGTCATTAAATGTGGAGGATGGTCAGAGCTCTACAGAACCTAAGAGGTGACAGCGGTCGCCGGAAGAAGCCCACATAAAACTGGAGCGAGGAAGTGGAGACATCATGCCTATGTGCGTTGGATGGTTCCAGTTGCAAGATGGTCCCATATTTTCGCTGAATGGCGCTGTGGACGTAATTGCTGGCCTCGCTTGCGCGTCTTGCGTGATTGCGCGCGGCCACAAAAGCCGGCGCTCTGAGAGTGTATTTCTTTAGCTTCAACAGATGTAGTCCGGCAGGTGTCCCATATTGTTTAAACTGACGTTTGTGAACACTTGGTGCAGGTATTGAAGTTAAGAATAGGATGTGGCCTTGGCGGGCTGTACAAACGCAATCCTCGCTTAAACAAAACGAGGCTTCCTGGTGTCATTGCAAGGAAAGCTTTAAATATTTCGACTGATGAAATCTGCGAATGCTGGCTGACAGTGCATTTTAATGCCCACCTTTCCCTTTTCCTGCCTTCTAGAACTTGCGACTGACAATCGCTTCTCGACTCGCGTAACAATCCTGTGGGACGTTAACGTATTTTGCCACCTCCGCGGCTTTACGAAGGTGACGTGCTTTTGGCAGCAGCGCTGGCAGAAACGTACGCAGCCGTAAGCCTAATTATTGTCCCACTGCTGTGGTACCGTGGAGCAGGTGGTGTAAAACGGCTTCTGTAGGCTTCAGAGCGTGGCAACTTGTGCGACAGGTGAAACCGTGGCTGCGAAGCTATAGTTTCGGATCTCGTCACACCATATGGATCTGCAGGATCGGCTTTAGTATTATACTCTGGCCCACCCTGTATCCTGGGGCATGTTGCGATAGTAAACATGGCAGTCGAAAGCTTTGGCAAGTGGGGTGCCTGATCTCGGATGTACAATTACTGCTGTCTGTCGAGACCAAATTTTTCGCTGGCTTTTAAATGCGTGAAATTAAGTCCTCCAGTTTTGCAAGGGGGCTCTTGGGACCAAGCCAAGACCAAATTCTAATTAGCTTATCGAAAGACAGCAGACTGTAATGCCTATTCTGATTTGAGAAATCGCTTCCGATATCAGTGAGCATCCATGCTGAAAACCTTTCTTGTTTGGAACTATTGGCTGTATTTATGACAACACTAGCGCGGAGTTTTCATTGCGCTTTCTCATTCCTGAACGACGTCACAACCAGCGTATTCCTAGTAGCGGACTTCGTGCCAGAAACACTGCAAAGTAAACTACAGGAAGAGCCTCGAAACGAGTGCTTGCATTCACATGTAGGTCAATGTCGACGGACAAGCATAACGCACGACTAGTGCAGACATGAACAGACTTGTCTAGAGCGCTGGAGTGGTGTGCTGCGGAACACCTCAAGGGAAATCATAGCAAAACTGCTGAGTCAAGGGTGCTCTGCTTTAGCCTTTCATGCTTATACATTTGCAGCTTCGGCGTAGCGCAATCATTGTCCGTTAAACAGAGTATCCACTTTAAAATTTTGCTTCCCTTGATCTGGAATGGACCGCTCCAGCGATCTAGACAGACCTTCTCACGTCTGTGCACACTTTCATAATGAAATAAGTGAATATGTAAAGTTTTCACTGTGCAGAGACAATGAAGAAAGACTGCATGAAACTATCCAATTAGCAACCCGAGAATGCTGCGTACTTTGCGCATACTCTACCATTTTGAGTTCCTGGAAATAAGTGTGTTCCATCTCTGCGCAGCAGTAATAGTGCTGTAGTGCTGTGCAGTATTCGCTGCTCACGCAGCGTCCGTATTCAGCACCGTACCGGCATTTACAGGTATAAAGTTCCGTGTGCGGAGGTGGCCTAGCGTTGTGGTTGTCATCAATACCACTGTTGTAATAGGCAGGATAGAACCCCCACGCTGTACATGCGCTGCTGCCTATTCACATCTACAAACAGTGCCCATCTTGTTCTCTTGCCCTGGAGCATAGCTCAGCGTTGAAAGGTACTGCGAGCGTTTCTCTGTAGTGTATATCGTTACCAAAACGTGAGACAAGAGAACTGAGCAGTGGTGCACATGAGACAACTACGCAAGAAACCTAAATCGGGAGTTAATACGCGGGTATGAACACTTAGTGGGCTGAGGGTACTAGCCACAACCCAGCCGGTTACTCATAACCGTGCATCTAACAGACGTAGAAAAAGGTATCCGCGTTTTGTTCACAAAACGTTGTTTGCACTGCACTGCAGCCAGTGTTTATGCAGGCCTGTACATATATGGACAGTTGTTAATGACCTGTTGGCATTTCAAAGACTACGTCTCGTTCTCTGCACCGGCACCGGTTATGTCTCGTTTGCAGCACCAGAGCCAGTTATTCGAAATTCTTTAAGAGCGTTCTCAGAACCACTGCATCAAAGCATCGACATTTTCTTTCCGATTGTATATGCTCTGACGTCACGGAAACGGCGTCGATGTTTTCGCCAGCCTGAGCTGCTCGCACTTACGCTCACTATTGGTCTCATGCTGACAGTTGGCGAAAAAGACAAACCTTATATATGTATTTCCAAACTGGTATGGGGTGAACCTCGTTATAACGAAGTTGAGGGGGCCCCTCTTCTTTGTAGCCGTTACTTCGTAATAGCGGGATTCTTTATGGACTTCTACGGATCTTCGATAGGACTAGCCATTCCATCGTTATAATCAATATTTCGTTATAACTCGTTTCGTTATAACGAGGTCTAAATGTATACTGAATTAATGCTCGAAATCACCCGCAGACAACTTTTGTTCCTTTTCAAAAAAGCTGTTTGAGAGGAGCTTAATTACGACGAGTTCCGAGCGCCCGGCTGCGTTTAACAATGTGCCAAATCACGGATGTACTCTCTGCACATGGACTTCTGTCACGCGTGTTGTTAGTGCCTGTAAATGCTTATTTCTTCACAGGAGAATAAAAACTTCTCCATGAGACACCCTGCCTATTTTATTTAACGTACACCCAGCCCATTAAACTGCGTAAGCCCAGCGTGCGTGTGCGAGTGACTGATGCATGCGATTGGAGATCGCCTTTCAGCGTTGCTGCCTCTACGGAGCGGAGGTCCCGTATTCCGTGGTAAGTCTGGGGAAGTCTTGGCCCCAGATATTAAGGAAGAGCAAAAAAAAAAACGAATGACCGAGCACACGAGTAAGCCAAATGTGGCTTCTGCTGCGAATTGATTCATGGCCGGGATTTATATAACGATTGTATTCTTTTCCCTTTCTCCTCTTTTATTGGCTGAGGCGAAGGCACATCCTGTTACTGCCGTTATCGACCACTAGGTGTTGCCTACAATGTGAACTTATTAGAACCAAACAGAAAGCATCACTGCATCATACTGGCCCAGAATAACATTCTGCTTTTTTTTTTTCACTGCGAAACTTCTCCTTTTTTACAGTGGCGAAATGATCGAATGAAGAGGCTTCCCGGAACATTGGTCGTGTCCGACAGTGCACGCAGAACTTATTCGTGTTCCTCGCTTTCAAGCTTTCAACATTGTTGCACCCTCGACAACGATCAAATCAAATCAAGAGGAAGAGGTGGGCTTGGGCAAGACATGTAATGCGAAGGCAAGATAACCGACGGTCTTTAAGGGTAACGGAGTGGATTCCAAGAGAAGGCAAGAGTAGCAGGAGCCGGCAGAATGTTAGGTGGGTGGATGAGATTAAGAAATTTGCGGGGACACGGTGGGCGTAGCTGGCAAAGGATAGGCTTAATTGGGGAGACATGGGAGAGGCCTTTGCCCCGCTGTGGGTTTAGTCGGGCTGATGATGATGCGCCATCGACCCACTCATCTTCCCTGGCAGACTTGTACACATACAATGGTGGGCTACGCAAAATTGAATGTATTAAGCAGCTCGGGAATACGAGTGACAACAGGCTCGACCACTGGATGTTTTCGAGGGACGACAGCGGCAAGGTGTGGAACAGCATGCCCAATAAATTTCAAAGAACCGTAAGCGTCATGACATCGCATTTTAAGAAGTCATCGCTATGTACTGTAGCGATCACCGGTCATTCATTTCTGCCACGAGATAGTGAGAGCCACATGAATCTGACTTACGCAGACATGTAGCCGACGCATCATTTATTTTCATTCTGAATAAGAAGATCGCGGGCAAAATTTATTTTAAACATTGACGGTCGCTTTGCGTAGTGAAGCCAGATAAATCCGAATTAGGTACAATAGCGCTTCGGTTCCGGAGTTCGCATCCCTCATGTCCAGCAATTTTGGACGAATGATAATTGGTTTTGGGGGAAAAGAAATGGCGCAGTATCTGTCTCGTATATCGTTGGACACCTGAACCGCGCCGTAAGGGAAGGGATAAAGGAGAGAATGAAAGAAGAAAGGAAGAGAGAGGTGCCGTAGTGGAGGGCTTCGGAATAATTTCGACCACCTGGGGATCTTTACCTTGCACTGACATCGCACAGCACACGGGCGCCTTTGCGTTTTTCCTCAGTGGTTAGGGCGCTCGGCTACTGATCCGGAGTTCCCGGGATCGAACCCGACCGCGGCGGCTGCAATATTGAACAAAAATTTTGAAAATTGAAACATTGGAAAATACTTTTAGGGAAACATTAAAGGTAATGGTTCATTCTTCTTATATATAGCAAAATCTTTTTTTTAAGTGCTTTCATCGATCGCATCGAACAGTTAAGACTCTCATAAAAAACCAATGAGGAAAGCTTTTGACGATAGCAAAAACTTTAATAGAAAAAAAATTCAAGACTGCCGTCGAGTATCTGCAGATATAATGATTGTTAGGGCGAAATATTACATTATATGAGGAAATTAAGTTCATAAAAGGCTTCCCGCTAAAGAATGCTTTTGTCTAGAATTGCTGTGTAAGATTTCAATCACAAAACTTTTAAAACTCTGTGTAGAATGTGCAGGCATAATGGAGTGGCAGATTTTGCCCTATAAAGAACGGGAAAAAATCGTGGGCGCAGCCGTGTAAAGCATACATGTGTCAGATTTTTCTGACCAGTGGGAACCGCTGTTTTATATTTATTTATTGATACCTCAACTGTCCCTCTTGGGACATTACATGAGGTGTGGGTCATTACAGCACGTCGATGAAAGCCTTGAAGTGAGCTGCATTAGTTTAGTGAACTGCGTGGGCAGGAAGGTGATTCGAGTCCTTGGCTGTCTAGGGAAAGAAAGCGCAGTCGCATGTGCGGATGGCGGGTAATTTAAATGGCTTTGTCGTGATTAATGCGATCAGAAACGCGGCGAGCTGGTGTGATAACTGAGCTTCCAAGCGGTGAGTGATAAAGTTTACGAAAGAGACATAGTCTGGCAACTTTACGGCCTGAAGCGAGGGATGGAAGATCAGATTCTGATTTCAGGTTGGTGACGATTGATTAAAAAGAATAATCCGAGTTAATGAATCTTAAAAGAACGTCTTGCTGGGCAAGTTGGTAACTGTACATCTTTGGTTACAGGCGTGAAAAACAGACACGACACAAGGCAGAAAGATGGGAGGCGCTCTGACCCGTCTTTCTGCCTTGTGTTGTGTCTGTTTTTCGCGCTTGTAACCAAAGATGTCATGAATCTTGCCGCACGATTTTGAACAGATTCAAGGGTGAGAGAAAGATTTCACTGGTGAGTGTCCCAAACTGCGCATGCGTATTCCAGGTTGGGACAAACGAGTGTTAAATAGGTCAGCCATACATGTATACAAGCAATATGTTTTTTTTAATATATATTGCTAGTATACATGTATATCTAGGGTCTGTAAAGACACTTCTTCACATTTGTGCGTTATCTTTTCAAGAACTTCAAAATGGGCCTCCCCGGCTAGCTGAGTTGTCGAGCTGCCGCTGTTAGGACGTCTTGAGGGCCTCTTTCTCGGCGGCTTTAGGCCTCTCCGGCGGCGGCGGGCTCTTGAAATTCGTCGGCCGGCGTTGTCCTAAGCCGGTGGCAGTGGAGCCGGGTATCTCTTTCTTGAGGCCGGATGGGAAGCAAGGGTTCACGGAGGACGTCGATGGGCTTTCCTGCAGGATGGCGGCACCCACGCAGTCGCCCATGAGGTTGACGCTACTACAGCAACGGTCCAGGACCCAGTGCACGACGACAATGTATCCCATGCGGTCGGACGGCAGTCCCACCACCGCCAGCAACAGGGCCGTGAGAGCAGCGCCTGCAACGTCGAACGACAACTACACCCTCTAAACTGAAAGGAGTAAAAAGAGAGAAAGATGTCCCTATTATAAAAGAGAGTGCTGTAGACGACAGCTTACTCCCTTTTAAGGACACTGCACACATCTGCACTCTAAACACGAATACACATGTATGGGAGTAAAAAGGAAGTAAGATGCCCCTATTATAAAAGGGAGTGCTATAGAGGACAGCTTGGTCCCTTTTAAGGACACTCCCTTATATACAATGGAATGCGCTAGAGGACAGCTTACTCCGTTTTTAATCCCATATAGGCGTATTCGTGTTTAGAGTGCAGCTGTGCCGCTGAAACAGGAAGATGTTTGTAGGCCACAGATGAGCTTGCGGAATCTGTGACGTCATATGCCCCAACTACCGTGTTCAGTTCTTTGCCCCCGGCGAAGGCAAGAAATTCTGAAGGTGCTTAAGCGCTTAAGCACGGTGCTCGGTTACCACCTGCAACCGCGGGCATGTTGTGATGACGTCACAAGGACAGGCGATCTCTCCCGACCATTCAGTTTATTCCCCACCTGCCACTGTGGGCAGTTTGCGATGAGGTCACAAGGTCACGTGACCCGACCGGTCAGCGAATTTCATCGTACATGCCGCCACCATTTTGTAAAGCTATTGCATTAGCAAGCCCCCCCCCCACCCCCCCCCCCCCCCTTCGGAACCCTAAGCGGGATTCGAATCTATGCCTGTGCGAATACGTTCGCTTCCCGACCTATCACAATTCTCAGCATGGTGTTCACGCAACTTGAGCCACGACTTTAAACAAAAGTGGTACGCCGCATGCATGTGAAACCAAAGAGCTACTGTCTGCCTTCGTGTGGCGCAACTCACAGTATTTTTTTAATTATGCCCAATTAATTCATTAGCTGATTAATACATCAAAATGTTTTGGTATTATATTTGGGGAAAATTGAAAATTGGTTTTTTAAGAAAGAAAATGGCGCCAGGAAAATTCTGCTGACCCGCCGCGGTGGCTCAGTGGTTAGGGCGCTCGACTACTGATCCGGAGTTCCCGGGTTCGAACCCGACCGCGGCGGCTGCGTTTTTATGGAGGAAAAACGCTAAGGCGCCCGTGTGCTGTGCGATGTCAGTGCACGTTAAAGATCCCCAGGTGGTCGAAATTATTCCGGAGCCCTCCACTACGGCACCTCTTCTTCCTTTCTTCTTTCACTCCCTCCTTTATCCCTTCCCTTAAGGCGCGGTTCAGGTGTCCAACGATATATGAGACAAATACTGCGCCATTTCCTTTCCCCAAAAACCAATTATTATTATTATTATTATTATTATTCATTCTGCTGGATTGTAGAAGGAGTCAAAGCACCCGATCTAGTTTTTGTAGCAACGCACCTACTGCGTGGTCCTTTTTTTCCGTTAATTAAAAAAACCCGCGAAATATGAAACATCCACATGACTGCGCTTTGCGTTACCATATTGCCGCGGTCGCAACAGTGTTTTGAACGAACTAGGCATCTGTTCTGATGGTTCCCAAGAGAGCGGTATCTGCTTAGTTCGACGAATTTTACAATTACACAATGAAAATGGAGGCTACCTTGAACTACGCGACTTAAATCGTTTCCCCTATTTTTTCGTTTACATTCAGATGACTAGACTGTGCTTCGTCTTTTCTGCAATGCATTTCACGTTTTCGTCAACCCGACATCAGTGCAACGTCTAAGGCCACGGTGGGCTCGGCAGCAGGTGCAGCTAAAGAGGCGGGCATGGTATAGATACGGTACACCTTACCCCCTCCCCCCCCCTAAAAAAATTTCTTTAGACAATCTATAGACTGTCCATGGGCTTTTGTCTACAATGTCTATATACTGTGTAGACAAATACTAAAGAATAGTTTATAGGCCATACAAATCTTATATACAGTTTATAGACATATAAACAATCTATATATTTATGGCCATGCACTTTTAGCAGTCTATAGACAATGATTACGCAAAAGTAAATAGCTGTGCGAAGGCAATAGAGCCTATAAGAAGTCTATAGATTCTATATAGACAACTTTTATAAGGGCCTGGTCTGCGAGTCTCTCCTTTCTGTACGACTAACAGCACTTGATATTCCACATACGCTAGCGACTGTCAACGTCGCACGCACCTCGGTAGGCGGGCGGCAGACCGAACATGCCCATGGTTGCCACGCAACAAGCGACTACCAGCGCAACCAGGAAGCTGAAGCCCATCTCGGCGCCCTGAAGCTGGGCCGCGAACATGGTGGACACCGTCCCGTAGAGGGCGGTGCCGTCATGGTTCAGAACGCAGCCCAGTGGGATGACCAGGCGAACCATGGTGGGGTCCAGGCCGACCCTCCTCTCCAGGGTCGCCATGGCGACGGGACTCGCAGCCAAGGAGGATGAGGTGCCGAACGCTATGGCCAGTGGGTGCAGCAGGTTGAAGAAGAAAGAGCCCGCGCCACGGCGCACCTGCAGTTGCGAACGCATGCGGATTGCACGACAACCAAAAAGCGCGTTGGTAATTGGTTATCAGGAAGTCAAAAGCGCATTAACTGTCCCTTATCCAGATGGGCACCTGAACCGCGCCGTAAGGGGAGGAGGCAGGTTGGAGGGAAAGAAGAAGAAAAAAAAGAGGTGCCGTAGTGGAGGGCTCCGGAATAAACTCGACCACCTGGGGATCTTTAACGTGCCCTGACATCGCGCAGCACACGGGGGGCACTTCTTGCGTTTCGCCTCCATCGAAACGCGGTCCCAGCGGCCAGGTTCGAACCCGGGTACTCTCCGACTGAGTAGCCGACGGCCCTAACCACTGAGCCATCCTAGAGGGTGGGAATTTTCCGGTTTCTTTGTCTAGGACCCAAAAAGAAGAAAGGATAGCAACATATCGGAACAAAGTGAGAAAAATGGTTTTCAGAAAATGAAAGGCGCAGTAACTGTCTCACTTCTCGGTGGACACTTCAACCGCGCCGTGAGGGAAGGGAGGATAGTGGAAGTCATAGTAAAAAGGGAGAAATATGTACCCGCTTTGTGAAAAACGGCCCAAGAAAAGTGCGGGAGAAACATGACGACGATTCATTTACCTGCCGCCGTGGCTCAGAGGTTAGAGCGCTCGGCTACTGAGCCGGAGAACCCGGGTTCGAACGCGACCGCGGCGACCGCGTTTCGACGGAGGCGAAACGCAAAGGCGCCCGTGTGTTGTGTGATGTCGGTGCACGTTAAGGATGCCCGGGTGGTCTAAATTATTCCGGAGACCTCCAATACGGACCCTATTCCCCTCTTCCTTTTTTTACTCCAATTCCTCCCTTCGGTCAAGGCATGGTTTTAGTGTGCACCGAGATGTCAGACAGGTACTGCGGCTTTCCTATCCTTAAAAGAAAATTTCGCAAGTTCCGCGTTTGTTCTCTTCCTGTGTGATAGTTTTAATGGGATGCCTATTCTTGCTAGCCAACCCAAGTTATGCGATGTATCCGTCTACCAGTCGCCCGCTTGCCAAGCGGTCAGCCAGTGGGTGAAGTTGAAGTTGAGGCCTCACAAGCGATCGACAACCGCCTATAGAAGAGGAGCTCCTGGAAAGACGTCGATGTGCATCTGCCGATCGCCGATACGCATAGAACCGGACGATGCACCTGCTGAAGTTGCCGAAGACGATCGACAATGGCGCGCCTGCGAAACCTTTGAGGAACACGAGACGAGGCTCGAACCCTTGCGTGGTCTTAGCTGTCGTCGTGCGCTAAACAGCCTTCTACAGCCGAGGTCGTTTCCGACTACAACAAGCAGTCACTCAAATCGTATACGTACATTTCTGCGGACCCGCCGCGGTGGCTCAGTGGCTAGGGCGCTCGGCTACTGATCCGGAGTTCCCGGTTTCGAACCCGACCACGGCGACTGCGATTTTATGGAGGCAAAACGCGAAGGCGCCCGTGTGCTGTGCGATGTCAGTGCATGTTAAAGATCCCCAGGTGGTCTAAATTATTTCGGAGCCCTCCACTACGGCACCTCTTTCTTCCTTTCTTCTTTCACTCCCTCCTTTATCCCTTCCATTACGGCGCGGTTCAAGCGTCCGCCGATATATGGAATATGGACAGATACTGCGCCATTCCCCCCCCCCCAAAAAAAAAAAAAACAATTATTGCATTTCTGCGGAGCTACAAGCGTCCATAGGGACTGTCTCACCATTGCAAACCATGACTTCCCCTTCGCACACACCAAAGGAGCTGAGTCATGGCCATGACTCCGCATGACCACGTGATATGTCTGGTCAGAAGACATGACATACTCCGACATACAGACCACATACCAAGTGTTCCAGGCAAAAAAGTTCAAAAATTATTAAAATACACTTTTCGATAAAGAAAGAAAACCTCTACAGGAGGAGACTGAGCTGCTGCGGACGTCAGTAATTGTTAAAGACATGCTAATTAACTAGATAATTATTAAACCTACTGATTTACTTTTTAATTAACAAAGTTTGGCGGTTATTGCCAATTCCGAGTCCGTATAGCCACGGTAAAGACTGTGCCGTATCAGTTTTTAAAGCGAATAAAAGGTCATGTTCTGAAGCCCTGCAGCGCAATAAAATTTCGTTTTTTTTTCTGCACCAAACAGAAACTCGGCGCATGAGGAGCGCCGAAAATCTAATCCAAACTGAACTTCCGCTCGTGACGCTTTGCAAAGACTGCGGCACTCGATTCGAAACAACTGCGGTTATTTCCCCCACCAGGGAGCCTACACACTCAGCTTACAGGCTGGGCGCGGCGTTATCTTTTGGACGCGAGAAAAAGGCTGGTCATGGTGAACTACCCAGCGTCGATTCTGAGAGCCCTGATAAGACCAGCCTGCAGTTTTATTCATTTTTATTTATCTCCACCACTTTTGCTGTGGCTATCAGACTGGCTAGATGCGAGGCGTTGTCATCCGTTCATTTACTCAGCAGGTTTAGCTACTGTTCGTGTTTAATCGCTGCGTGCCAGGAAGCGCATCGGACAGAAGCATTTCTTCCGCGTCGCAATGAGAGCCTTGCGCGGCAGTGGCTGTAATGCATTAGGCAGTTCTTGCGGTTTCTAGTTCCAGTTTCGCAAAAAGGGTTGACGTTTGTCTGTGAAGAACTTGTTTGGCGGTGCGCGTGCGACATGGCGATTACAGTGTCAGGGTCTCAACTGACAAGCGCGCGGAAGTGTCACTGTGCCCGTACAAAGACGGAAACTTCAACTTCGCAACGGGAATATTAGAGAATGGCTGCCCCAGCGCAACTCCAATACTCTGTTGCCGAGAACGTCGGCATTGTGATCGCTTATGTGAGTGCAGAAATGGAGGTGGAGTTGACATCCACACCCTAAGCTCCCCAACATACTGGCCATCGTGTGCCGACTCACCCCAAATTTATTATTATTTTTATTTAATCAATTTAGGACCACCGGATCAGTTCTTGTTCAGAAAAGGAAGCGGCTAGCAGAAGCTATATATCGATGATTTTGACATCAATGTCCTGGAGTACATCTCCGTGAGGCCGGAAGCAGGCGCCATGGAAATTGCCACCACATATATGCAGCGAGCCCTTCTTCAGTTTGGAGGTCGCTTTCAAGACACAGCTACCACCCACATGATGTGTGCCTTCACCAGAAGCTGAGACCGAATGACTTTCAGCAACGGCTCGATTTCTGCGATTGGTGCCCGCATGAAGGGAACGAACACCCGGAATTTCTCTACAGAGGACTTTGGACCGACGGGGACTAATTCTGCACGGATTCGAACGTCAGTTTGCACCCCCCCCCCCTTCCATTAATGGTACGACCAGAACCCACTCTGGCTACGTGAGCAACTGCACCAGGTAAGATTGCTTCTTGTGGCATTTATAACGACCGTATTGTTGGCCCTTACTTTATTAACGGAAGCTTAAAAGTAAAAACACAATGCGCGTGAAGAAACCGGTACCGCGCTAAACAGAAATCTGCACGCTGTCACATAAGCGTGGCTTTATTCCATTAACGAAGCTAGCGTGATGCCAAAGAAAGAAAGACAAAAGCCCGATTTCGGGGGTAACTGCACATACAGTATGCGAGGCCAGTGCTTATCTGGGCTCTCAGATACGACGGCGCGTAGTTTGCTATGACTAGCCTTTTTTTTTTGTCGCGTCCAGTGTAGAAGCAAAAGATAACGCCGGCGGGCGGCGGTCTAAGCTCAGCGTCGAGGCTTCTTAGCCAGAGAAAATAGCGCATCAGTTTCAAACTGGCCACCACAGTCACTGCAACATGTCACCAGTAAATGTTTCCTTTGCACTACTGGCGCTCCTCATGCGCTAGGCTTCAGTTTGGTGAGGGGAAAAAACATTTTCCCTGGCGCGGGGCTTCACAAAATGGGTTTTCGGTTTATAAACTGATCTGATGTCGTCTTCCTTCCGTGGATACAAACTCGTCATTGGCAATAACCGCCAGAATTCGTTAATTAAAAAGTTAGTAACTTTAGGTAAGTAACTTGCACGTTTTTGTAATTACCGACATCAACCGCAGCTGAGAGTTTCCTTGTCTACAAGTTTTCCCTTTTTTCTCGACCAAGTTTTTAAGAATTTTTGAAAATGTTACCTGAAACACCCCGTGTATACTCAGTACCCAAGTGAGACACCGGACGCAGCCAAATTAGCCGATGAGCTCCTTATGCCAACGCATAAAACAAACGCTTGTGCCCAGATGGCGACAACAGGCGAGGATTCTGAGCAAACATGTCGTACACCCTATTTCATCACTGCCGCTACGTTTGTGCTCGCAGGTGACGTAACGAAAAGAGCGCATATAGGTTTCATTAGTGGCAGCCTTCCTTGTGTTGTTCGTAGTGTATGTATGGGAGCAAAACATTGAACAGCAAGCATTCATTCCTGTAATGCGGTAATCTGAGCGTAGCAAGGATAGAACTCGAATTTTATGGTATACACATTTTTGCTTTAATGCCTCTTTAGTGCCGCAAGTTTTCTGTGCAAGTAAAAATAAATTTGTTGTTTTAATGATAACTAAGTGATACCTTTTATATTGCCCGTATATGCTTTGGTACGCAGCAGATCAAACGGCGAACTGAAATGATAACTTAGCGATCCCTGTTATATTGCTCGTATATGGTTTAGAACGCAACAGATCAAACGGCGAATTGAAATAACTAAGTGGTTGCTCGTATATGCTTTGGAAGGCCACAGATCAAACGGCGAATTGAACGCTCAATAACGTCATCCTCGCTACTCAGGACTTGTGTACCGGCCAAACTTTCTGAAATTCGGCTACCACACAAAGCAAGAAATTGCACTTGTTAACAATGTAAGAAGCAGACCTGAACTAATCAAAACGAAACGGCCTCTGTGTGTAGGCACTCAAGCTTCGCTTTAAAGCAGTAATAATCGATGCCGAGTGACTCAAACCGTCGGGCTCTCGCCATAACGGAATTATCCGAATCGCACCAAGCGCGACGCTGTAGATGCACGAATACGGCATCAAATGTGTGCTGCTTCGCGTCCTCTACGGTTACGGTGACAGCCATCATTGGCGAAGAACTCATGGGAAGCGATCTGAGCCTGGATGAGATTTCTGCAAGTATTTTCTGAGGCGAGTCTGTGAGGACGACTGCTTGGGGGCTGGGGGCTATTGCCAGGGCAACGGTGGTTTCCTCTGCGTGAGTAGGATTTGAGGTTTCGATTGAGGCACTGTTCACTAGTTTGCACTTGGAGTTGGAAAGGACAAGGGTAATTATCCCTCTTTACGGCTCAAGGACATCAGTGTATGAGGTGTTTTGATCGCTCACCCCGGATGCTCGCTTCTTACGAAACACCATCTAACAAAAGTAAAAACAGCGCTAATTTAGGCATAAACCACACAGAAATACGGAAAGGACAATGTTCCACCAACTAGCTCAGCAAGAGGTACTGTTAGGAAACACCCTCATCAGCAAGTCACTGCTATCTGGTTCTTCGGTCACCACGAGCTGTCTGGAGGTGGTGAAGCCGCTCACAGGCATGCCTGAGCTCTTCTCCACCGGGCGACACCTTCGAACACAAACTCTGGCGAGTTTGATATGTGCCCCATAACATCAAACTCCGAGATCCTAGGCTCATCTTGACTGTCTAGAATTAAATGTCTCCCCTCTCACCCGCCACCTTATAAGTCTGTTAGCAAACACAACGAAACAACACACTGACGGATACCATACTAACACATTACCCTCATCAGCTGTTGGTTATCCAATTCTACCTGTGGGGAGGCAGCTAACTTTCACCACATGGTGTGGGAATGCCAATTCAACCACACCTTAGACCGTATCCTCATTCGTAGCATCAGCAGGCAACCGTGCTCAGCGATGACCCTGAGTACAAGGGTTGGCTGGCAGAAAGGGCCGTGGCACTGATTATGACTGATGGTGCCTGGACCGGGGTCGCCACCTTCGGGTCAGTGAATAAGTAATATCATCAGGATGTCGAGAAAACCCAGCAGGCACACCGGATTCGCGTGAAAGAAATCGATTTTTTAGAAAAGGAAAGACGCCTTAACTATCTTACTGTCAGTGGACACATAAACCGCGCTGTAAGGAAATGGATGAGGAAGAAGTGGCAGTAAGAAGGGAGAAAGAGGCACCGTAGTGCAAGGCTCCGGATCAATTTCGGCCACCGACTAGGCCTAAGTGCTACCTTTAACGTGCACAGATATCGCACAGAAACACGGGCATCTTCAGCGCTCTAGCGAAACGCAGCCGACACTGTCGGTATTTGAACCCGCGTCCTGGTCTTCAGCATCCCTACGCCGTTTCTCCATCCCTGCATATCGGGGTGACGCTATGTGCATCATAGCATTACCCTATTCGTGTATATTAACTTACTCGCTGCCATAATTAGGAGACTCATGACGGTTGAAGGGGTTAAGGAGATAAGAAGGGTGCGATCTAGAGTAGGAAACTCTGATAACACCAGGAAAGGAAAATTAATTTGATCTGCACCCTACTAATCAACTCCTGCGCAAGTCATGGCCACCATATTCCTAGACAGCACAGGCGTGGCAAATGCAGGGCAGGACCGACCTGGCATTATTGGAGGGAGCCAGAGGAGGCCTTTGTCTCACAGTGGACGGAAGTTGGTCATTGATGATGATGAGCCTTAAGTCGGCTGGAGAAAGTGAAGACGGTAACAATGATTTTTAAAGGCGTACCTGCTGCAGCGCTGTTCGATTCATGAAAGACACGCAAGGTATTGTCAAGACACATTACGAAGAATCTGGGGCAACCTCCAGCCAGTGCCGCTAAGCCTAGTGGCCTATATATAGAGTTTCAATGGTAGGCACTAGGTCGTTCTTTGTCTTTCTTACGTCATGGGGAGTGTCAAGACACTATATTTGAATGTTCAGAGCCGCGAGCCGCACTGTGACAGCCAAGGAAACTAAAGGCGCCTCCCTTAATTTGTGGTAATGATGCTCCTTTTTGCCGCGCACAATGCGACAAAGCAATATTCGTATGGTCCCACAAATACTGACATGACAATAAACCACTGCCCGATGGACACTGCGACAGAACATTTGTCTTGTCAGTTCCGGCTTTGCTGTGGCGCGTCTTTCGCCCAGGCACCGTTTGACCACCATGAATGGCGATGGTTCTATCGTTTGAAAACCCAGATGGATGGAACAGGCGCATACCGGACGGGGTGCTTTCTTCCTATGCACTGGTGCCTTACCCTAGTCATGTACAGGATGGGCAGGAACAGGAAGGCGTGGAACGCGAGTCCCAGGACCACCGTAAAGGCGTACAGGCCCAAGTGCCACAGCACCCGAGACAGGTCCGCCACGCGGGACATGTCCGCGGCGATGAGCACGCTCACGGCGATGGGCGTGTACCATAGCGTCAGCTCGGCCATGCGCATGAACCTGAGGCTGAGCACACGGCACACGCGCAGCAGCATGTTGGGCTGGCGGCCCCGGCCTGCCTGCGTACCCGGGGAACTGACGTCGGTACCGGGTGACGTCATCTGGAGGTCGGCAGGGGCTGATCGGGACAGGGCGAATCCGACCAACAGCGAGAAGAAGACCAGGCCGGAGACGTTGGTGTCGGCCACCTTATCCTGGAGTATTTCCTCGCCTCCTTCGGTCGCTGCACAATTTAAATTGATATAGAGTGTTAATGGAGTCGGTGCAACTGAGCCAAAGAGGTACCATGGGCGACATTATTGATGGCGTGCCTTATAAAAATGGTCTATAGACGGTCTATAGACTTCTTATAGACTCTATTGGCTTCATATAGATATTTCTTTTTGTCTATTCATAATCTGTAGATTGTCTATAGACAAGTCAACTCAGAGTGTATGGCCATAAATCTATAGATTGTCTATAAACTGTCTATGAATTTGTATTGCCTATAAACTGTTCTCTAGGGTTTGTCTATGGAAAGTTTATAGACTTTACAGACAGAAGTCTATGGACAGTCTGTGGACTGTCTAAAGAAATTTTGGTAAGGGGTAAACGCTTTAGCTATTAGTATGTTAGCGTAGGACTGATAAAAGCTAACCGTGTATTCAACAAACTCTCCGTAATGCTATAAATGGGACTAAACTAGCAGTAGAAATAGCTGTAGCACTAATAAAAGCAGCTTAGTGCCTAGCAAAGTCTAAGTAAAAGTTGTCACTTTTTACCTCCAAAGGTAAACTGCTGGATTAGGAACATATAGTATAACAGGGCGCAGGTGTAATTTTGTGACGGCTCTTGCGCCAATGGATAAGGGCGAGAACGAGCTGATTGAAATAGAGATGAATTTAATTACTGCCGCTGTTCCTAGAGACCCAGGATTTCTTTGGCACCGAAAGTAAGGGAGAAGGAAGTACAGAAGACTGGGTCAACAGGACTTGTCGGGCTAGTTGGTTGATCATAATGCAAAAAAGACGAACTGCGCAACAAGAACACGGACGAAAGGGAGGCAGACGCACACTAACGCAGACTTACAACTTTACTAAAGGAAGGAATACAAGGCAAATATATATAGCGATCCCAACGGACTTCAAATCTGATCAATATGGCACGTGACAATCTGCCCAGGCGATAAACAGACCACACAAGAACCAACGCTTACAAGATAATCTTATACCGGGCCGGCCCTTTCTATGAAAACAAAAAGCAAAGGAACGCTTAGCGACAGTGCACTCTTGAGAATTACGCGTTCTCCAAAGTAAGAAAATTCAAAACAAAACCACACCACTGTAGCCATCTGATACCACTGAAGCTCGAACCGCTTACAAGCGCAGGTGCTGACACCAAAACCAAGAGACGAAGCACACCCCCTTTTGAAAGCAAACAAAACGGGAAATAAGAACAACCACATCGGTTATCGTCAAAATCAAAAAAACAGTGAAAAAAGGCACCAGGTCAAGGCACCCTCCCCCTTTTTTAAAACCGTTGTTGTCTTAAACTGTTGTCCCGTCTTTCATCTTTTTGTTTTTTAAATGACTCGGTGCCTATTTTCACTGTTTTTGTGACGTAGCTTCTTGAGCTGATTCATGGTGTTTTTACCCTTTTGACCTGGTGCCTTTTTTCACTGTTTTTTTTTTATTTTGACGATAACCGATGTGGTTGTTCTTATTTCCCGTTTTGTTTGCTTTCAAAAGGGGGTGTGCTTCGTCTCTTGGTTTTGGTGTCAGCACCTGCGCTTGTAAGCGGTTCGAGCTTCAGTGGTATCAGATGGCTACAGTGGTGTGGTTTTGTTTTGAATTTTCTTACTTTGGAGAACGCGTAATTCTCAAGAGTGCACTGTCGCTAAGCGTTCCTTTGCTTTTTGTTTTCATAGAAAGGGCCGGCCCGGTATAAGATTATCTTGTAAGCGTTGGTTCTTGTGTGGTCTGTTTATCGCCTGGGCAGATTGTCACGTGCCATATTGATCAGATTTGAAGTCCGTTGGGATCGCTATATATATTTGCCTTGTATTCCTTCCTTTAGTAAAGTTGTAAGTCTGCGTTAGTGTGCGTCTGCCTCCCTTTCGTCCGTGTTCTTGTTGCGCAGTTCGTCTTTTTTGCAGAAGACTGGGTGCTGCTACCGCGTGTATGTTTTCTTAGATGGCCCTGAATGTCATTTAGGTAACGCACCAAAGTTCCTGCTAATGGTGATATTGCGTCCAATTACTTCTCAACAAAATGCAACATAGCTAAAACGGAGTGCTAAACCATTCATTATGCGCTTTGTGCTCTTTTGAGGTGACACAACTGAATAACCATTGCTTAAAGGGACGCTGAAGTTGGACTGTATAGAACATGAACATGCTCTTGTGCAGCATCAAACGAGAATTCAGTGGAATCAATACGACTATTCTCCAGGCAAACCTTCTAGAAATGCTGTGAAGGTTTTCCCACCAGCCTAACGCCAAACTTCGACTTGCCTTAGGTTTACTGAAAAAGTGAAGAATGCAGTAGTAAAAAATAGTTAATCTGAGCACAACGGATAGCATCGGTGCGCAGCAATGCCGAGGCAGAATCCACGTATTCGTCCTAACTAAGCCAAATACGAACCCTTATCTTCCCGTCATTCCCGCGGTGGATGAAGTGCTCTTTAAGCAACTCGCACAGAAGGTGGGGCTACTTCTTCCTCAAGGAAACTTTAGTGTGAAAGCCCTACTCCAGACGTACCAACCCCGGGCAAGAATCTTGTCTAAAGTGATCGGAGCAACTCGAACTAACTCGGGTAAGTTCGGAGGAATGTCGCGCCAGCTGTAGCAAATGGGAGGAGGGCGTATAGCGCCAGCTGCCGCCGAGTGGAGAGAGGTCTATGAAGAGTGGGAAATGCGGTTGCGTACACATGGGGATTCCAGAAAGAAGAGACGCATAATGAACACGTGCAGTCGCATGTCTACTCGGCTTCCTTTAACGCCCTACCCTTTAGAGAAATTCTGAGTATATATCACTGATAAAGATCCTGCTTTCCCGGAAAATGGAACCTTTAAAGCTATAGAAAAGGTAAAATAAAAGTCACAGACTATTAATGCTATCCATGTGGCAGAGTATGTCTAATGGGCGGCCTGACCAAGTCCACCAGTCACCGTATGGCACGCCGAAACATCCCTTTACTCTCCCGACCCCTCAACTCTGACGACCTTAGTTGCCATCTCGCCACCCGTCGCCTCACAAAGACTCGTTCCCCCTCTCTCTCCCCTCTCTCTCCACTTTCCCCTTGCCCTCTCCCGTTTCTCTCTATGCACTGTGCCTCCTTTCCGCCGAGGATTCACACGCCGCCAACGCCAGACACTTTTGCCCTAATGTGGGTTCTAATGCTAACTCATTAAAATAAAGTACAGTTACCGCCATCTACGCCCGTCTTTTGCAAGCAAAACTGCGATGACGTAAAGAGTTCGTTTTTCTTTTGGGAGTCCCAGAGGCTTGGCCACACCGCTATTCACTTCCTAACGGTGATCATGGAGTCCTCCTTGACCTTGACGTCATGAGCTCGAATCGAGTAGTGGAGGGGAAAAATTTTACATTTTTAAAACAAATTTTCTCAACTATTAGTACGTCTTTTGTGGCCGAACAAACGTGAACGCAAACAGAAAGAGCCAGAATCGATATTTATCAAGAACAAAAATTGGACGATGCTGCTTCAGTGCCCCTTTTACGCCCACTAGCAACATCATTTGGCATGGAAACTTTCTCCAGCTGCTCCTTATTATTTTTGTGTAGTAGAAACCCAGAAAGTCTGGGAAATCGCGTTTAGTTCGCCAGGCTTCCACCACGCGCCGCGTGGCGCTGCACACTAAAAATCACAGCAGGAATTTCCTCTGTCCAGTACATCTCACTAATTACCTATGGCCGTCGAAGGTAGTGGGTTTGAGTCTAGGAAGCATTCTATATGTCGGATTTTGCAGCGAGAAGGAAGTGTCGTCTATGATAATCGCTATTTTCGAGGCGAATCTCGCCGCACTCTCTACTTTTCTCGAAACTACAAATTAAAAACATCCCTATTGAGCTGAGTTCGCTAACAGCAACCAACAGATGGCGCTAGTAGCTGCCGTCCGGGAAAACTGGACATGAGCAGTAGTTTTATTATTATCGATGCGGATCTTTTGCAACGTAGCAACTCGCCTTCGAGACTGCCCGGTGCACGACGGCCTTGGTCGAACTGTAGAAACTTGTTCTTGGTGGCGTTGCTCGTCGCGGCTTTGGTTCGTGTCTGCGACAGATGGCAGCACTATTCAGACGCAGCGTCCGACAGTCGCATTTCAGAAGCCGCAGCTACTTTAAACAGCACCGCACCGATTCGCGAATTTCTCGTGCGTATGAGGTGTTAGAGCCTTAACCGTTGTGCATTTTAACGCGAACCTCCTAATGATACATCAAATCATTAGAATACTGTCCTAAGGCAACGCATTAACTAGGTTCACCTTTGTCCGTCAAGAACCAACGTAGTATTGTGGAACATGGTTTGCGTGCTCGCCTTGAAGTCTGAAAGTCCTGAGTTTGATCCGCCTTCTCACATCATGTGGCACCCTCTGAGAAGGGGCGAAAATTCGTCTGCTACTGGTTGAAAACAAACGCACGTTGGAGTCGCCGGCGCGATGCGGTTCCAGGAGGAGTCAACTACGCCTGCGGAGTGACAAATGAGTGCTTGACAGCTGCCGCCATCTGTCGCATGCTCTTGTCACTGACATGAAGTGCGCATGCGCAGTTGGTGCTGGCGCCTTGTTTCCAATCTCTGGAGCTGGAGGAGGACAGGCGCACTTGAGCAGAGCGGCCATGACAAAACGGCGGATTCCACGCACCTTGGGAAGAAATTTTATTTGTCTTTGATACCACGGTGACGCATCTGAGATTCTTGGGAGCAGTGCTGTCGGTTTTATTTATTTATTTATTTTACCCTCAAGGCCTGGGGCATTACAGAGGAGAGTGGATTAATGAGATAAATACAATACAGAAAAGAAAACGCGAAGCAGACAAATTAATTTTCGACATATACAATGCTGGCTAATGTGGTTCTAAAATGAGTAATGTCTACAATGCTGGCAATCGATCCGGAAAGGTGGTTCCAGTCTTCGGATGTTCAAAGAATGAAGGAGTTGCTGCATGTTCTCGTCCTGAGTGGTGCCATTCCAACCATGTGTGCGTGGTCCAGACGAGATGAGATGTACGAAGGCAAAGGGATGAGTGCGCTACGAATCTTGGGACAAATATGAAAAATTTTATGGAATAATCATATGCGAGAAAATTTCTGACGAGACGCCAATGAAGGTAGGTTTAGCATGCGTTTCATTGATGATATGCTAGCAGTACGGTGGTGGTCATGCAGAATGAAACGAATGGAGTTATTCTGGACAAACTCCGGGGCATAGGCTAGGTTAGCACAACTAGGCTCCAAAATGAATGCAGCGTATTCTAGTTTGCTACGGATTGGTGTCTTAAACAGGAGGACTTTAAGTGCGCTGGGGGCAGAAGAAAAATTACGGCGAAGATAACCAAGCATGCGATTAGCATTGTTAATTATGGTGTTAATGTGAAGGGACCAAGTAAGATCAGAAGAGATTTCGATGCCGAGATAACGATAGGAAGTGACACATTCGAGCGCACTGTCATTTAGGTCATAGTCACTAGGACTGCAGGAATTTCTAGAAACACGTAAGGCTTTACCTTTAGATGTATTAAGGTCCATTTTCCACAAGTCACACCTATTAGTAATAGCATCCATATCATGTTGCAACGCATTAGTATCGTCCGAACTGTTAATTTCCCGAAAGACAACACAATAATCAGCAAATAAATGAATGTTAGAAGATAAACGGGCAGGTAAGTCATTAATGTATATTATAAACAACAAAGGACCTAACACAGAGCCCTGGGGCACGCCAGAACCAATGGAACATTATGAGGAGTTGCGATTGTTAGATGATACAAATTGGGAACAGTTTAAAAAATTGTTCAAGCCAAAGGAAGATGTTAGGTTCAAGATTTAGTTAGCTAGTTTGAAGAGGAGGAGTCGATGACAAATTTTTTCAACAGCTTTCTTGAAATCAAGAAATATGCAGTCAGCTATAGAGCCTTTATCAATGATAATATGAAGACTGTGAGTGAATGATGCTAATTGTGTTTCACATGAAAGAAATTTTCGGAAACCATGCTGGGTGCTGTTGAAGAACGAGTTAGTTACCAGGAAGTTAGCGATATGGGAGTACAGGATGTCCTCTAGTAATTTTCAGGGGATACTGGTTGATGAAATTGGGCAGTAGTTGAGAGGAGAACTTTTGCTACCTGATTTGTAGACCAGAACCACCTTCCCGACTTTGCAGTCAGCAGGAAGAGTGCAGGAGTCGATGAACTGATGAAAAATCTTGCAAAGCATAAGTGATTAGCACGCTCGGGTGCTTTTCAAAATTTGCGGTTAATTAGGTCAGTACCGGGGCTAGATGATGTTTAACGCCGACAACGGATTTCGTAGCTCGTGAGCCATATACTGCTTTCGCTCTAAAACCCCGCCGAATGCGCATATATATGTGCAGCTGGCTGCCGGAACAAGAACGACAAGCAAGGCATTTGTGGCGTATAGTAGTGACACTTGTCACAACCATTAAATGCTGCGATCTCCTCGTTGCAACTACTGGTTGATGTTAATGCAGTGGCGGTTTAGATCATCTAATGGCTCTTGTCCTTTCGTTATTCTTCGTTACCGCTGTCCCAAAAGATGCCCAGTCATCTAAGCCTCCCACTGAAGTCTATGCAGTATTTTACTTGATGCCTACCAACATATAATGAATAGAGAGTTTCTGTAGGCATAGACGCCAGTGCGTGATGCCATACTCACCAAAAGCATGAATGCTTCCACGAAGTTGTCCGGAATTGCATTCCTGAAATGGAGTGGGGAAAAAATAGTGCACAGAGTAAGTTACAGGACACATGCAGCGGAGCATATCGTCCTTTTAACCCCCTACTGATGACATTCCCAATCGCTGGCGCTCCACATAATGGTGCTTTGAATTTGAAAAAAAAAAAAGATCCTGCAGCGCGTCAAGGTTCAAACACTCACATCGAGTCACTGGAAAGGCTGAAGTGTGGTTAAGGAAGACTCACAGAAGAGAACATTGATCACTTGGGAACTGCTCATTATATCATGATATGTATCTGTACTGCTCGACGCGCGCAGGTTTTTTTTTTTTCCCACTATGTTTCGTACATTGCGCTCTTCCGAAAATCATCTGTAGAACGTAGCGTCTCCACGCATCTTTGCACATACCTCATACTGTCACCACTGATAGTTTTCTACCCGTGCAATACCGAGGCATGGCGCTCCATACCTCACTAAATTAGGCAGTTGTTAATTTAACTGAGGCAATGTCCTTCTTGATTGCAGGTCTATATTGCTAGTCGCTAGGAGATTGCGTTGTCTCTAGAAGACAACAGCTGCGGCCAGATGGCGGCTTGTGTGCTGCGTTAGATGCTAGTGCTCTGCAGGATGGCTTAAAATCAAAAATACAGTGTCTTGCGACGCGTAAAAAAAAGGTTTACATTTAGAGGCAAGAGATGGAATTTTGAGCTTGAAATACAACGGGCCACTATTTTACAGCTTTTACAGCACAAGTGATACACTCTGTTTATGAATTCAAGACAGGGCATCAATAGTTTTGTGGTTTATAGGGGATTAACGTCCCAAAGCGACTCAGGCTACGAGGGACGCCGTAGTGAAGGGCTCCGGGAATTTCTACCACCTGGGGTTCTTTAACGTGCACTGACATCGCACAGTACGCGGGCCTCTAGAATTTCGCCTCCATCAAAATTCGACTGCCGCGGCCGGGATCGAAACCGCGTCTTTCGAGTCAGCAGCCGAGCGCCATAACCACTGAGCCACGGCGGCGGCTTTCAGGGCAACAATAGGGCATATTCTTATCCAGTGTAAGGAAAATTTTTTGCTCCTGTACAGTTATATTCTTGTGCGTGTCGTTGCCTCATAAGGCGCTTATAAATTTGCTCTGCAGACTTTATATAAACTTCTAATATAACATTACATTCCTATTAATATATTTTTATATTCACTGTCTATTGACAAAAGTCTAAAAAAAGGTTTGTCCACAAATCTATAAACTATAGGATTTCTATAGAAAAATTATGGAAAGTCTATAAACTTATTGACAAAATTCTATGGACTGTGTATAGACTGTGTAAAAAAAATGACAGGGTTTTTAACGCCTTTAAACCAAGTACGACGTGAGAAAGTACTTGGTTTCCAATTAGCTTGACTATTGCCTAAACACTGCGTTATCTTGTCGAATTCACTTGACTGTTGCCTAGACACTGCGTTACTTTTCCTCCAAGACAATTTCTTTTAAACTTTCGTACTATGCCACTTTCCACTAGCCGTACAGTATCCAAGTCATTTTGAGTACTTTCAGCTCTAAGGCCAAAAGCCTGTAGACAAGGGTCAAAGGTCAATGGCCGAGGATTCAGAGAAATTGAAAATTGGTTTTGGGGGAACAGAAATGACGTATTAACTGTCTCACATCTCTCGGCGGATACCTGAACCGCGCCGTAAGGGAAGGGATAAGGGAGGGAGTGAAAGAAGAAAGGAAGGAAGAGGTGCCGTAGTGGAGGGCTCCGGAATAATTTCGACCACCTGGGGCTCTTTAACGTGCACTGACATCGCACAGCACACGGGCGCCTTTTGCGTTAAGCCTCCATCGAAACGCGACCGCTGCGGTATGGTTCGAACCCGGGTACTCCGGATCAGTAGCCATGCGCCCTAACCACTGAGCCACCGCGGCGGGTGGCTTCAGGGACGCATCGGCTGTTTCGGGATTGCTAGCGAAGTACTGCTTTCGCACACTGAAATTTCCGTTAGGGTGCCCACGTGCCTGAAGATATCGAGCAGCGTGTCGACGCCCAGCGACGCCTCCAGCTTCGGGTATGGCGGCAGCTCCTTGGCGCCGACGCCCGGCCCGATGAGCAGCGCCAGTATGACGCCGCACAGGGCGGCCCACACCGTGGTGAGCACGAAGTAGGCGAGCGCGCGCAGCGTGAGGCGCGCCCCCTGCGCCGTCGGCCGGCCGCCCACGGCGCACACCACACTCGTCATGCACAGCGGCACGAGGAGGCACAGCAGGAAGCGCTCGAACATCTCGCCGGGAAGCCGGAGAAGACTGAGCTGCGAAACGAGCCGCGTTCCTTGTCGAACGGCGTGGGCAAGCCTCGCAACTATTACAGGAATGGTCTATATACTGTCAATACACCGTGGGCAAGCCTCGCAACTATTACAGGAATGGTCTATATACTGTCAATATACCGCGGGCAAGCCTCGCAACTATTACAGGAATGGTCTATATACTGTCAATATACCGCGGGCAAGCCTCGCAATTATTACAGGAATGGTCTATATACTGTCAATATACCGTGGGCAAGCCTCGCAACTATTACAGCAATGGTCTATATACTGTCAATACACCGTGGGCAAGCCTCGCAACTATTACAGGAATGGTCTATATACTGTCAATATACCGTGGGCAAGCCTCGCAACTATTACAGGAATGGTCTATATACTGTCAATATACCGTGGGCAAGCCTCGCAACTATTACAGGAATGGTCTATATACTGTCAATAAACCGTGGGCAAGCCTCGCAACTATTACAGGAATGGTCTATATACTGTCAATATACCGTGGGCAAGCCTCGCAACTATTACAGGAATGATCTATATACTGTCAATAAACCGTGGGCAAGCCTCGCAACTATTACAGGAATGGTCTATATACTGTCAATATACCGTGGGCAAGCCTCGCAACTATTACAGGAATGGTCTATATACTGTCAATATATTGTGGGCAAGCCTCGCAACTATTACAGGAATGGTCTATATACTGTCAATAAACCGTGGGCAAGCCTCGCAACTATTACAGGAATGGTCTATATACTGTCAATACACCGTGGGCAAGCCTCGCAACTATTACAGGAATGGTCTATATACTGTCAATAAACCGTGGGCAAGCCTCGCAACTATTACAGGAATGGCCTATATACTGTCAATATACCGTGGGCAAGCCTCGCAACTATTACAGGAATGGTCTATATACTGTCAATAAACCGTGGGCAAGCCTCGCAACTATTACAGGAATGGTCTATATACTGTCAATAAACCGTGGGCAAGCCTCGCAACTATTACAGGAATGGCCTATATACTGTCAAAACACATTTTATAGACTATGTCGCCTTCCTGTAGACATTTCTTTTTGTCTATTCAGAGTCTATAGACTGTCTCTAAAAGTGTATGGCTATAAATCTATAGATCGTCCATAGACTGTGATAGGATTTGTATTGCCTAAAGACTTCTTTAGGGTCTGTCTTAAGAGAGTCTGTAGGCTTTATATACAGAAGTCTATGGACAGTCTATTTGTATTGCCTATAGACTGTTCTTTAGGGTGCGTCTTAAGAGAGTCTATAGGCTTGATAGACAAAAGTCTAGGGACAGTCTATACTGTCCATAGATAGACATTATAGACGGTCCATAGACTTCTTTATATAAAGCCTATATATAGACTCTCTTAAGACAGACCCTAAAGAATAGCCTATAGGCAACACAAATCCTCTTACAGTCTATAGACTTCTCTTTAGGGTCTGTCTTAAGAGAGTCTAGAGGCTTTATAGACAAAGTCTATGGACAGTCTATACTGTACATAGACTTCTGTCTATAAAGCCTATTGACTATCTTAAGACAGACCCTAAAGAACAGTCTATAGGCAATACAAATAAAATTAGTCCATAGACTGTTCTTTAGGGACTGTCTTAAGAGAGTCTATAGGCTTTATAAACAGAAGTCTATAGACAGTCTATAGACTGTCCATATACTTCTGTCTATGCGTCGTGCTGTGCAATTTCTGACGCCTAATTAACATATTTGCATTGGTTTTCAAGTTTCTTTAATTACTATAGCATCAGTACACATCCCAAACACATGTTACTAAGTCATATACACACAGCAACGTGTTCATTAGGTGTCCCTCTAGCACTCTTGAACTAACGACCCTTCGGAAGTCAGTGAAGTACGTAAATTAGGATGTAAAGCCAACTAACACGGTTGGAATGTTTCTGTACTTGCCGCAACAGGCAATACAGAAAACAAAAAAAAATCGTCCTGGCCTATGCGTTGCGTGCCCGCGTGGAACGCAGAGTGCCTGGGTTTGAGCCGCAATGCCGGCCAATTTTATTTTGGCGAATTGTTTTATATTCTGATATACGCCCGTTAAAGGAACCTCCTCGCGAATTTTTGCTTCATTTGCCCCGAGCTTACCCAAGTAACTAACGCGAGCTTACCCAAGTTACTCCGAGGCTTCACACAAGATTTTTGGTTGGAACCGTGTTAGTGTTTTATCACTAAACTGCTGCGCGCCGGTAACCGCGTGGCTTGTTTATGAACTGACAAGCACCGGCGGCGGTGGCTCTCTCGACGAACTTGGAAACGCGCAAGGCGGCTGCTGCAGCCGGCAGCGGCAGGGTATTTATGATAAAAACAGCCGGCATGATTATGCGGAAGGGGCATGGTGCAGAATGCGACGCGTGTTGCAGTATATGCACTAGGGCATCGGAGAAGTGGCTATAGTAGCTTGGGCCACGATACTATAAAAAATCTTTGCTATCACACGGCAACTAAAGCTAAAACATTAGCGTTACACACTCGTCCTGCAAGTTTTTAATGCGGAAGCATTAGAACCCCCATGTGGGGAAAAACTGGCGGCCGTCCGGTGTTCTCTGAAGCTTCCGAGAACCAGCTTGCCACGTGTCACTGTTGAAATGTGCCGAAGTGAAGAGAGAGAAATGTCCCTCTCAACTTGAAGGGAAAAAGGGAGAGAGAGGTCGGAAGGTGGCTTCCACGGGAAGAAGCCAGAGGGTGGGTATCGTAAACGAAGGAGGCGCTGACACGGGCGGAGGGATGCTATCTGAGGGTGACGGCCACCCTCAGGTTGCGGCCGGCAACAACCTGGCAGGTGGCTACCGTGAAAGGCGGAGAATCAGGAAGAAAATGAGCAGACCGGCGGACGCGCACCGAATGACACTCTTCCGTTCAAGTGGTTGTGTTTGTGTGGGAGCCAGCCCCTGAACCGAGTGTCGTGGGATACTGAGATAACACATAGATTAGAAGAGCGAGTGTACAAGGGAGTCATGTGTAAACAAGTAGAAAGAAGGCTAAGTGTGCGATAAAGGTGGATCTAAAGAAATGTGTTCTGTGTTGTGTCTTGCAAACGGGAATGAAGGTCTAACGCTATATGCATTTCTGCCGGATTCACCCGCCGATCGACTGTCAGTTCTTTTTTTCACTAGGTGATGGCCCTGACTTCAGCATATCCATCCTTTCCAGGTACCTGGGTTACGCAAAATAGAAGTGGCGATGCGGTCTGTCTGGAGAGGAGAAGTGCAAAGCTTCCAGATGCTTCCCGAAGTGGCGTCACGTGGTCACGTGATATCAGCTCAAGCCCCAAGACCGGCACGTAAGTGTTGGCGTCGTTTCGTGCAAGCGACGCGAGATCAGCCAACACGCTTTTGTTTAACAGCTTACGTTGCAAATAAGAACGCTCAAAATGCACATGATCATCCAAAAGTATCTAGTCAATCAGCGTTCATCTTGGCTTACAGCGAAGCTATTAGCTAGAATGAGGCCTTTTGTAGTTATAGTTAAAAGACAGTTAAAGTTGTAGTTAAAAGGCAGTGCAATTCGGAGCTGAAAACGGTTATCGCTTGAAGTACAAGTAATTAAACTGACCTGGCGGGCAGACAAGTTCGATGGATTTAGGATGGCCCCCAGAGCGAAACCCGCCATCAGGGACAGCAGGACAAGGATCAGCACGATGTTGTCCATGAAGATGCCACAGATGTCCCTGTGTTGTTCTATGTCCTGCGGAAAAGGAGACAGAAAACAATGTGTACATCGCAGTCGCCGCAAAGTTGTCAAAGCGTTTAACTGTCGAGTTCACTTGATACCGTCTGATCACAAGTTTCTGAGCACCATTTCGCGTGGGGCAGAATGTTTCACAACTCCAGAAATTCTAACTGAGCCGGTTCAAGTCTTTTACCATTGTCACTTCATGTAAATGATCTTGTGCACGCAATTAAAAAAAAAAGAAACTGCAGTTTAAAATTTCGTCCACATCAATTCAATGAAATTAAACCTTCTAATTTCATATTTATTGCCTAGTTAAATGGCCCAATCTGAAGGGCGTTAGGTTACACATGGTGGCGATAGTAAATTCCTGTAAGCATGCTTTACCAAGTCGCTTTCGGGCAGTGAAGACCTTTTTTACCAATTGGCGACTAATGCACTGAAGTAATCCATTGAGCGTAAGCGTCTCTTCGAACGTCATGATTCACGTGCAGGCAAGTGTTACATGGTGACTGCTCGTATGGCACATGCATCGATTAAACAGCTCGTTATGATTAGATGACAGCAATAAGGAGATGGTAGAGAAAAGGCAGGTAGATGGGTTTCCTGACAGCACAAAATGAACAAGAAAGGGGGAATGCTCAGGATGCTTGCCAACCTTTCGATAAGAGGACTTGTCTTCTTCATTATTGGTGGGTTTTAAATAGCGTTTCACTCCTTCACAATAAGGACTCAATGCATGTAGTTTTGTCAGGACAGGCGCGTAATCTAAGACGAATTGAGATTATACTCTCTTTTTTTAAGCAAGAAGCCCTCGAAATTTGAGGGCCTACTCTATTGCGTAATTATCGCATACGCCACACCCGGAGCTCCTATTTACTGCGGACTTATCACTGTCCCTGTCATACGTTTGTTCCAAATGAAATTAGGATTGTTGATTTTTTCCGCAACAATTGTAATAACATGCCTTAATTGGCTATCTTTTCGAGATCATGTCTGCCTAATGGTATTAGCACTAATTTTCTGAACAACACAATATCCTACTTCCAAAAAACAAATTAATTACGGCCAACAAACCCATTCAATGTCGGCCATCACTCTTTGAACTCGCTAGCCACATTCTTCAAATCATCCTATTCATGCCATTCATTCTGTCATAGCTTGAAGGAACCAATGCTTTCTGATTATCATTTCCTTTAGCCCTGTAGCCCTGTATTTTTATCATGTGTAATGCTACTACGTTGTATGCCTGCGTATAGTATTTTTCTGAATGTAAATAATACCGGCATTTGATGACAACAGCGGCTTCCTAAACGGCTCCGGCGGAAGAACTTCCGGTATCTTCGGCGCAGTGTTTGAGTTCGTGCCGGAGCAGACGTGACCACGTTTGTGGGCTCCCTTTTGCCGGCTTTCATTGCCTGATTGAAACCTCGAGTGAATATTTCAAACAGTCAGACAGCCAATATTAGAGGCGGCAGTGAGACCGCAAACGGGCCAGGAATCTTCCACTTAGGAAATCACTCCTGTTAACAAGAAGCATGGAATATTAGAGAACTGGTGCCCGCTTTTACAGAGAGCGCGAACAACGCTACCAATTGAGTAGAGGGCGCTGCTGTAGCCTTGCAGGCCACCTTCACACTGATAATGACGGTCATGCGTTGCAAGTTGAACGTTTTTCTGTTTTCTTTTCAGTAGGGTGAGTATTACTCGTGTGTTTCACCATTTCACCAGAGATAAGGCCTCCGCCGTAATCGATTGAACCTACAACGCCTATCACGGGCAGAAAATACCCGACAACGAAAAAAAATTGCGGGCCATTTAACATGGTTAGGCCAAATGCGAATAAGGTGGTTGGTTTGGTTTGGTTTATAGGGGTTTAACGTCCCAAGTACTCAGGCTATGAGAGATGCCGTAGTAAAGGGCTCCGGAAATTTCGACCACCTGGGGATCTTTAACGTGCACTAACATCGCAGAGCACACGGGCCTCCAGAATTTCGCCTGCATCGAAATTCGACCGCCGCGGCCGGGATCGAGCCCGCGTCTTTCGGGCGGGCAGCCGAGCGCCATAACCACTCAGCCACCGCGGCGGCTCGCGAATAAGGTGCACTTCGGTTTCTGTTCAAGGATCAGTTTTGAAGGTCAAGCAGGTTTCAGACAAAGAGGAGCGAAATCGGACTTAAGTTCCTCCTTAAGGGCATTACGTTACTCGTTGATGGGTTAATGCCAATATGTGCGGATTAGGCCATTCTCTACTTTACATTCATATATCGCTGGGAGTCCTCATACCAATCCTGGCGCAGTGGTGTAGCGCCACTGCCACGACATGAGGCTGTTTCAAACACAGCCACCGGTGGACCTTGTGCGGCCCAGGTTGGTTGCTCTTCCCGAGCGACCAATCATTAATCTAACTGCCACCTGCGACTGTGGGCATGGTGGAAGCGGACATACAACGCCGAAATCGGCGATAGCGGGCTTAGCACTAGCGCAATTGAAAGAAAAAAGAAAGTGTTACGTTAGTAGTGCTGTTTATGTTGGGGAAACGCATACACCTTGCTCTAAGCATGGTTGTGAGCTCGACAGAGAAGTGAAATCAGAACGCATTGCTAATCCAGCTAATGAAACATGCGCAGAGCAAGCCTGCGAACAAAAAAAGAAAAGTGAGCCAGAGACCCCTAAATTTTCTACAGCAAGCCCCTCACGTAAAGGACGCCGCTATGCCCACTTCTTGTACGTGACTCCAAACCGGAAATGGTTCAAGAGCCAGGTGGCAGTATTGCTTATTGATGATGATGATGATGGATTTTTATGGCGCAAGGGCATCTATGGCCAAAGAGCGCCATGGCACAAGGTATCTTTCAAATTCTCAAGGTGGGGTCGAAGACCCATTGCTTATTATTTATTTCAGAATGCTGCGGGCCACTGCTTGGCCCAAGTAGGAATAATTTACATTCTTACATAACCAAAAGAATAAAATTATACAATATTAGCAGCACAATTAAGGATACCGAAATAATAAACCAAAATAACAAAATCATACAATATTAGCAGCACAGCGATACAAAACATACATATAAACAATATTAGCACGTAAGTCGACGATGTAACGCATCAGAAAAAATTTGTGAGGAAAAAACAGGTGCCGGTAAAGAATTTCAATCTTGCACTGTTGTAGGAAAAAAAACTGTATTTAAAACTGTTAGTTTTGGCGAAAAGGGGAGCAAGGGAATGCTCATGAACGCCCCGAATCCTTCTCACTTGTGCACAAAGCAGTTTTTTTTTTTCTACAGTCTAATGCTCAATTTATCGATACGGCCACTGATCTTTGCACTGTCTGTTCGCGCTCAAAGCCGCCGGCACGCGGCTTTATCATTTGCTTGTGACGCGAGATATGACACGAGCTACCTCGAATGATTACAGCCACGCGCAAGTGCTTGTTATTTTGTTCCATATTGTTGTAGTTTCTTTGCCGCCTTATCTTTAAATTGAGAGCTGCCGAGAGCAACAGGCATTCTAATCGACGACCGCAGAACACGCTTGTTGCTATCGCAGTCACCGTGTCCTACTATGGGCGTTAATCAGCCCAATAGTTTTTTTTACGGAAGCCATTTTCGCTGTTTTCCTGACTGCCGGATTGTCACCACCACTACCTGGCAATATTGTTCACTTGTCGCATTCTGGAATATCAGTAAATTTTTTTCAACGTATTAATCATCTACCATAGTTACACGCATTTAATTATCGCCCTAACAATGCGATTTGTTTGCACGATAAGCACAAAGCACTCAGAAGCATTCACTGGCAGTCTGCGGTAGCTCCAGCACGAACCAGTAGCTTGCGTTCGCCGACAGAACTGCCGCTGCTTCCCTTACGGCGCGGTTCAGGTGTCCGCCGATATGCGAGACAGATACTGCGCCATTTCCTTTCTCCAAAAACCAATTAGTATCATTATTATGTAGACACATCGTTGTCATCGTCGTTACACACTTAACCATAGGATGCATGTCCCCCTGACCGTTTTAATTTGGAACCTCCTTCTGTAGTAATGAATTTTATGTATTTCGTACCGTTACTCAATAAATAAAATTTGAAACCAGGGACCGCGTTTGCGACGATTCGTTTAGTGATTTATTATTTACCCTCTGAGCATTTGGTCATACCCACGTTTGTTATCAGCGCCGGCGAATAATGCGGTTTAGTACCTATCCCACCATGGTGTAGTCGGGTACAACTCAAGAACGAAGCGGCAAATGCCCTTCAATGAAGCGCTTCAAGCCAATGGGGTCGGCCGATTCCTCCCGTCTCTCCCTTGACCGATCTCTTTAGGCCTGCTAGTGTGAAATCCCAGGAGGTGGCAGATGAAAGGGAATAACCACTGTTTAATCGCGGATTAACCGCGGCTTCATGAAAATCGGTCGACGCCATTGGCTGGAGGGCTTTTTTGAGAGGCATCAGCCGCTTCGCTCTTGAGTCGTATATACGACTATAGTTCAGTACCTGTGGAATCAGGCTGCTTATCTTGATGTCGGCGGATGGAATCCCAGCGGCGGCAGCCACCCTTCGGTGGTGGCGAAGTGCCCCCCTCCAAAAATAAATAAAAGGCGCGAGTTCTTTTTTGAATTTCCTCTCACAAAAGTCTCACAAATACAGACTAAGTGCTCACTATGTACGCCAGTAAATTACGTGTTCCTTTCATAGTTTTGTAGCGAAAGCTAGATTGGGCACGAACTCGCAGTTTCGTCGTGCTCGCACCGCACCACGTGACTGGTTAGGTGACCAACCGCGTGACGAACCACGTGGCAACAACTAGCCAGACAACCAGACTAACCTGGACTTGCAATCAAGATTAACCAAAGCTAACCAAGTTATGCCTCAGCTTTCGCTACGTATATCCTGGCATAGCCGAGCTAAGCCACTGCCAATTTTTGGACTTGCACGGCTCGGACAAGGTGGTACATAGAGAGCACCAGAGCGTGCTGGCTACTTGCCTGAGAGGGGATTGCGTCTGCGCCGTCGGACTGATGGCGGACGCTCCCCTTCCGCAGTCTGCTGGAGGTCATGCTTATCCTGCTGGCCGTGGTGTTCCGACGGATGGGGCGACCGATCTCTGAAGAAGCCATCGACTTCAGTCGCTGGGCACGCGTGGTGCTTGAAGCCTGCGCGTCACGTGGTCGCTGCCTGGAATCTCAACGCTAGCCATTGCGTTTCTTCACGGCGACACCACATAACAGTTCGAAACGCACGTCGGTGCAAGCGGCGGTTTAGTGTCGCAGACAGCGCGAAGATTCTAGCCTGGTGGCGCCATCTCGTGGCCGCGAAGAACAACTATTTGGAAGGCACTTTTGAGCCTTTCATACCCATAAATTCTGGACAAAAGCATTTTTGAACGGGAAACCATTTGTGAACGCAATTTTTTCATACAATGCAAGATTTCACTATGGCAATTCAACATATCCCAAGATCACCCGATGGCAGCCTTGAATTTTTTTTCTATTTACGTTTTTGCTTTAGTCGAAAGTGTTCCCCATTGGTTTTCTACGGGTGTCTTTAACTGTTCGGTGCGACCGACTAGTGGAAACACTTTAAAAGCAAGATTTTGCTACACATCACAAGAATGGATCATTATCACCAATATTACCGTAAAAGTATCTTACAATTTTTCAATTTGCTAAATATTTTTCTGAAATTGCTGGACATGGTGTTAATTTGCACCACCGCCATCGTGGTACTCGTCTCATAATCATCAACTGCAGCTCTTGTTATGTCCACTTCAGGAAAAGGGCCTCTCATTCTATCCATAAAAGCCTTGTCCTCCGTCAGCGTTGGTTTATACCCCAGCAAATTTTTTGGTCTTTCTTTCCTTGGAATCCGCTGCATTGCCTTAAGTAACCATAGGTCATTCGTATCTCAATGTTATTTCTATTTATTTTTCCTCCACTGATCGCTGCTCTGTCTTCAATTAATACCAAGTCTTTTAGTTAGCCCTCAACGTTCGCACCATAGGGTGTGTAAAGGTAGGAAATGCCACACTTTATCTTAGTGACCGATCTCTATGGCATCTGACAAATGCGCTCCAACTTACAGTCCAGTTTCGCTACGAGTCAGGAAATCATGTTTTCAGTCATGCAAAGGTACAGCGTTCCTGGCGGGAATTATGGCATGGCTACAGCAACAACAGCTCGAGAAGGCTAGCATTCTGGAGCAATGAGTCGTCGCCTCCGCATCGGTTAATTAAAATAAATCAAAGATGGAAACATCAGCATCACCATTTATCATTTATTTTACCACTGAGCGCCCAAAGAGCCTTACATAAGGGTAATACGTAAACGCAGAAGGTGGGCACAAAACTTCGAAATAGTTTTCAGCAAGGCGCTGTTCAAGTTGCAGCAATTTTGAGGCAGAGGAAATCGGCCTGGTTGCTCATTATCAGCCTTACTTTTTGTGGCATACGTAAGGAAAATGGAAAGAAAGCCGAAAGTGCTTGGATTAGGTTTTAAGCTATCATGTTGGAGGTTGGACCAAGTGAAAACAAGTTCCCCCAGCAGGGCTTATGAACGGCTATATTGTCGTTTTTCTATAATAAGATCTTCAAGGTTTGGCTGATACATATGTGCACAGGAGGGCGCGGTTGTAGGAGTGACATCTAACGCAGAAAAATGTGATGTTGCGGTTAAGTATGACGCTATGTTGGTTTTAACGTCCCGAAGCATTTCATGGGCTATCAGAGACACCGTAGGAAGAACTAGGGATTGTATTCGACCACCTGGGGTTCTTAACATCGCACAGCACAAGAGAATCTTTTGAATTTCGCCGGCAAGGTTACGTGCAATATGCGAGATTGCGTTCAGCAGCTCAGAAGCAAACAAAAACGCAGGTGTCATGAAGCATAGGGCCCTTAGGGGCATAAAAAAAAATCCGCACGTTAATCACGGATCAGCGATGTCGGAGCTGAACTCTGTGAACCTTTCCAGTATGCAAATGTAGACTCAAAGACGATAGAGCGTTTTCTTATGGAGTGCCTGGCTCTCCAGTGTCCAGCAAATTAAGCCACCGCAGTGGTCTGGAACTCTGTGATTTAAAAACACACAGTGTTGTCAGGTTTTAGAAACTTATCTCAATGCAGAGCGCATAAAAAAACAACACAGGAGCGCACTTCGGAGCTGATGCGCAGGTATCGCTGTTGGCTATGGTGAAGGTGAAAAGCCTAGTTTTAAATATTTTCTTTTTTTTACTGGTTTCTAAGCCTTGGAAGCAGCGTCGTTCACACGTAACAGACAAGGACGGCACGCAGAAGATAAAAGAAGTTTGAGGGATGGTGGATGCAGCCGAATACATGCCACAATTCTGTTACCTACCTTCGTGTCGAATACTTCTTTGAGCGCCTTCTTTTCGGGTTCCATCGTAGTGTTGTTGTTGTCCTCTGAGTGGCAGCGCCTTTTGTGTGCGAAGCAAATCAGCTTCTTCTTCGCCGCGCCCGTGCTTCGCTTTGCGAGCACGTTATGTCGACCTTTTTTTTGTCGTTCAAGAGATAGGCTTCTAGATCAAACTGTCTAAGATTTTTGTTTGTTTATTAAGACAACTTAAAACCCCTCATACGGTCCTCGTTTTTGTTTATTGCCTCAATGGTCCTAGTCACGATTGCTACACCTTTTGTTGGTTGTAGATTATGATGATACCTTCACCTCGATGATGATGTCCCTTGATGATGTTGAGGTCACTAAGCCTGATGATGTCCTCAGGCTTAGTGGGTATGTGCCATTAAGCCTGAGTATGTGCCATTATGTGCCATTAAGTGGGTATGTGCCATTATGTGCCATTAAGTGGGTATGTGCCATTAAGCCTGAGTATGCGCCACTATGTGCCATTAAGTGGGCATGTGCCATTAAGCCTGAGTATGTGCCATTACGTGTCATTAAGTGGGTATGTGCCATTAAGCCTGAGTATGTGCCATTAAGCCTGAGTATGTGCCATTAAGTGGGTATATGCCATTAAGCCTGAGTATGTGCCATTATGTGCCATTAAGTGGTTATGTGCCATTAAGTGGTTATGTGCCATTAAGCCTGAGTATGTGCCATTATGTGCCATTAAGTTGGTATGTGCCATTATGTGCCATTAAGTAGGTATGCGCCATTAAGCCTGAGGACATCATCATCATCGTCTAGAGGAGCAGGGTGGATCTCATGACGAACCTTGGAGACGCACTTTACGTATCGTTCTAGAAGTGCGTGTACTTTACAGGGTCTTATTATGCCGCCTCGTTTATTGCTTTCAGTAGTAGTTCCATTCAGTAAACAAAACTTCTCGCCATTTCTAAGTGGTCTAATACTAAACCACACTAACATGTTCTCAGCGGTAACCTTCGCTGCAGCCGTGTTTTGTTTCCGTCACGAGTGATATGTTGGCAAGAATAGTGAACTAGACCCACTGTTCCGAACTTCTGGGGATGACTATCGCAGCCAGAGGTGCCACAGGCAGGGCTGTAGTCCATGGCAGTGAAGAATGAGGAATGGCTCGCCAAGGTTTTTCTGTACGTCAAAAAAGCACTGGCCACAGCGAACAGCACATATCGATTAAACAAGCTTGACTTCGGGATTAAGTACCGAACTCTTCAAACGCTCTCCGGTGCAGTAGAAGGATACGCTGTTGATTAACAAGCTGTGGGAAGCTGAGAAGCAGTGAGCAGCTATGAGATGAGAGCTGTTGAGGAGCTATGAGAATAAGAATTCATGAGAAACTAAGCGCCGAAGCTGTGAGCTCAAATTTTCAACTTTCACAGCAGTGTGGTTGGCTAGTAACCGCGTGAGCACAGCAAGGTCTTAAACTGAGAGAGATTCAAATTCGCGCACAAAAATGACACTCGGTAGAGACGTGAAATAAATAAGGTTTTATTTAACAATGGTCATGATTATCGAGGGATGTATATTGTGTGCTACTTACAAGGTAGTCAAGGTAGATTTAGATGCGAACAATAGAGTGCGTAGTTCCCGCCCCCTTTGCACAACCAGGCGATGAACTGGTAACGTACCGTCCGCTCAGTGACAACCAAGGCACCTTAGTGTCGCATTCGAATCATCAAAGGTCTGGTGGCTCGCCAGAATGTGACGAACAACTGCACACTCCTTTGTTCTCATTGTATTGTGCATTAATAGTACGCCTACAGTTTTTGTCAAAACTAAAAAAGGCCATGCTAGGGAACAAGATAGAAAGTAACTTAGGGCTTTGTTGTACCAATTGTACCGAGTTCTTGGCGTTTCGGAGCGTCATACACATTAGAATAGCTTGATCGGATATGTACAGCACGCTCCGCACTTACAGGGAACTTCTAATGTATATTGAAGCCTGTGTTATCCCGAAATTTATTCCGATATGGTACGTCACGCGGATGTCTACAGCAGGAAAATTATCCTGCCCTGCACCATCTCAGCGATCACCGGTAATCGGCGCTAGGATACTGATTAGGTGTTTCCTTTAAGTGAGAACCGCGCTGTACATCACCAACTAGCGTCTGAGGACAGAAAATCGCTGTCCGCAATAATGACATCGATGGCTTATTGAAAAAGGGAAAACACCGGGACGGGCTAAGACAAGGAATCTTCTCACAACATTGTGATTGCAAGGGGGGAGATTTTCGACACGTGTTTTACTATCAGTACTGAATAATGAGGCGCGTACACTGTGTTGTACATAGGGATGAGCATCGTAGGGAGTCGCCCGAGATAACGCAGTACTAGACTAATATTCTCTCTTCAAAACACACTATGTCGGCTTTTATCTTGTGTAGTACAGTTCTTATTGCAGTACATATTGCAGTAAGCGTGTCATTTCTCCTGCCTTTTCACTCTGACGTTAAGTACCTTGAACATCCTTTCCACTTTCTTCACAGTTCTAACGAAAACATTTTGTATATGCACCACAGGAGGAAAAGAATTATAATTATGCAACGCACGTGAGTTTATGGCCACTGAAATGGGAAAGAGGAAGTGGTAAAAACTTCAACTCGTCATGCTAGACGCGTAGCACACGACATACATGACAGTAGCACGACAATGAAAGGTAATGAGGCGACTATGTTCGACGGTGTTCAACGAGATGACATGTCACGTGCATAATATAATGGTATCCCCGTATGCAGTGCGTCACGCTGGGCTGCTGCTGCTGCTGGACTTATTGCTTGACTTGATGGACTTTCAGCCTGCTGGAATGTTGTGCAGGTGATTTCACTTATGCCGATCTTGCCTTCGCTCATGCACGGCCCGAATGACGAAGTTTGCACGAGTACACAACTGTCCGATGTGACCGCTTGTCGCCACTACTGCGTTTTAGTTCTCATCGCTATTGTGTCCATCATGTAGTACGTGTCTCAATTCAGTCCCCAGCATGGAACCTGCACTAGAATATATGTTTTTCGTAACACCCTATTCATTCACTAAAATAAATTGATTGTCATTCTGATAGCTCATCTCACGAATGGTCCTTTTAAACTGCTGCCTCCTGACTGGCGCACATAACTTTTATCTGTGAGAGTATAAATGAAAAGTATCTCTTGAATTGGTTTGGTTTATGGTTTATGGGGGTTTAACGTCCCAAAGCGACCCAGGCTATGAGAGACGCCGTAGTGAAGGGCTCCGGAAATTTCGACCACCTGGGGTTCTTTAACGTCCACTGACATCGCACAGCACACGGGCCTCTAGAATTTCGCCTTCATCGAAATTTGACCACCACAGGTATCTCTTGAATTGGCGGCCTTTGGATGTTTTCGCACTGAAGAAAAAAGGCACGCGTCTCTCGCCTCACTCGAATTAATAAAGTCCTCAAGAATGTTAGCACGTTACCATGTTCAACTGCAATGTACCGTACCCTGAAGATTTAGCAGCATCAGCGTCATTATTCGCTTAAAGTAGCCCATGAGTTATCAGTATATCAGGCGCAGTCTCTACGTTCCAACTGATCGCCCGCTTAACCTGCAGATCCAGCTGCACGAACAGAAGTGTCCAACGAAATTAAGTTCCGCAAGATAATTTCATCAATGCGGACGATCCTGCCATACATGTTCAAAGCCGGCCATGGAGATAAAGTAAAAAAAAAGTTCGATACCAAGATCGCGGTTCAAGTTTCGATGCGGTGACTGTTTCCGCAGATAAATAAAATAAAAATGAACAGCATTGACTAAATCAGAGAACATAACGAACGTCCCAGCCTTCCAGAGACCGGTATCGAGGTTCACCCATCATATCAGGCATGTAGGATTTAGCCGTTTGCAAAGACTTGATGATGTGCTCGAGAATAAAGAGCGATCATTCGAGATTTTCTCGTGCGTCATGCTCTTTGGCTGGTATTCAGGTCATACGCCTCTCGCCGACACTGCAGGCATGCTAAGGTGCGAGATGACGGTAAAACCCCTCACGAGGTTCGCTAACCAACTGCGGCTACATGAATGTCACGCTTTGAGATAAGCCTTGTCGACTAAAGGCTGGTTGCTAACACGTGACATATCTCGCAACTCTCGCTAGTGCCGCACGCGGCGGGGCCAGCAGGGACAGGCGTCGTCTACATGGATGTGATGACGGTGTCCTTGGAGCCCCGGCTGTCCGAGCCGAGACCGGGCTTCTCCAGGTCTTTCAAGCTGAGGCGCTCCACGACGCAGGCGCCAACGGCGTCGCCTAAAACGTTGATGGCCGTGCGGAAGCGGTCTCTGGTGAAAGAAGGAAGCAACAGTGAGTCCCGGCCCTGATCTAACAAACGCTAGCTGCAAATAACCGACGCCAGTTGGAGCCACATGCATACCGGTTCCGATCAATAGTCTTAGGTATTTCCCGCATGCCCGCGCCGCATACAATGCATTCAAAACAAAGCTGCTGAAACCAGCGTGAATATGTCTCGTTATATTTCTAAGTCGAAAGACAAGCGACAGAATCTTGTCCAAAATATGACAAAATGTTTTGTCGTTTTGTCGTAACCACATATCCGTGTTATCGTAGTATTTTTCTGTAGTTCTGATGCTCAATGGACAACACAATGTGACATAAAATTCTGTCGTTACTACAAAAACTGCTGTTCTTTCTACAAGTTCATGTCAAAAGTACAAGAAATCTCTTATGATGACAGAAAGCTTTCTGTTGTATTTTTCGGCAGGTATTCTACTTTAAGGTACTTTAGTTTCGTCGGTTACAGGGAGTTACATTACAGGATTGTAATTAAGCACAGCTGTGAGAAGTATCAAGCTTTTGGTCTAGTTGGTTTGTGTTCCCAGGACTAACTGCAACAATGTAAAGGAAACATTCACAAATGAAAATACAATGCTCATCCTTCAATTGTGTGCATTCCTTTGAAGGCGCTTTTTTGTCGCTGAAGTTACGTCCTAGCGTGAGAGTATAGTCACACAGTTTGAAGCCGGCAAGCATCGCTTCAAAGTACACACAAGCGGTATGCTTACAGGAACCAGTCAACGACAATGATGAGCGTGATGTCGTCGGCGGGTAGACCAACGGCGTTAAGGACCATCACCATGGTAACCAGGCCCGCTTGAGGTATCCCCGCCGCACCGATGCTAGCAGCCGTTGCCGTGACGCTGCAATAAAGTAAATATCTTAGTTATGAGACCTTTCCGGTGTTTAGCTGATACAGTCACTGCGCTTGAATGGTGTGAACGAATGGTTTTGATGCGAACGCATTATATGGCTTATCGATAACGAAAACCGGTGTCCAAAATGGCGTCCCAAAACCCGCGTGACCGGGCAAAAAAAAAAAACGAAATGTCTTCCTACGGTGTGGTGGGAATTGATCCCACGGCCTTTCATACTGTGTAATACCCCTGTTACACGGGCACTTGTAAGGCCTTAGAAATTAAGGTTATTTGCCCCAAAGGCGCGTGACGCGCATCTACACGGAAAAGCGTCGAGACCTTTTCGATAAAGGTCCGTAGCAATAAAGGCGGCCGTCAGCGGCCTTAAAGTTGCTTAAAGGAGCAACCCAGACGGCAGCGCCAGCTAGCGAGCTCAATGAATAAAAAATTGACGCAATTTTTAGTTTTGAAACCGTAAAAAAATATCTAATTTATCTTATTCAATGGTTAATTTTGCGTTACAGTGCACTTAACCGTAGAGGAGGCTATGACTAAAGACATCCACACTGCTAAGAAAGAACTTGAACGCTTTTCAGCAGCCGCATCGACACACAGGTGCTTGCGCATCTCGCTTTGCTGTTTTTTCTTCGTTTGCTCTTTGTTGTGTGCGTGTTTTGAGTTTGCTTGTGTGCACAAAGACACAAGCAACAAAGCACGCTTCTCGAACACGACGAGGAGCCGAACGGAAAAGTGCGCCTACCGTGGTCGGACTGAGAACGATGAAAAGAAAAAAAGAAACTTTGTTTATTATCGTTTATTATCGTGATAGCTACTTTTTCCAACATAAACGAAAGCACTCTTAGCTGAAGTGCTACCGTCTGCCTTAATTTCGTAATATTACTAGCGCCGCTTCACACACAGCGGTGACTTTTGGCATTCACGGAGGCCGCGTTCTAGCTCCTTTGGATTTGCCGTGTAGCAGCGTCGCTGCTCCTTTTCGGTTTTCCTCCTTTAGTGCAATAAGACAACTTTACGGCAAAGGCCGAGAAGAAGTCCCGTGTGACAGGGGTATAAGCCGCCGCGGTGGCTGAGTGGTTATGGCGCTTGGCTGCTGGCCCGAACGACGCGGGTTCGATCCCGGCCGCCGCGGTCGAATTTCGATGGAGGCGAATTTATAGGGGCCCGTGTACTGTGCGATGTCAGTGCACGTTAAAGAACCCCAGGTGGTCGGAAATTTCCGGAGCCCTTCACTACGGAGTTCCTCATAGCCTGAGTTGCTTTGGGACGTTAAACCCCCATAAACTAACCAAACCTTTCAGATAGCGAGGCGAGCACGCAGCCCATGGGCCACAAGACCACGTTGTTTGTTGGCGAACAGAGGTGGAGCTGGTATATGCGCGGCCTTACGACTGTATGCTAATGAGTAGGCGTATCAGTAGAAACGGAAACAAATATAATAATACAAATTAAATACGAAATAATTTTTTTTCGCATTCGAGGCACGTAAGTCTTTATGATGATATGAACTGCCTTATGCTATAAGTGAAAAGATGTCTCGAGGACACTCCGAAAGCAATTCAGACACATAGGCGCCATGTTTTTCAGCGATCACAGTATTTCACTGACATTCAGGGACGCAAGTTTGACGTTATACGCCACAAATTCGGCCTCAATTGCCCGGGCGGCTATAACAGAGCTTCCGGCTTCTTTCTCTTATAAAAATGTTCTATATGCTTTCTATAGATTTCTTATAAACTCTATTGCCTTTCTATACATATTTCCTTTCGTCTATTCATAGTCGGTAGGCTCTCAATAGAAGCAAGACAATTAAATGTGTATGGCCATAAATCTACAGATTGTCTAGACTGTCTAGAGGATTTGTTTGTCTAGGGACTAGTCGGTAGGATTTGCCTATGAAATTACACGTACAAGTCATACACTGTGTAAAGAAAAAAATTTTAAGGGCATATTACGCGTCGTACAGATCTTGCCCTCAAGTTTGACGCGCTGTGTTAGTCTCCACATCAATCGAGATGCCATCACCATGGCGGCATTTCTACATTTTCCAAAGGTGAAAAAATGATACCAACATCTTCTCATAACGTCCCCCCCCCCCCCCCCCTGCCAGTTTGACAAGTTAAGAGGCTGCGTCTTGTTAGTAAAAACATACACGAACGAAAACAAATAGACGACACACACAGCTGAGCTTCAGCTGGTTGCTAGAGCATGAAGAACGTTCCGTCGGTAATTCACACATCACCATTCGGCGCTGTCCCTTTAAGGAATAATAATAATAATAATAATAATAATAATAATAATAATAATAATAATAATAATAATAATAATAATAATAATAATAATAATAATAATAATAATTAATAATAATAATAATAACTGGTTTTGGGGAAAGGAAATGGCGCAGTATCTGTCTCATATATCGTTGGACACGGGAACCGCGCCGTAAGGGAAGGGATAAGGAGGGAGCAAAAGAAGAAAGGAAGAAAGAGGTGCCGTAGTGGAGGGCTCCGGAATAATTTCGACCGCATGGTGATCTTTAACGTGCACTGACATCACACAGCACACCGTTTCAGACATTAGCTATAATAATAATAATTGGTTTTTGGGGAAAGGAAATGGCGCAGTATCTGTTTCATACATCGTTGGACACATGAACCGCGCCCCAAGGAAAGGGTTAAAGGAGGGAGTGAAAGAAGAAAGGAAGAGAAAGGTGCCGTAGTGGAGGGCTCCGGAATAATTTCGACCACCCGGGGATCTTTAACGTGCGCTGACAGCGCACAGCACACGGGCGCCTTAGCGTTTTTCTTCCATAAAAACGCAGCCACCGTGGTCGGGTTCGAACCCGGGATCTCCGGATCAGTAGTCGAGCGCCCTAACCACTTAGCCACAGCGGCGGGTATCGATCTCCTTTTCGGACGATTGAAACCCGCTGCACTATAAGGTAGTTAACCTGCTCAAGGTACGCATAGAAGGCCTCTCAAATTTCCCTTTTCATTCGATAAACAAATTGGCGAAGCACGCGCGTGACACCTGCACCTTGGGCAGTGATTGGCCGGTTGCCTTCCCGCCATCTGGGCCTGCAGACCCATGTATTATCACGTAATTGATTGTTGATGCATGCGGTAATCTGTCCACTACATATTTTCTAAATAACCGCAAGATTTTCGAGAAAACATATGTTACGCGATGCAGTAACGTCGTAGCATGTCTATTCTGACACGATGGGTGTCCCTTGACGTTGTGAACTTTGAGGCACATTTTAGGAAGCTTACCCGGGGTTCCTTAAATCCAGTGTATCGCGAATTACCCGTACCCTTGTGGGCGCAGTCGGTCATACCTGTGCCGATCCCTGAATATAGGCCCCTCCGAGTATACGACGAAGGTGGTTATGCATTTAAATGCACTGTAAGGCTTGAGAGCCGGCGCTCTTGTCGTGTTACCTCCTTCTGGAGGTATTATATAAGGGCTGGGCCCACAGATATTTGGAAAAGAAAAAAAAAGAAAAAGGAAGTACAGGTGATTGCCTTTGAAAATGGGTTGACACGGCTTCAAGAAATGTAGATGCACGTGTGATGGCGGCGACTTCGTGGGGAAGGGCATTCCAGTCCACAAATACTCGTGGAAAAAAAAAAGATGCTGAAAACGTTGTTGTGCGAGCAATAGGCCGAGTTATCTGAAACGGATGCGTCGAGCGATGAGATATGTGGGTGCGATGCGCAAAGTAAGGTGCTTGTTTGTGTGAACTGTGAAGAATTTTGTGCAGCTAACAAAGGCTGGCAATGCGGCGACGAAGTGAGAGGCTTTCAAGGCTGGAATTTTCCTTCAGAGATGAAACGCTGACGAAATACGGGTATGCGTGATGCACGAAACGGATGGCATGGCTTTGAATTGATTCGATCGCATTTGTTAAGTACATCTGAGGTGGGTTCCAAAATGGACTGACGTACTCAAATTTGGATCTGATAAGTGATCTGATAAGTTTCACGTGGTGTGGTGCATGATGTAAGTGACGCTTCATGAAACCTAAAGACTTGTTGGCAGATGATATGATGTAAGTTGTGTGCGCGCGCCAAGAAAGATCGCTGCAGAGGGTGATTCCAAGATACTTATATGACTGAACGGGTTCTGTGGAAGAGTTATCAATTTCATAAGAAAAAAAACAAAGGGGCTACGCTGCCGTGTAAAAGAAACGAGGTTACATTTTTTGGCGCTTAAAATAATAAGCCAACGATCGCACCATTCTTGGGTTTGGTTGACGGCGTATGCGCGCTACAGCGTTGGCTGCGCATACCTGATGGCGATGACTTTGCCGACGTCCAGGGGCACCCTCCGCACCTGGGCGATGAAGATGGCCGCCACGGCCTCGTAGAGTGCCGTGCCGTCCATGTTGATGGTGGCGCCTATGGGAATGCAGAAGCGGACCACCTTAGGGTCCACCTTCACCTTGTCCTCCAGGGTCGATATCGTCACCGGTAGCGTGGCCGAACTGCGAATAGACCACCGTGGCCACCAATTTCAGCGGACAAAGCTGCGCGGAGGTCCGATATCGGACCTGGAAACCTGGTTCGTATTCTATATGCACTGTGTTCAGTAATTATTTTGACAGTTAAGGCTGCGCGGAGGAAAATGGGCACTGGCTTTCAGCTGTGACTCGCCATGGTGGCTCAGTGCTCAGATACGGAGCCGGAGTTCCCGGGTTCGAGCCCGGCCGCGTTTCGATGGAGGCGGAACGAAAAGGCATCCGTGTGCTGAGCGACGTCAGTGCGCGTTAAAGATCCCCAGGTGAAATCCAGGGTTCGACGGAAACCCCTCTGGTCGGGTATGTTCATGGCGGAAAATCTTCAAGCGCCGACCAATCGTTAAAAACGGGCTGAACCGGCATCAAGGACTTGATCCTCTTTTGCCCGAAGAAATAAAGGCACTAAAAATATTGCGCGGCAATGAGAACATCGTGATCCTGCCCGCGGACAAGGGAAACGCAACCGTCGTCTTGGACAAACGAGAGTACGTGAACAAGATGACGAGCATGCTGGAAGATGAGAGAACCTACATGCCACTTAATCGGGACCCCACTTCAAAGGTGCAAAGGGACTTGCAAAAACTTTTGGCTGATGTCTTCTCCTTTGTCCCGCCACAACACAAGTCCCTCTACTACTTCCTCCTCTGCCACAATGGTTCCGCTCCCGCTCTGTATGGACTGCCAAAGATCCACAAAGAAGGCAACCCAATGCGCCCAATCGTCGATTTCACCCGCTCCCCGCTTCACAAGCTGTCGAACTATTTGCATAGTGTTATCTCCCCTTTGGTTGGTAAAAGCGAAACGCACGTGCACAACTCACACAACTTCATTGAAAAGGTTCGCAACATGGTTGTAGAGGACGACGAAATTTTGGTGTCATTTGACGTGAAGTCACTGTTTACGAGCGTGCCCACTGACCTGGCCGTGAAGGTTTGCACAGATGCGCTCCAGGCGGATGCAACCCTACCGGAAAGAACACCCATTGAAGTTCCAGACCTCAGCAGACTTCTTCCGTTCTGCTTGTCAAACACCTATTTCACGTTCCAGGGGAGCATATATAAACAGGTTCATGGTACGGCTATGGGAGCATCAATTTCTGTGACCGCTGGGAACTTGACAATGGAGTCACTGGAGTCCCGCGCCCTTTCATGCTTCACGCCGCGCCCGAAAGTCTTTCTTCGTTATGTGGACGACTGTTTCTGCATAATCAAGAAATCGGCTGTGAGTACATTCCTTTTGCACCTGAACAGCATGGAACCGGCCATACAGTTTACCACGGAAGAGGAAGTAGATGGCCGTCTGCCTTTTTTGGACGTTCTGGTGAAACGCGACGGCCCTGGAATATCATTCAGTGTATTCGGGAAGGACACGCACACTGGCATGTACCTCAACTTCAGTTCCGTACGCCCGACCTGTCACAAGAAGTCCGTTGTTGCCTCGCTTGTCCGCCGATCGGAGAACCTCTGCTCTACGCTGGAAGAGAAAAAGACAGATCTGGACACCGTTCGCCGCGACCTGATAGCTTCGGGCTATTCCAGTTCTTTTATACGAAAATCCGAGAATCGCCTAGCTCACCCGCCGCCACAGCAACCCCAGCGAGAGAAGAAGAAAAGGATTCCGATACCCTACTTCCCCGGAGTAAGTGAAAGTTTATCCCGCATATTCCAGTCGTACGAAGTCGACGTCGCACATGTACCCACGCAGAAGCTGCGACACGCGTTGGTTACAGTGAAAGAGAAGATAAAGAAGGAGAAGTTCCCGGGCATCGTGTATAGGGTTCCCTGCGCTGATTGCGAGCATGTCTATATCGGTGAAACAGGCGGTTTTCGGAAAAGATTGCAGCAGCACCACAATGATGTCAAGAACAAGCGCGTGGCAACAAACGCACTGGCTGATGATGCTATCTCCGAGGGCCATGACATCGACTGGGACGGCTCGAAGATAATCGGAAAAGAAAAGAGCAAGACGACAAGGCTTTACCTAGAATCTTTTTATATTCAGACGACGGCAAACACGCTTAATCGCAACGAAGGCAATCTACCCCCGATATACTCCCGCTGCTTGCGTCATACCATGAGACCTATATAACTCACCTTCACTCCTGTCTAGCTTTCATTGTGAACAAGGCCCCCGTAAGCCGGGGCCGAAACGTCATCTTTTTAACGATTGGTCGGCGCTTGAAGATTTTTCGCCAAGATCCCCAGGTGGTCGAAATTATTCCGGAGCCCTCCACTACGGCCCCATCCCTTTCTTCTTTCACTCCCACCTTCCTCCCTTCATCTACGACGCGATTCGGCAGTCCACCAAGATGTGAGCAATTACTGCGCCACTTTCTTTCTTCAAAAACAAATTTTAAACTTTTGAATATTAGTTTATAAACTTAAGCAAAGCTCAGACAGACAAAGCTGCTGCACTAGTAGCCAAAGCGCAGGGTCAACAAGACGCCGCCGAACTTTACTCCAGGATAATAAATAAATATTCTACGCTACCTGGTGAATGTAGCTAAGGTTTAGAATTGCGAACAATCGGGCCTATCCCCGACTGTCTGGCTGCAGAGAGTAGTGACCGAATGAGTAAGTGGCTCTGAAGAGAAGAATGGTGCGGTAACTGCTTAACTTCGTGCGCATACACCAACAGCATTATATAAGGTAAGGGATGAAGTGGACGGAAATGTTCAGAAAGGAGAAAGGACAGACGATGCAGGAGCTAGAGACGAGAAAGGGGAATGGGCCCAAGGCACATGTACTCGTGTCAATGTGTTTACAATATACCAAATGCGTGTAGGCGCCTGTATACAACTGTTGAGGTACAAAGCCTCGCGCATAACAGCTTCATGGCCTAAGCAAAGCAATCAGTTTCACAGCCCTCCAACTAGCAAGTGCAACGCCTTGACGAATGTTCGGCGCTCTTCAGTAAGATATAGGTGCAGTGCGCACCTGGAGGCAGTCCCGAAGGCGGTCGCTATGGCCTGCAGCATGTCCACCAGGAACCGGAAGGGCGGCTGGCGCATGACGAGCCAGTAAAGCAACGGCAGCACCACAAAGCCGTGCAGCAGGAGGCCCAGCAGCACGGTGAGGGCGTAGAGGCCCACTTGGCCGGCCACCACCGAGAAGTCCTCCATCTCCAACATCTTGGCCATCACAAGGAACATGACGCCCACTGGAGAGAACCTGCGGGGTAACGCGTAGGAGGAAGTCACGTCAAACGTCGACGCACACCTCAATCGTCCATTGGTCAGTCTTCAAGGAGCCGTGCTTAACTCGACCACTGTGCTACTGCCAGAAGGCTTGTCGAGTGTCACTATTGCCAACCGGTCTAGAGGGCCGTGTGGATGCGAGCTCGGTTTCCTAAATGCACGCAGCGGCGAATACAACATGATGTATTAATGTTTATCCATGTGGGATGTGATCTCCAGCAATGCTTTGGTTTTTGCCATACCCAACAATTCTAGACAAAAGCATTTTTGAGCGGGAAGCCAGTTATGAACGCAATTTTTCAGATAACGTAATATCTGACTATAACAATGCAGATCACCTGACGGAAGTCTTGAATTTTTTTTTCTATTAGCGTTTTCGCTATCGTCAAAAACGTTCTTCATTGGTTTTCTATGGGAGTTTTTAACTGTTTGATGCTACCTCTGGAAACTCTTTAAAAGAAATATTTTGCTACATATCAGAAGAATGGACCATTACCTCCAATATCATCGTAAAAGTATCTAGCAATTTTTCAATTTGCGAAATTTTGGTCCGAAATCGCTGGACATGCACTTTTGCGTAAACGGATGAAGCTTCCCGAGGGAACTCCGAGGAAAGTAATCAAACCTCTGGAGCAACCTGAAATCTTATCTGAGCAGGCTACCAGAAGAATGTGGTGACATTCTAAAGACCAAGAGCTCCAAGAGCTTAAGCTGAACGTTCTCTTCTGAATACTTCTCATAGTTTCGAATTCGGGAGCAGCCGATTTGAAACATAGATGACCATTTCACCTTTACCGCAGATATTGCGGCAGGCGTGTGCCAGGCGCATTGTGACTGCTTAGTAAAGTGGCGCAACCTGCGAAACCACCCACACAAAAAGTTGCGGTTTCAAAGAGCCCCATGAGGAGTTTTAGCAGCGAAGAAACTGGCCCTTCAGCGACTGCGTTACAGGAGGACAGGAGGCGTTCTCACCAGACAACCACTTTGGTGATGATCATCATGGCGTCCGAGAGGGAGGTGAAGATGTCGAGCAGCGGTTTGCCGCTCTCACCCATTTGACCCACTGTGGCGCCCAATGCGATGCAGAACACGATCAGCCCCAGGATGTTGGTGCCGGGGTCCTGTACCGTCTTGTAGGCCCACTCGTACATGGACGCTAGGAGACGTCATGGAAACGAGCACAGAATGAGATTCTGCTTATTCAGTGAGCGCGTGTGCGTACAGTCTTTGCCAAAAGTAACCAGACTAGGCGGTTTGCTTCTCAGTCATATATTGGAGCTAATATGTCAACCCTCAAGCACTAAAACTCTGTATCGTGATGAGAATCCTTGTCCTCTCCTTCCGAGAACTCGTTTATCTTTAGGGAAGCCGTAATGGCTCTAGTATACGAATGAAAAGAAAACCATGCAGCCTGGTTATTTTTGGTAAAGGCTGTACATCTATTATATGTAGCTGCACAGAACTACACTGAGTAACTGTAGAACCTACCAAGTGTACGTATAGTGCACGAGGAATTTTCGTTCTACCACTCTCTACCCTTACAAAATCATTCAGTGTATAGACTGTCCATATACTTTTGTTTATAAAGTCTATAGACTCTCTATAGACGAACCCTAGAGGACAGCCTATCGGCAAGAGAAATCCTATAGACAGTCTATAGACAATCTACAGATTTATGGCCATACACTTTTGGTAGTCTTTTTCTATAGACAGTCTATAGACAATCTATAGATTTATGGCCATACACTTTTGGTAGTCTTTTGTCTATAGACTGTCTATAGATTATTAGCAGAGAAAAAGAAATATCTATAAGAAGGCAGTAGAGACTATAAGAAGTCTACAGACTGTCTATAGACCAATTTAATAAGGGTATGATACGGTTTGGTCACCACATACTATATTTACAGAATACCTATCTTTACAGAATGCAGAATCGCATTATTAATACGACAACGTTAGAAGGCTCGTCGGGAAAAAAAAAATGAGTCGTCGTTCGTAAATTTCTACCATTAGCTGGAGGAAAGTGATGACACCAGACTGGAAATTCCCATTGGCTGGAAGGAAGCGACGTTCTCAGACCGGAAGTTACAACTATACGACCGTGGCGCCACCTCGAAACCTCTAGCCACCAGCTAGCTAGGTGACCTAAAGAGATGTCCAATTGTGTGCAGACAGACCTGTACGGGTCCGCAAACACTTCAATGCACGAATAACGCAAAATCAGCTGCAAAGGCATCGACAGCCTCCACTATTACCGCATTACAAACACAAAGAAATGAGCGGTCCCTGATAATTTTTTTATTTCTCTAATCTCTCTGGAGTGCTTCGGGAAGTTCATCTCAAGCGCGAAAACAGTGCGCTGCAGAGCAAAGCAGTGCCGGCCAACCGCTAAGTTTCTGGCGCAATGCTTACGTCAGAATGCAACTACTCATTCGTGCACAACAACGGCATACTCCAATCGGCGATCCGAAGCAGCCCTTTGAATCCGCGAAGGACAAAGATAACCGTTGCGGTCCAATCAAAATTCAAGGTCCCAACCCAAATCGTGGAGCAAAAAAACATTTACTACGGGTCGCCAGTTGGAAAACGCCTATTGAAACAGCACAGGGTATGCCTTAGAACACAGCAGCAACATTTAGACTGAGCTTCTTTTGCTTCGGAGCACATCGCCCAAGTTCTTTAGACCAACCTGGCGTTGGTCCTTTGTCCCAATCCTTTTTATTTTGAAACATATATCCAACCCTCTACTCCTCAACGCTAGGCAGTGTATAGGCATACTTCCTGTGGAGTGTGGGGAACTTGCGCTGAAGTTTTCAGTGCCGATTGCAGCGCCATAACGCACTGCCTAGCGAGAAGAGCAAGCAGTTTTGGTTAGTACTCTTAGTACTTTTCCGCGCCACCTTCAGGCGCTTATTGGTGTGAGCCTACGCGCTCTGTCGAAGGCGCACGTGCCGTGCGTCAGCTATCTGGGCTACGCCGAGAGAAGCTAGGCAATGAATGCAGTCAGCCAAACGCGGGTATCTAATCGCGCAGAATGTGTTCTCACGTTTGCAGCGGCTCAAGCGGCTGACAAAAGCAGTTTTGAGTCACCGAATGGTACAATTGCAGTGCCACCTTGGCAGCGCAGGTTCCCCATACTGATTCGTGGCATAGCTGAGAAGCAACTACATACGCCGTTCGATAAATCCATCGATACTAGTCATTAGCGCCTGCATATGCTTCCCTGTTTCATCTTGCAAGGGGCCCATTCCTCAACCCTTCACCGTTACTGAGTCAGGTCGCTAGCATGCTGAATGAACTAAGCTGGAATGCTTGTATCAAAAGGTGCGAATTCTTCGTTGTGACCTGGTTCGCGAAAAAGGCTTAAATTTAAAGTGACGGCAGCACAGCTAGCTATATTGAAGTAAAAATGGCTGAGGTGACGTTAAGAGGCAGAAAGAAATCAGGACGTACACGAGTTCAGCATCTGGAATCGGGAGAAAAGAGATTTGGGTGGGACAGGTAGCAACGGCTAGCTGGTCGCAAGCCATTATAGGATAACAATGTGGACGCCAAGCAGAGAGAAGTGTAGCGGAGTCGGTAGAATGTCATGTGAAGTTTAGGAATCCTCAGATCACCTCCCTCATAAAAGTGGTCTATGGTCTATAGACTGTCTCTAGACTTATTATAGACTCTCTTGCCTTCCTATAGATATTTCCTTTTATCTATTCATAGTCCATAAACTGTCTGTAGAAATAAAGTCTGCTAAAAGTGTATGTCCATAAACCTATAGATTGTAAAAAAAAACTGTCTTTAGAATATTTTATTGCCTATAGACTAGTCTATAGGATTTATCTATAATAGCCCATAGACTTTATTAACAAAGCTATGGATAGTCGATAGAATGCCTGAAGAAATTTTTGTAACGGAGATGACTGCGACTAGCCCTGGACGGTGTCCGGCTGATAATGATACTAATTGGTCTGCGTTCACTAGGCTCGGCCTTAGAAGTCAAGGTAGCCACAAGAGCGTCAAAGTTAAACGTTGCTTGAGAAATAAAAACCGCTGCTTGAGAAATAAAAACGATTCCCGTGTGCCGTGCGCAAGTTTCCATAAAGAGATAAGCACTGGTTGATGCTGGCGCTGATCGCACCGCACTAATCTGGCACCACTCGAAAAACAACTCTTGTCGATCACTTCCTTCAAAATGTGACAGAAAACGCACTTACTGTTGCTTGCATTTCCTGGTGGCTTGATAACGATCGTTGAGAACTGGGCAGATAACATGTTTGCAATCAGTATCAGAAATGCTCAAGGATATTTACACGTCAAATTTACTTATTTTGTTTACTTTTTGGGTCCGAAGCCAGCACGGTAATGGCTTATTTTTGTTTTCTAACAAAAGGGCCACAAAAATTGGACAGGACACTTAAGATCCACCTTAAGGATATGACGCAACAGCGTTAATGAGTCAATGCACTTATATGCGGGATTGGTCATTCTAAACTCTACCTATATAGGTCCTTAGGAGTCCTCACACCACTCGTTCCGCAATAACGCAGCGGTTATTGGATGCGCCACTGCCCTGCGATTCAAGGCGCTGCCACCGGGGGTGCGGCTTTTTCGACTCAGGCTGCTCTTCTCGAGAAACCTCTCACTATCAAACATTAATTTAACAACCACCTGCCACGGCGGTCAGTTTGCTCACAATACGGCTGGCAGGTTGCGATGACGCCACAAGGTCACGTGACCTAGGTGCCCCCCCCCCCCCCTAGGTTGCTTCTCTGGCGGGTGGTTCTACCTGGGTCACCCTACACCCCCCTACGTTACCCTACGCCACACTTGTTTTTCACTCACAACGCCAACGATGCCGACAACACCGACGCCGGTTTTTCTGGGTAAAGGGGCCTTTAACAAAACAGTTTCCGGAAATATCCGGAAAACTGTGCGTTATAGACGAATAAGCTAGCGCTAAATAACGTGCGCAACTAACGCTGACCGCGCTGTGCTCGTCTGAAACACAAGTCTGCCTGTTCACTTTTCATGAAGGGACGAAAAAAACAACAGCTTATTTCGTTTTTTCTGGGAAACATTTGCAAACGAGCTTTGAGCACGATATCGAACAATGGTTTGTTGCAGACGACTAAGCCATCGTAGAAGTGCTATCAACAACGAATGAAACGCAAACAAGATAACTGAAGGGCGGACACAAGAGCACTAAGGTTTCAGAAATACAAGTGAGGTTGAAGAACCGACAACTGAGCGAGTTGGTGCATCAAGGAGTGAGGTTAACATTTCTGAACGACGAACTACGCGTTCCCGAAATCCAAGTTCCTTCCGCTATAATTGAGGTTTCCCATGCTAAGAGCTGCTCATTTTTTTTTTTTGAGTTGTCTTGTTCTCGTTTCATTTGTTGCTAACAGTAGAATAGGGGGAGTAAAGAAACACAACACCACTTACTTGTGTTACGCAAGCTTCAATAACGTTAGGCGGGAATGCGTTTCTGAAAAGAAGTACATAAGTGAGCTTCAGTGCAGAAATGTATTTTATTTTATGTCTACATCTTCAGCTTTGCGTGCGCACCAATACAAAATAATAATAATAATAATAATAATAATAATAATAATAATAATAATAATAATAATAATAATAATAATAATAATAATAATAATAATAATAATAATAATAATAATAATAATTGTTTTTTTTTGGAGAAACGAAATGGCACAGTATCTGTCTCATATATCGTTGGACACCTGAACCGCGCCGTAAGGGAAGGGATAAAGGAGGGAGTGAAAGAACAAAGGAAGAAAGAGGTGCTCTAGTGGAGGGCTCCGGAATAATTTCGACCACCTGGGGATCTTTAACGTGTGCTGACATCGCACAGCACACGGGCGCCTTATCGCTTCGCCTCCATCGAAATGCAGCCGCCGCGGTCGGGTTCGAACCCGGGTACTCCGGATCAGTAGCCGAGCGCCCTAACCACTGAGCCACCGCGGCGGGCCCCACTACAAATCTGCTGAAAATAAACCGGAGAAGGGTTTTAGTCTCAACGGCAGTCCAACCTACATGTCTTTGGTGCTTGACAGTAAAGACTTTTGTGCCTGGCTCATTGCAGGGAACCTCAGGACACCTCCACAAACTTTTAATCTTAGAGGAAATAGATTCTTTGATTATTTGCGCCTACGTTGATGTTTGCTCGGAAGCAGAGGAGACATTTATTTGCGAGAGATTTTGATTTAAAAATAGAACTTTTATCTCCGCCGCTCGATTAAAACTCCTTATCTCAATACCAAAACAGGTTCCGGAATCACCAAGGTGAAGTGAATGGCGATGCAGCCTAGCCTCAGGGATCGACGTACAAAAAAGCCTTGGTACCGCAGTTTGCTCATGAAAACAGTCGGCGACAGTTAATGCGATTTTTTTTAATCTTTTTGTAGCGGATAGGAGTAGAGACACAAAAATTTTCCATATGTTTTCTTTTTTGAAATGATACGTTTAGACATAAGTGTACACGGTCCACAACGTGGTATTTCCTACAGCAACTAAATTATCATTGAATTTCTTCTCTAATACTGTTTCGGTTCCATCAACTGAACAATGGCAGTGATGTGAAAGGTGGCTTCACGTTACTTGAGGCATGAAAAAAAAACTGCAACATAACCGTTGATACGTAGTTTTCATTGATTACAAAGCTTAAGCTAAGCCCTGCTTCGAGAGCCGGAATGACAAACGAAGTATCGACAATTATATTAGTTTTTTTTTTTTCATAAAGCCACCTTTGGCGTCACAGCCATCGTTCGGTTTATGAAACGAAAACAGTAAGAGCGAAACAGGAAAAAATTCAATTACAAATTATTGAGCGGTCGTAGGCGAATACCACGTGGAGATCCAAAAATTCTAATCCCTTATGCATGAATTGAAATAAGAAAACATGTAACTAAAATTAGGTATCAATACCGTTTTGCAATTTTCTTTTTTTTTTCATTTTTTTGTCAGTAGAATGCGGTAATCCATCGATACGGGTCAATTGCAATTTGTCCTCAGTGTTAAGCGCGTTCTAAAGGAACGAAAAAAACAGCATCAAAACAACAAAATAGTCTCACAACATTCTATCTCAAACCATCACTTTCATTTGCTACGCTGTCTTTTAAATCTCCGGCGATGAGATTTGTTGAAATTTTGTGCCCTCTTGTAACAGTCACGTTTTGTGGAAATTTCCTTTTTTCAAATGTAATTACTTTTGCTTGCTGTTTCACACTTTGTTGTATATGTTTGTTCGTGACTGCTGACCGCTACGTGTAGTTGCCACTGTAGGGGCCTGCGGTCTTGTCAAGCTGCCTTAATGACAGCTTTTTCTGCAGGCCTCCGGCATCATGTGCGTTCGATGCAAGTAAAGTTATTATTATTTATATATTTAAGTTCAATCACGACCGCGGCAGTCGAATTTCGATGGAGGCGAAATCCTCGAGGCCCGTGTACTGTGCGATGTCAGTGCACGTCAAAGAACCCCAGGTGGTCGAAATTTCCGTAGCCCTTCACTACGGCGTCTCGCATAGTCTGAGTTGCTCTGGGACGTTAAACCCCTATAAACCAAACCTATTTATTTATTTATAAAACTGGATTATGCGCATGCGCGACAGTGGCGCACCTGATGAGGTCCATGAGGGTGTCGGCGGTGGTGACGAGGCGCGCCTTGGACTCCTTGGAGGCGGCCGTGTCTCCGCCTCCGGCGCCCGGCTGGAGGCCCGTGACGAGCACGATGCCCAGCACGATGGCCAGGAAGGTGGTGGAGAAGTAGTAGACGACAGCGCGCAGGCCGATGCGGCCCGACAGGCGGGCGTCCAGCGCCCCCACGGCCGCCACCATGCTGGAGGTGATCAGGGGCAGGATGAGGCCGCGGAGCATGCGCAGGAACACCTCGCCCGGGAAGTTGATGTACATCAGCTGGCGCTTGTTGAAAGGCCCTGCGTCGCGGTTAAGCCAAGTTCTTATTATCGATTAATGTTTCTGCAGGATTCCGGTGAAACCGTGAATACGTTGGGAGGTGAATTCTCTTGGCTCATTAATCCGGACCTGTATATACTTACGCGGAATATTATGACCGGTCATCAAAATATCTTTTATAAACACACAAGGACATGCCCTTTTTGTAAATGCAAATTGAGCTGCCGATTGTTTTGCAATATGGGATCTTCTAAAAGACAGCACGGCCAAGAAAGCAAGCAAAAAACAGACGAACCAGAAGAAGATATTTCCATCTACAACGCACAGTGATATTCATTGTCGGCATTTGCGCATTCCTAACAAACTCTTCGGTTAACCCTTGAAGCGCCAAATTTAGCGTCGGCTTGGCGCTCGAGCGTTCGCAGGTTTGGTTGATCCATTCATTGATTTATTCAGCGATTAACTGATTGACTTGATTGGCTGACTGACTTGAAAGACTTATCTCCTTGATTGACTAATTGACTGAGTGACCTGGCTGCCTGATTGCCTTTATTGACTGGTTGACTGACTGACTTCATTGACTGCCATGGCTGACTGAGTGTCTTGATTGATTGATTGATTGATTGATTGATTGATTGAACAACGTTTTATTATATACAAAATAAATGGTTTTCCATCAGCTTTGGGTTACAATCCTCTGCCTGCGCTGTCTCTATTGACTGCGCAGCATAGCTTAGCCTTCGTCTTTGTCTCCGGCAAACTTCGTTTTAATGCGGCAGCTTTAGATGCCGTGCCAAAATCCCGCATTGGTCATAAAATTCACCCATTGGCTGGAGTAAAGTGACGTCACCAGACGGGACATTCCCATTGCCTGGAGGAAAGGGACGTCGTTTCCGGTAAAGACATCAGCAGTTGCCAATACTATCGCATTGCCAACATGTTAACAGAATTATGCGTCCCTGTCAATATTTTACTTCATCTATTTCATTGCTATCTCTTTTCTGCTCTTCATCCCTATTCACCGCGCAACACTAGCGCACGTTTCCATGTCAACGGCATCACAAATAACTAAAACGCGAAGAATGTCATCTAATGTAAACACCGCCAAAGGTATGTCAACCAGCATACAGTACATTGCAGCCGCCCCATCTCCGACGCCAGACGGGCTCTGCATGCACATTCATATTCTGTGGTTCATTTGCTACAGACAAGGTAGCGCAGAGGAGTCTCTGCAGTGCACAGGCTTTCCGGTCTGTTGCAACACCACGTACAGTAACACACGTAGTCCGGGTCACCCACGCGCGCAAGTTCCATGCCGCGTCGTGGCCCTGACGTATCTCGCAAATGGGGCCCTCTGGCTTTCCAGCTGCCCGCGTCCCTTCCTCCATCCCCGTTTTCCGTAAAACGATGAACTACCAACATGCCCAAACCGATTCACTTCAGAAACCCATTCCTCTCTGCCTTTACTGCGGCGGCCTGTGACTTCCAGCGTGTATATCTCTGCTTAGTTGTTGTTGTTGTCCTCTGTTGGAGTGGCATATACCCACAGAGGGGGGATTGGCCAGGGTGCCTTGTACAGTCAAATAATTGTGAAACAATGACTCACTTAAGGTAGTCGAAGTTGAATTTTGTGCTTGAAAACAATAGTGAATTATAATTAACAAAGCAGTCTCCCAGACGCAATGATGGAATTGTGCAGGTAATCGCACACTGGTTTTAGGGCGTATCTCCCGGTGCTTGCCCCAAAGAACAAAAGAACCGGAATAGAAAGAGGAAGCCCTAATCGATGAAGAGCTGTGTTTGCTCCAGACCGCATTTCTCTCTTTCTCTTTCACGCCCCACTTCCCCTTTCCCCGTGCAGGGTCACCAACCGGAACACCCTTGTGGCTAACCTCCCTTGCCTTTCCTCCATCTACCTTCTTTCTGTCTTCCACAGTTCCCTCCATTTACGCCCACGTTGCCCGACTGTTCAGGTGTTTAACAGTTTAGCATAGACAGTTACGGTTGGCTTCATTAAACACTTCATCGTCACTCACTTCACCCGCCCACACACGAGCACGTGCATATATAGTCATAGGAACTGAATTAAGTCTGCATAGTCGCTTTGATCGATATTAATTTTATCTAGGCTGTATGGGCGAGGTTATAGCTTTCTCCTTTCTTTCACTTTCCTTTTTTTTTTATTGTATGCAGGAGGTGGGGTGTCCGATCCCAAGTCCTGCTCGGTACCAACTGGTTTTCCAATGGTTTTATCTGGCGCGAAATGCTTGGGAAGTTGGGCCTTCGATCCTATCTTGTGAAGATCAGAGACATTAGACATGGCGCTGATGGCTAAGCTCACCCTCCGCCGTTTAAATAGTAATAATAATCATTATCACGTCTCTTACTGTTCCCAGCAGCGTCTGTCTGTTCGCTGCGTACAAGACAGGCACTAGCCCCGGAAATCTGGACAAACGCTTTTAGTTCGCACGGCTGCCACTACCAGCCGGGCGGAAATTAGCAAGAAGCGATTGGAAGGTTGGTTGCTCAAAAGCAGAGAGGTGACATAAGGTTAAAAGTGTACGAAGACGTGTTTAAAGAAAATGGCGAATTTTAAAAACCTAAAACGCAGTTAATCAAAAACAAAGGGGACAAAAAAAGCTGAGCATGGTGGCAACTGCCATTAACCCGTTTCAGACGGGACGATCGCTCGATCGATCCATTCATTCATTCATTCATCCATCCATCCATCCATCCATCCATCCATCCATCCATCCATCCATCCATCCATCCATCCATCCATCCATCCATCCATCCATCCATCCATCCATCCATCCATCCATCCATCCATCTATCCATCCACGGATTTTGCTTGCATCCCATCGATCTTCTACGGCCGTCGGAAATAGTTTATGTGAGCGCGGGAAGATTTTACGAGTGAAGTTTAGCGGCGAGGAGGAAGAAACGGGCATGATAATCACCACACTCTCGCAGAATCTCTAGGGACTCTAGTTTTCTCAACATTAAAAATTTTACAGAGCCCCGTTGAGTAATGCGCTGTTCGCTGCTAGTGGCCAATGTGACTTTTTCACAAGGCCGCTCTGCGCATGCGCGCCTCTTCTCCTCCAGCACCAGTAATGAAAAAAAAAAAACGTCAGCTCCTACTGCGCATGCGCAGTTTATGTTAGTGCCAGGCGCATGCGACAGGTGGCGGCAGCTGTCAAGCACACACATACACTTGCCACTCCGCATGCACAGCTGGAACCTCGTGGAACCAGACCAGATCGCGCTTGCGTCTCCCATCTGCGCTTGCTTTCAATCAGTAGAGGGCGCCGCATGTTGTGAAAAGGGGGGCGGATTGGGCACGAGCTAAACCAGCATTCTCTTCGGCGAGTTGCTTCGCGAATGGCGTGTTTTCGCCACTCACAGGCTGCACCTACCGAGTGGCCTGAGGACGACACCCAATACGATGCCGGCCACCACCGCAGCTATGGTGGCCACGGTGAGCCGGTTGTGGCGCAGGAACGTTCGGCACGCACCTCCGCGGTGCGGCACCACGCCGCCCGCGGACTCGGTGTCCTCCTCGGCGGCGTCGAGCTCCTTGGAGCCCTGCGTGGGCAGTGAGGGCAGCGCCGTCTGGTGCTGGATCGCCGGAGGCGCCGCGTCCTCGGCCAGGTTGGTCGTCGACATGGTCGAGCCGTCGGCCGTACTCCGGTACATGCCCCCGCGGAAGGACTGCGAACAATACATTGAAAGAGAAAAATAATTTTAAGAGAAAGAAAGTTCACTGTCTCACTTCTTGGTGGACACCTCAACCACGCCATGAGGGAAGAAAGGAAGGAGGAAATGAAAGGAAGAGACCGTGAAAAAAGAAACGTTTCAACGTAGTTAAACCGAGTAGACGTGCGAAAGGGTGTGTTCATTCTTCGCCTCTTCTTTCCGGGATCTGAATGTGCATAAAACCGAGTTTCTCGCCCACCCTCTCCACACCCCTCTCTCCACTCGGCGCCACACTCTAAACACATACACATATATGGGAGTAAAAAAGGGAGTAAACTGTCCTCCACCGCACACCCTTTTATAAAGGGGTGTGCGCGGGAGGCCAGTTTTACTCCCTTTTTACTCATTTTGTTTAGAGTGCAGCTGGCTCGACGCCCTCCTCCCACTGGCTACAGCTGGCGCTACGATCTTCCGAACTAAGCCGTGTTTGCCCGAATTACTCCGAGGCTTCGCTAAAGGTTCCTGTTTGGGTTTGAACCCGGTAAGGAGTGCTTTCGCACTAAATGAGAAAGAGGCGCCGTAGTGGTGGAGGCAGTGAAGGCTTCCGCGTTAATTTCGACCCCGTGAGGCTCTTTAACGTGCACTGACATAGCACAGTACACGGGACTCTTGCATTTCGCCTACATCGAAAAGCGGCCGCTGTGGCTGGTATTGGACCCGCGTCCTATGGCTCAGAAGCGGAGTGCCCTAATCTCTGAGCCTTGGTTGTTTTACACTCTAAACAAAAGGAGTAAAACTGTCCTAAAGCGCACATCCTTTTATAAAAGGGTGTACGCTAGAGGACAGTTTTACTCCCATATAGGTGTATTTGTGTTTAGAGTGTACAACGCGCGTTTCTCCCGGCCGTGTGCACACGCGAAGTAAAAACACCGTCAGGACGCCGACAAGCAAAGAAACAAGCGCGAGCATTGACCCTGTAACCTGTATATTAGCCAGCGTTAATGTTTGCCCTTTTTCTCGCCCGCGTTTCCGCGCTGTTTTTGGTGTAAAGTGGTGCCGTAATTCGCGAAATGTTAGACGCTCCCACGTTTCGACGCCGAGCACGTTTTCCTTTTTTCTGTGTTTTCCGCTTTTTCAGCATTGCATTGTTAGCGGTGTAGTACATCAGAGCTAAGACGCGCTATCTAGCAGGCTGGTTTACTAATAGCGAATAGTTAATTTTTTCACTATTACCGTTAGGCTCTTTATGTGCTGAGAGGAGTGTAGCCAACCGCAATTAATATCCATATGAGTTCTTAGAATTTCTATAACGTGGTAACTCTCGGCGCTGTGGCCCAACAAATTTGGGCTACATCGCGCCAAATTACGTGCGCTTTCGAGCAGCTTGCAGGTAAAGCAACCTTTCCATTGCACGTAGCTCGTCGAAATTGCGAAAATTTGTTGGACCACAGCGCAGAGAGTAACCATAGATATTATTTACGGTGGGCTACACGCCTCTCAATAATTAATGAGTCTAACAGTAATAGTTAAAAAGTTAACTATTACTGTTACACCTGATTTACACCCTTAAGGGTGAGAATTTGTTTAGTGTGCAGAGTCAGGCTCGTGATATTTCGCTCACAACGCCGACGCCGGATTTCCTGCGTAACGGGACGTCGAACGCTATCGCCTTAAAGGTCATTTCAGTGATTTCAGGCAGAATCATGTCCGACCATTTGTACATCAACAAAGCGTTGCTACTGACCCGCATGTGCCTAATTACGCGGACTTTCAATCGTGTTTTGCGCGAGCAACTCCAGATGCGCTCCAAAGATCTAGAGATGAACTCCAGATGTAGTCAGTCCTATCCGAACGGCCCTAATCGTTTCCACAGTGGTGAACAAAGAAATCCAATGCAGAAAGTTTCCCTTTGGTGAGTGAATTGCTCTTGGCATGCCTTGGATCGTGCACCGATGATAGGACATCATGAGAGCGTGAATGACGCTCACTAACGGTTGTCCTATCTACAGTTGACAATTGGTGGCGATAACAGCATTGCCACCACAATCAGAGGAGGCAACACACGTGATGCGTCGCAAAGTTGTCAGGCATCAGTAGGAGCTCGTATTTGTTTTTGTTACGTCATGGTCGAACTCAACAAGCCCCTCTGTGAGCATATCGTGCGTGATACCTCACTTCTATCTGGTTGCACGGTCGTCGAGCAACAGCAAAAAGGTCACATGTTATCGAGGCCTTTGTGTTCGGCCTACAATGGTGTCCGAAGACATAGCTACCAAAGCATATCAGCTTGCGAGACTTCCCGATGACCCAGGACAACGTCCGCTTAGGCGTCGCCACCAGCTTACGCGTCGCCTCTGAAGGCATGCGTTTTTGACGTCAGCAGTTGGTTAAACTGTGCCTTTTTTGCCGACAGGGTTGAAAGTTTTATTGAAATTTTTATTTCAGCAGAAAAAAAAGTTATTTTTTGGGATTACATCTGCTGAGGTTCCCGAGGCAAGAGGCGTCTATGTGGCGCCTGACATGGCCTCGTGACCTTCGCGCATGCAGCGCAGCAAAGGACAATGCTGTCTCGCCTTTTCTACAGGCACTTTGGGTCCCCATGCGTGGTACTCACATTCTTTGCGGGAGCTGGCGTCACACCGCTCGGAGACGCTCTCAAATCTGGGCGCTTACAGGAAACGCGAGTTTTTTTCTTTTTCTTTTTTTACTGCGAGGCCGAGTTTCCTGCGGCTCCCTGTTCTTTGTAACCGAGTTACATCATCACGGTTGTTCGTTATACTGAGGCTCTATGAAATTGCCCTAATATATATTTTGACGGTAGCACCGCCATCATTCCTAATAAGCGCGCGATCGTTATAAAGTGGCCGTTATACGTGGGCTCGACTGTATATAAAATAATGACACTCTATAGCGCCGAACATGCATGGCTATTTCATCCGCTTTAAACGCTCCCGTTCTCACGAATGCATCTTACACCTATTCGGCCTTTAAACCTGTATCAACGCTGATAATATAAAATTTTATTAGCACACTAGTAGCAGCCGTACAGTTGCTTGCGTATAAACTAAAAACAATTCTTGCGTTTGTGCCTTAAACTAAAAATAGCGCTACGCGAACGACCACAGGACAAAGATACGGAATCGAGGAGCTTCCGATGACTCGCGCATGCGAAGTACGTAAACCTGTGGTCCCTGAAACCGAGGAACGCTTAAAGGAATGTTTCTATGTTTATTTTTAATGTTTGGTGTTGCTCGAAATTTAGTAGTGCAACCGTTTTTTACCTGAAATTGATTTGACTGGAAAGCAAAAGAAAAAGTAGAAAAACTTGGAGGACACTTAAGCTTCCCCTTTAAGAGTAGAACGCGATAGCGTTATCCTGCTGCCGCAGCTTACCGTCAGCCGCTTATCGTCAGCTGCTATCGTCAGCTGCTGTCGGCAGCCGCTATATAGGCAGCCGCTATGGGCAGCCGCACGCGGGGAGAGGGGGTGCCGATTCAGCGCGTTGACGGAGAAGCTATACGCAAGGCTTCCGCCGCAGGTGCTCCTGGCAATTTTCGCCACGAACGACGCGACGGAGCTGCGGCAGCCTTAGACTATGGCGACGTCGGCGACACTGGTTTTTCCGCTTAAGAAATGAACGCCAAGTTTTTCGCACTTCTTATTCCATACTCTAAAACGGAAAGTCCACTTGCTACGAACCTCGGATACAACGAACGGAGACTGCGCGACCGTCAGGTTCGTTACATAAATTAAAAGTGGGCTCGACTTTATACGAATTCCGCGGAACCTTTTCAATCGTCGTAAAACATAAATGACTAGGGCTTATTTGCACAATTTAAGCGCTGTAGCATTTATTGTTACCTACGTGCACATTTCCAGGCTCCGAGTGCAAAAATTTAGGCGGCCATCACAAAGAGACCACTAAACGAAAACGAAGCTTTTTAAGCTACAAAATAGCAAACAAAAGAACGAAATACAGGTCACGCTATCACTGGCCGGTTTCAGGAGGGGTTTTACTTTCAACTACTTTAGTTTCTACGGTTACATGGAGTTGCATTCATCAGCATTATCAGCCTGACTACGCCGACTGCAAGGTCCAGACCTCCCATGTATCTCCAATTAACCGTGTCCTTTGCCAGCTGCGTCCACCCTTTGCCCGCAAACTTCTTAATCTCATCCGCCCACCTAACCTTCTGCCGCCCACTGCTACGCTTACTTTCTCTTGGAATCCACTCCGTTACCCTTAAGGACCAGCGGTTGTCTTGCCTTCGCATCACATGCCCTGCCCAAGCCCATTTCTTACTCTTGATTTCGACCAGGACGTCATTAACCCGCGTTTGTTCCCTCACCCACTCTGCCCGCTTCCGGTCTCTTAACGTTACACCTATCATTTTCCTTTCCATGGCTCGCTGTGTTGTTCTCAATTTCAAGTTGAATCATTTTTGTTAGCCCGCCACGTTTCTGCCCCATTGGCCAGCACCGGCAATATCAAAAGTGATGCCTAAATATAAGCTTTTCCTGTCTGAGGTGAAGTAATTGTGTACACATGATGTGTGCAACAATTTGCTATCTTGTGGCTTGTTCACTCTGCGAAATACTCAGCGAGGACCTTTACGGATACATAAAGAAACAAGCAAGGAAACACATAATCACACCCACTGTGTCCACTCGTAGTATTCTAAGGTGACTTGTCCTGTGCGCATCGCAAGGTTGAAATTTGGCGCGAAGTCTCTCGGTACACCCCAACCTGTTGTTATATTATCAAATACGCGAAGTAGCTGCCCAACCATCAAATTATTGGATGTAAACGTTGTTGTTTTTTTTTTCGATTGAATGCCACAAGTTACACCAAATGCTAGAGAGCGGGCATAAACCTTAAAGCTGTTTCTGTTAACCCGCTCTGCAGGTGAGTTTATATAATTTGCTTTTTTTAATGCGTTATTATTACTAGGCTAGCTCCTTCATCAAAATCTGTCATCTTTTGCGTGATGTCGCCGCCACATTGCAGGAGACTTGCGTCAAGTACCCACCCACCTTTGCCCTACAAAATCCTCTATCCAACACCAAACAACACATTTTGACCCTCCAGAAGCTTCCCCACCATCAATCAACCCATGTCCACTCTCGTGAAAAACCTACCCACCACCCATCCTCTCGCTGCCACCCTCAAAACGACTCCACCCACGAGGAACCCCGCAACACTCGAGCAAAAAGCGACGGCGAAATACAATTCAGAGAAGCAACGGGTAGACGATCATCGCAACAAATTGTACAACCAATACTGCTAGCGCAGATTTGTTGCATCACATCGTATGATCGCCTGTGTATGTTTTGAAATGAAGAAAATGGTTGAAGTTGCGAAAATCAACCCGCGTTATAAAGAAACTACTCTGCCCGATATTTGATTAAGCCTGTCCCACTGAAGAGGCGACCCTTCTCTCAAAGGAGGGAAGCAAGGGACTCTGGTATATGCAAAAAATGCTTAGTGGCAAGCTATCGTATCAGGGCATCTCTTCATGACCGTAAAATCAGGAAAACCCTAAACGCCAGGGTTCTCTGCACATACAGATGCGATTAGTTTGAGACATTTAACATTTTACGTACACCGTAGCCGTTTTATGTGTTCGCGCGGAATACTGAGGACTAAGCTAAAGATACACCGAAATTCTATCTTTGGCTTGAATAATGCTCTTGGACAGTCCGGTAAGGAAGGCCCTTTTGAGATTCCTCAGGGACATCTGACGCATGCTCATCATGAACAATCCTATGAGGGTGCGTGTGCGCGTGTGGTTTCCGTGTGAGCGTCACTAAATTCGTGATGATCATTATCATCATCAGTATCAGCCCTGTAACTTACCGTGAAGGACAAAAGGCCGTTCTTACTGATCCCCTGTAGCCTCTGTCCTGTGAGCTGCGACGGTGGTCAATCTCATACTCTCATCTAACCCTTTTCCGCCTCCTGTTAAGATTTCCTTCGCTCGGAATCCTCTCGGCCACCGCATCCGCTGCAGTTTAATCGTCATTAATTCTTACAGTTATCTTTAATTAGTACCTTCGCCCCGTCCCCCTTTGCATGATTGTCACGGACAACCGACGAACCCCGCAAGGACACCTGTCTTCACTGACGTCACGTTGGCGAGAAGCACAAAATCTCTCTTGATTGCATCCTGTCAGGACGAAACAATTAACTCCGAGGTGGTTCTCTTGCAGATAGAAAAATACTAGCTTGAAAGAAAAGCGTCTGGCCCATCGCTACGTGCACGGTGCTTAGTCAGCATGTAATCAACCCGCCCATCTCAAACCTGCGACCCGAGCCTGGAACGCGTAACAGTCTTTTCTCTCTCTTTTCTCTCTCTCCATCTTGTAGACCCACCTCCTACAAAGTGCAGCGAGTAGGCCACTTATGTAATATAATTACTCCAGAAACTCGAGGACTTTTCCATCAGGCACACATCTTGCATTGTTCTCAGGAGCATACATTGCACACACGTGGAAGAACTCGCGGTCGGCTCTGCAGATAATAAAAATGGATGGAAACGCTGTTCGGCTGACGCCACATATATCTACTTTTCATTTTGCGTTCAACCGCGCCATGACGCTATCAGCAGCGCGCGCACAAAAAAAGTGACCTCATTGTCTTCTGGAACCTTTCGTCCCATTGTCCTACATGCGCTTGACTAAGTAAGCAGGCATCCCACTTAACACGGCGCCATTTCTGTCTCTCATCCATGTAGGCACCTGCCTGATAAGGAATCACAATGACTTGCCAGAATGAGTTTTGAGGCGTATGCATCAACGAAGGGAGAAGTGCGTCAGCACCCCTTCTGTTAACTTGAAAAGAAAAAAAATCAGATTTCTCGATGGCTGATTAGAAGAACCTTGTCACCTAGATTTAAGGTTCCATGCTTTTAACATAAGTATAAGTTTTATATATTAACGTTGCTGCTATAAATTTCTTTCAGTTGATAGCGCCCGTGTGTGTGTCTTCCTTTCTTGGTCCCGTCTGCTGCGCTGTTTCCATGCAAAGAATGTACCAACTAGCCCGGCTTAGTCCTTTGTTGAAATATGAGTCATCCTACTTGATTTATATCCTGAATACGAGTTATGTCCTAGTTGAAATGGATAAGAGGAAATGGGTATGGCCGGTGCATGGCCGGGGTATGGCCGGCGGCTCCTTGCGTGATTGATAATGTAGTTTGTGGGCATGTTTTTCCCGTGGTTCCTTGAGATCCATCGCACGAGTGTTCGTGTTGCTGCTTGCTGCGCCATCTTGTTTTGAGTTTTCGCGACTTCTTATGTGATGTTCCTGCCTTGTTTAAACCTGCAGCCTGCTTGCTTCACTAAAACACGAGGGGACAGCTAAGCTACGCCTTATGATTATGATCCGTAGCTTTGATGGGTTAATGCCAATATATGAAAAATTGCTCATTCTCTGTTTAACATTCATAGATCTCTGGCAGTCCTCATACCACTCCTGGCGCAGTGGCGCAGCGGTTAATGTATGCTCCACTGCCCTGGAATGGCAGGTGCTGCCGCCTGTGGGTCTTATGCGACCCAGGCTGCTCTTCCCGAGCAACTTCTCGCGACCAATCCTTAATTGAACTTAATTGAATGTACATACGACAGTATGTACATAGCGTTTTGTGTGTTTTTTGTTGAGTGCTTTTTGTGTAAATGTTATGGGCCAAAGCCAGGCAATAAAGAAAAAAACTGCCACCTGCCACGGTTTACAGTTTGCTCACAATCCGGTGGGCAGGTTGCGATGACGCCACAAGGTTACGTGAGCCAGGTGGCCCGCCTGCCTCCTAGGTTGCTGCTATGGGGATTTTTGGGGGGGGGGATTTTTCGCTCACGACCAACGACACCGACGCCGGACTTTCTGGAGCACGAGCTCCTTAACGCTGCCGCTTTAAAAACAGCCGGTCGTCGGCGGTTATTCTACCGTGTCTATATTTCTTCGCCACCTTCATATTCAGAGTAGCGCGGCTCAAACCTTCGAGATGAATAACCGGCTCGTCCACACCAGGGTATCACCAGAAGTAATCGTACTCCCGGACCGAGAAAAGGAAGATTGTGTATTACCCGTCATAGACACCTGACGCTTGTATGGAGCCGTAAGAAGAGCGCCGGATAGGGAGGAGGGGGGAAGAAAGAGATCTACCAACCTGCCACATTGAGCGCTTCGCTCGTTCCTAACGAGCATAGCGGCTATTGCGTCACGGAACAAACCACACCGGCTGTTCCGTGACTCAAGAGAAACCGCGCGGTGCCTCCGAAAGACGAAACCGGGTCGACGCCGACGAGGGCGCCACCTTCGATGGCGGCGTGTAGAAGAAGGCGCCCGCAATTCGAACACCCACACCGTCACTCGCAGCTGCGCCCTCCACATTCGAGCGCAGTCGTCTTCTCGTTTCACATGTATGCCGCCGATATCAGGTGCGGAGCCGTATTTGCCGACAGGCGGCTTACACGTGACAGCGAGCTTCTCAGGAGTGTCGTTCACATTGTTCTCGTGATCGGCGTTGCCGACGAGAAGCGCTGCATCCAACGGGGTTCTCGCGGGACGCAGCATGCAGCTGCCGACGACTCGTTCCGCTCGGGCCTACAGTTGTCAACAGAGAATTCACCGGGGGAGGTTTTTTTATAGTTTATTCCAATATCTGGATTCGCGCGTCTGTTATTTAAAGACGTAGACGTACCTCGATCGGTGTTGTGGGATTGTTGACTCAACTGTTCAGGCAGGATAAAGGTCACGGGTTCGATACGGACTGTATTAAAGTTTTGGTTTGACGGCTCCGTGCACGTATGGGGCTCAGTCGTGCGCGAAGAACTCCGATGTGTGTGGGCCTCGCTTTACCTGGAAAACTCCGAGTTTAAATACTCCACGGGGGATGAATTTAAATATGTGCGGCCTTTTTTTCAATAGTTCGTTCACCAGCGGGTTTGAAATGCGTTATCTACACTCTAAACAGAAAGGAGCAAAAGGAAGTTAGTTGTCCCCTAATACAAGAGGGTGCGCGCTACACTCTAAACACAAATACACCTATATGGGAGTAAGAAGGGAATAAAACTGTCCTCTAGCGCACACCCTTTTATAAAAGGGAGTGAGCTAGAAGACAGTTTTACTCCCTTTTTTACTCCTTTTGTTTAGAGTGTAGAGGACACACTCTCTTTTTCCTTCCATATAGGCTTATTTGTTTTTAGAGTGCACAGTGCGGCTGGTTAAGGGTAATCTGCACTCCAAGTTGATGACATGGGTAGAAATTTCCTCCTCATCGCTTCGGAGTATTGGAGTGCAAAGAGTATTACTTGTACTCCTCTGCGTGACATAGCAGCAAACTCGCTGACCGCAGGACTTCTGCAACGCGAGCGCTGTAGGATATTTCCAGCAAGGATGTAACTCTTAGTAGCTTGTTTATTTACTATACGTCCTGGTCAGAGTCTGTAGAGGGTGTCGTATAAGGTTCAAAATATGAAGTCTTTGGAATAATGCAGATAGCATACATGGGTATTCATCACGGGCACTATGCGTAAGAATCGTAAGAATGCGTGAGGCACTATGGGTTAGAAAATGGTCTATAGACTTTATAAATTCCTTATACACTCTGTTGCCTTCCTACGGATATTTAATATTGCCTATTCATAGTCTATGCACTGTCTCTAGATAAAGTCTACTAAAAGTGTGTCGTCATAAATCTACAGATTGTCTGTAACTTGTTTGACTTTATTCACAAAAGTCAATTGCAAGTCTATAGAGTGTTGTGAAGAAATTTTTGAAAGGGTGAAATCCGGATCGCACATGAAGGCGCTAGCGTGTTCGGGGTAGCGGAAATTCGGGGGTGAGACGTCCTGGCGTACAAAATTCGCACTTAAGCGCTCACGCCTGTGACAGCATTGGCTCGTGTGCCACGTTCCATATATACTGTTCTAAAGTTCATATCTTTCAATTTTCAATGCAAACACACTGCCACATTAATGGATCAGACAATTTCCTTCCTAATCGCTCGCTCTTACACACATGCACTCACTCCAAAACGTAACTCCTGCAAGTGAAACCACTAAAGATATCTGACGGTCGTGCAGTATATGTCGAGAGGATAATGGAATCTTTTATGATGAATGATGAAAAAGGCATCATGCGTAAAACAGGGAAGCACGGAGGAAACGACAACTGTCATGCACAGTACGTGACGTCACTAAGAGCTTTTTTATTTTAACATTAAACTTGGACTTATATTGAAATGGATTGAGTTGAGTTTATTTGCCGATCTTGATTTGGGGAGGGCCAAGTATAATAACCGCGAGTGCAGCTTGACAAGTCCGTCGACCAAAGTACATCGATACAAGTCTATCAACAGCATATGCATATTTTGAAATGCATAATGAATTATTATCTTCAATAGGAAAGCGATCATACAAAAGAAAATTCACAGGTGGCTCGTAGAGGAAGCTATAAAAAGCAAAACACTAACCTCGAGCTTTGTGCTATCAGTCAATGCAGCATGCGCTAATTAATCTCTAACAAGTCAGTGTCCTGTTTCGAAAACAGCGCTGAGTGCTTCGTATACGCATCAGAATACGAGCGAAGAGTTTCGTCATTTTGAGGTGCTGAGAAATTAGGCTAATTCAAAAATCACTTTTCAGTCAATGCTTTTTCTTTAATATCTACGTAATTATTGCTGCAGCAACGGGGAAATGCTGGAGATTCAGATCTTTTGATCCGCGTTTTCGTTACCTGGCCAATACACAGGCTTGAGATTAAGTACGCATGTGCTATGCTTAAGCCAACGGGTTGATCTATGCTTAAGCGATGCTCATGCCCAGCGTCACGCGTCAGTACGCTCTGACACCAGAGCCGTGTTCCATTTACGTGTGACGTCATCGCTGCGAAGCGCAAAAAAAAAGGTTATCGCCCTGCATTTTAATGAGCGACATGTGCACTGCGCCTATGTAACAGATGCACGCCATGTGTCGCCATGGCTCTCATCCCGCACTTGGAGGGTTTGAGTGAGCATGAATCTGAACGCGACGTTTGTTTGCGTTTCCTGCGCAGCTGTCGTTGCTGTTGTCATCCTCGTACAATGGCACATGCCCTCACAGGGGGATCGGACAAGAATTGAGATGCACATTTTGCGCTCTCATCGGCGGAGAAGCCCGACGTCATTTTCTTTCTCGTGCTGAGCCCTCGCAGAAAAACGCTGAAGGTGTTTAAAAAATTGGAGGGGGTACTTATGCTTCGCCTAAAGGGTACGACGTGATACCGTTAATAGGTTAGTGCCCATGTATGCGTAATGGGTCATTCTCGACTTTACAGTCATAGATCCCTCGGAGTCATCATATCATTCCTTGCGCAATAGTTGCTGCGGTTACGGGATGAGCCACTGCCCTGCGATGGCAGGTGCTGCCACCGGTGGGGTTTGTGAGACCCAGGTTGTTGTTGTTGTTGTTGTCGTTGTCGTCGTCGTTGTTGTTGTTGTCGTCGTTGTTGTTGTCGTTGTCGTCGTTGTCGTCGTCGTTGTTGTCGTTGTTGTCGTCGTTGTTGTTGTTGTCGTCGTTGTCGTTGTTGTCTGAAGCGATGGCACATTGCTCTTCCCGAGGAACCTCACTCGACTAAGCATTAATTTAACAGCCGCCTGCCACGGCGACAGTTTGTTCACAATCCGAGAAGCAGGTTGTGATGATGTCGCAAGGTCACGTGACTTAAGTGCCCTTGGGATGCTTCTCCTGTAATTTTTCGCTCACAAAGCCGAAGGCGCCGGATTTTCGGCAGAACGGAAGACTTGAAGCTGTCGCGTGAAAACCGTCTTCAGTTTTAGTTCGTGGCGTAACCGGCGATATGTTAGGTCGGACTGGAAAGCGTTTAAATGAGATCTGCAATAGCTTGGCAGATATTCATAGTTCTCTTTCTGTTTTTTAGATCGAGAACATAAGTAAACAAGTCACGTGAAAAACCTAGGCGCGCGAAAAGCTCCAAACGCTTCACAGCTTTGAAAGTGATGAAATGCCTGTCTGGCATACGAGGTAGACTTGTTCACGACGAAGGACAAGGAAAAGATATCGTGATCAATGCACCTGCATATGTTAATATTAACCTGTGAGGTAAAAACCGTTTATTTAATGTGTGGCCTTAGCTCGATTCTTTCATCCTGCCCTTCTCCCCTCTTTGCAAGAAGATACGGGGCAGAATGATTTAGTTCTTAGACTTCTTACCCCTACCGCGCATAAGAACGCGCAACCAGCGTAGCAAAAAGCTAATCACTTCCCGCATCTCTATTGCATCCACCAATGAACCGTATTCTCCCAACACATTCTTTCCACGTAAAACCTTCCGGAACACTAAGCTTGAAGAAGCGAAATTTCAGTGAGCGCAAATCTTTTTTCGAATAACCTTGCAAGGCTTACGGTAAATGATCCTGCCGTGAAAGAGAGCATACTGTCACGCTCAATGAACAAAGGAGACGCGCCAATGCGCTTTTCTCTGCTGTTTTTGTGCTAGGATCGTTCTACTCAGCCTTTACCAACAGCATTAAAAAGTTCTGAACATGCAAAAAGTGCGTTCAGTAAGTGCCAGCAACTGGCAACATCACGAAAGAGTCTGCGCTAAATGCCCCCGTGTTTTGAGTAACGGTTCCGGCCTAGCATCCTCATCCAAAAGGCATCCTCTATTAATTGCATGCATAGTGTGAAGATCTTTTTCGCCAGTGGTTCGACCTATCCGAACTTGCACTTGCGTTTGTTTGGTTATCACAAGGCCCATTTTGCATCATTAACCCCCTAGCGTACGTGGACATAAACATCCTGACATTTCTGGTTCATGACGAATCCACCTCGTCGTGCTTTGTCTCGCACAGCGTGTCCAGTTTAAAACGAGTAGGGCTCGTCAAAATCATTTCTTCAGTTTGTCGACAGATGGCAGCGCGATTACTAAACGACTATTTTGGCACCATTTTCGAAAAAAAAAAACAACCTGAATTCCCGGTTAGCCGAGTGAACATATATTTCCCAAGCCTGGCCCTAGTCGCTGGCCTGTCTGGTATGAGCGGCCAGTGCTGGCAGAGGTATAGGTGATAAGATAATCGGCGAGGTCGCGACGAAGAACATCTCATCGTGCATGGCGTATTTACCCTGGCGTAAGTGGATCCCGTTTACTAAAATGAGGAATTGAAAAATACTTTGAAGGAAGGGAGGAGGTTCAGCCTACACAGTGCATACCGATAGATAGTTGGGCACATTTCTCGAACCAAAAGTGCTCACAAGCCGGCAACAAGATACGCATCAACGAAATGCTTTCCAAGAGAATCATACCTTGTGTTTCGACCTTGCTAACTAATTGGCATTCAGCGCCACGGAATGCTGAGGTACACACGTGCCTTGAGATCGCAATAAGAACGTCGATTTGCTATTGTAGTATTTTTTTTTTCTGCTTGTCGCTTAAGCGCGGGGACAGGGGGGGGGGGGGGGAGGGGGGGGGGCATGTTTAACTTATGCTCGTGTTGACGATAATTAGGGTGAAAGGAAGCTCGATTTCTTAACAACAAAAAAATTACAGCCGATTTAGCTTACTTGGCCAAATGCGAAGTATTGTGCGCTAACGGCGCGTTTCATTTTTCGGTTTGACGCTAGGGTTTCAGGGTCAGGCAAAGATCGGCCAAATCGGTGAGCGGAGACCTTAGTGGTCATCATCATCATCAGCCTGACTACGTCCACTGCAGGGAAGATTGGTTTAGGTTTGGTTTATGGGGGTTTAACGTCCCAAAGCCCGTAGTGAAGGGCTCCGGAAATTTCGGCCACCTGGGGTTCTTTAACGTGCACTGACATCGCACAGCACACGGGCCTCTAGAATTTCGCCCCCCCTCGAAATTCGACCGCCGCGGCCGGGATCGAACCCGCGTCTTTCGGGCCAGCAGCCGAGCGCCGTAACCACTCAGCCACCGCGGCGGCCAAACTGCAGGGAAGAAGCCTCACCCATGTCTCTCCAATTAACCGTTTTTTTTTTTTTGCCAGCTGCACCCAGCCTATGCCTGCAAACTTCCTAATCTCATCCGCGAACATAACCTTCTGCCGCCCCCTGCTACGCTTGCCTTCTCTTGGAATCCACTCCGTTACCCTTAAGGACCAGCGGTTATCTTGTCTTCGCAGTGCATGCCCTGCCCACGCCCATTTCTTCCATTTGATTACGACTAGGATGCCATAAACACGCGTTTGTTCCCTCACCTACTCCACCCGCTTCGGTCTCTTAACGTTACATCTATCATTTTTTTTTATTTCCATGTATCTCGCTACGTTATTCTTAGCTTTAGCTGTATCCTTTTCGTGAGCCTACCGTTGTGGTGGAGCATATACAATTTTGCCAGCGCTTAACGCAACTTAAGAGGGCGCTGCTGTAGCGGTGTGCTCTGGATCATTTGCGATTGGATGGAAGTTGATGAAGACGACATGCGAGACAGAGCGGGAAAGAACGGCGGTTAAGCACGAGAGAGAGAGGTAATCGGCTTCGGCGATAGCATAGTGTTCTCGTGCAGTGGCCAGCGAATCTGATCTGTTCACTTCGCCGCGGGTTCGAAACCCGGTCGCGGCCATGCGCGCACTAAAAATGACCATGGGACAGGACGGAAGGCTCAGTCAGTTTACCAATGTTTCGCCAACAGTTGTCTCTGCCTGGACCGTTCCTGGATTCGACACATTTGTGTCTCGTCGCGAGCGCATACACACGCCAGTTACAGGTATTTATTTCGTTAAGACCTTCGTCTGTCAGGCTGTTTCGAAGTGTGAACGACGCAGACGTTCCACGAATCGGCCATGCTTTAAAATGTCAGTGCATACACTGGCGAATGACCTGAAACGCTGATTTCGGAAATTTGATCGGTCTTGTGTTTCAGTTTCTGTGAAACGAAGAAATTCGCGCAAAGTTGGAGCCATCATTCGCGGAGCTGCTTGAGTCGATTTTCTAGTGAACAGACGCGAATCATCAACCAATCGAGTGGCACTATCTCAGTCAGGCCCGTGCCAGAAATTTTGGTCGAGAGGGGCCCGAAGCATTTTTATAGGGCGAAGCACGGAGAGGGGGGGCGGGGGCAGAGCCCATGCCTATGGGAAGGGGGGGGGGGGGGGGGTTACGTGCCTGCTCTTAGTAAAAATAAACACATCTAATGCGTCACTTTGACTCGGCAGTTTACATCGTTCCTTGAACGCCTGATATGAAGAAATTAGTCAAAGGCCGGAAAAATCCGCGAAAGCAAAAGTAAAAACAAATAAAGAAACCAAACAAAACACTCACGAGCCTCATCGCCGCTGGCCCTTCAACCATCGCTAGCGACGCAACGCGCTCCCGATCCGTCGACAGACAGGTGTGAAGGCTGATGAGAGCAGTTCAAGACTTCCACACTGGCGACGCCTCTCGGCCACAAACGACGAGAAGCGCCAACGAAAAGAAAAACCAACTACAAAGAAAACAGGAGGGCCGTCGTTGAGGGAGAGGGCAGCGGCCTTCTGGGTCATCAGCTGGGCACTTCCCCCGTCGTAAAAACCGGCTTGTCAAACCCGGCTGACGCGGTCCATCATGCGCACTTCGCGTACAGCGCGACTCTATGAGAGGAGCTTGGTCAGGAGCATGCAGCCGGCGCTTTGCAACATGGCTCCCGCGACACATATGTGCGACATTTACAGTCCCACTACGCAATAATTCTCTCTCGCTCGCTCTTTCCACACCGCGCCTCCTGTACGGGCGAATCCTGTCGCGCTGGAACAACAGACGACTTATCTGCACCGCGAAATGGAACGAAGACACGTGAAAAGAAAGAGGGCTGTTCCGCGAAGCATAGCCGTCTGCTCGTGCACTCCATGCGTTGTATGCAGCGGCGAGGCAAACACTATCTCCCCGGTGTTCGCTTGCAGTCGCGGCAGAGAACAGAATAAACAAAAGAAGCAGACAGGCTGCATGCGTATCGGTTGTAATTGTTTCACGAAGAGTGCGCCTCGCTCGCGCAGAGCTCCGGTTTCTTTATGCCGTCCGTCTTTGGCCGTGAAGCCGTGAAGGGCACGCGCAAGGCGTATGTGCTGCAGAATGCGACGACGTCCTGCAACGAACGCGTAAGTTTTTATGCATAATTCTACAGCTCGAACACAGCAGAAGGAACCTGGCTTCGCTGATAATGTGTCAATACAGAGGTATACAGGAACAGCACGTTTCTTGGGCCTCTTTGATTATGGTGAGCTGGTGCTTCCAGTTGTTCCCGACTACAGCCGGGCACTTCAGGGAGGGGGGTGTTAAAAAAAGGGGATGGCCGAACTCGCATATAATTTGTTTGTCAAAGTTTCAGCCTGTAGAACAGTTAGCTGGTACTTGCTCCGGACTAAAAGGAACAGGCGTCATGGTATGCCGTAACGTATAAAGCTCCCAAGTTTTCTAGTGGCTACCCAATAACACTGTTGCCCATAAGGTCTGAGCTATGAGCTATGATCAGAAGTCTTCAGGCCAAAGGGCTTCGAGCCGTCCAGTTGGGCAGTTACGGTACGTCAGATGCAGGAACACTCCGGAGGGGTAGCAAGACTTTTCTTCAAACTCTTCTAAATTTTCTAGCTTCGTGGAAACCGGGCAAACTCGACAGTGCGTCTCAGAAGCTAAATATATGAACAAAGAACTTAGCGTTAAAACAACACGTCGAATAAAATTAAAGGGGCACTTAATGAACGCCGCCTTAAGGGTATAACGCGATACCGTTAGTGGGTGAATGCCCATACACGCGGAACTCGTAACTATCTGCTTATACGTTTATAGATCGCCGGAAGTCCTCATACCACTCCTGGAGCATTAGTGCAAAGGTTAAGCGATGCTCCACTGCCCGGCAGGTTTCATCATACACAGCCACCGGTGGCGCTTGTGAGACACATGCTCCTTCACCAACTAATTCATGGAAAACTAGGCATTTCTCCGGTCCCCTATGTGCAGTTTTCAGAAACTCGTAGAACTCGTCGTCATCATAATCACACTTTAACACCATACTTCCCGCATACTAACGCTTTTAAATTTTCTTTTTTTTTTCTCGAACGATTGACAAATGGAACGCCCTGCCTCTACGTGTTATATCGGCTGTTGATTTTGACAAGGCACACTGTGAAATATTTTAGATATATGTACTACATTAGACAATTTTATTGTTCTGTGTTTTACGATGTAGCTGCTCTTGTATTGAGTGAAAATAGTTTTCTGCCCTCCTTGCCTGGACTCAAATGAAGGTCTTCTGTATTGTGGGAATAAATAAATAAATAAACAAGTTGCTCTTCCAATCAATAACTTAACTGTAACCTGCCACCGTGTGCAGTTCGCTCACAATCCGATGGGCGGGTTGTGACATGGCGTCACGAGGTCACGTGACCTAGGTGGCAGCTGGGCCATCTGCTTCTCTAGGGGATTTTTAGCTCACGCCGCAATTGACGATGACAACGCCGGGTGTTCCGTTGAGAGACATCCTTAACGCTATGGCGTTAAAAAACGTTAGGGCAGGACAGCGCTACTATAGCGTCGTCCTGTTGTCAGCAGGAGGAGGCCGGATTCTTGATTTAAAAGCAGACTCGTTTGTGAAGACTTTACTATGGTTCTATGAGGATCTGCAGAGTGTGGACGGTCGTTCTTGCCGCTTCTCGACTCGGTCGAGTCTCTCATTCTTCTCCCAATGTTCTCGCTTGAAGCATGCTATTTTCGAAGCGGGTAGGTCGGCTGCTCACGTTCCGGCATGCTCCTCGCAAGTCGCTCGCGTGATGCGGAGGCTTGATGAGTTATGAGGTTCATAGTCCGAATGCAGGCGCGGACGCACCTCACGATTGCGTGGCTTGTGCTCAGGAGCATCGAGTATCCTAGTCAGCGGCGGGTCCACGCGTCTCTGAGTTATGATAGGACGAATGAATGTGCAGCTGATCCCCAGTCTGCGTAGCTCGAACTCTGGATCCTTCGTGTTTAGCGGCTCCCTTTCCATAAGCTGTTAACCTTGAAGCCTTTAGCTTGGAGGTCGATGTCTCCTCTTTCATGCCTTGTTCCACGCGGCGCTCATGGCGTGATCCGGAGAGAGTCGGGTGCGGATAAAGATGCGGGTCATTACCTACTTGGCCTATTAACGCTACATTCTTCGTTTAAATAGTGTCTGGTCAACTGGCGATCCAGTCTACTTTGTGAACGTCCAGAAGTTAAACGTTGTAGCTTGAAGACTTTCAAACAAGCCCGTACAATGCGATCCGATAGCGACTGCTCGGTGGTCACGTAGTTTTTGTGGTTCCAGAGCAAGAACTTTCGTTCTTTCGTGTCAATCCTTTATTTTCATGTCGCTGGACGCCGGTCCTTCTGTGGCGAGTGCTCTGCGAGAACTTGAAGTGCGCGAGATTCCGCGAGAACTTCGAGACAAAGTGTCAAGGCCACCCCCAGTGTGGTCAAGTGACATTTCACCCCTCCTGGCAAATGCAGGCCGCCAGGTCGGCTGTTCAGCACACTGAGAAAAGCGAAGCAGACAAGATATGTTTTATCCACAAAGGCGCTGAGCGGCTGCGCGGTTATCAGGAGCCCCAGGGAAGGGCAGCATGCTTATCAGGTGGGAGTAATGGTGCGCACGTCGTAAACATCAAGTTTGCCCATCAATGAGTGGAAGAGTGAGTGAGAACAATAGCTGTTCTGCTCTCGTCAGTCCCCGTGAGTCTGGCTTCTGCGTAACTAGAATCCGCCGAAGGTGGGAAACTTGGGGGAAGTCCGGAGCAGATGGGATTGAAACTTGATTGTCCTTACAATAACTATTATTCGTTTCTAGTTTTGTAGCGATAGCTACACTACGGTAGTATTCCGAGCCTTCGGCGTGGCGGCGCCGTGCCGGTGGCGGCACTGCCACCCTGTGGCGGCTCTGCCACCCTGTGGCTGGGCCGCCCCGCTGTCACGTGGTTGGTCACGTGACGCGGAGCAGCTGCCGGCGGCGCGGCGCCGTGGCTGATCACGTGGTTCGCCACGCGGTTGGTCACGCGACCAAGTTCCACTCGGCCAGCTGTAGCTATCGCGTCACTCCAGGTTTAACGAGAGCTAAACCACCGCCAATTTTTCTAACATCATCCGCCGCGCCGACTGGCTGACCAAGGTGATAATGGCGGCGCGGCGGTGCCTGAATTAACCATCGAAGAAGGTTTGGTTTAGTTTGGGTTAATGAGGTTTAACGTCCCAAAGCGACTGAGGCTATGAGGGACGCCGCAGTGAAGGGCTCCGGAAGTTTCGACCACCTGGGGTTCTTTAACGTGCACTGACGTCGCACAGAACACGGGCCTCTAGAATTTCGCCTCCATCGAAATTGGAGCGCCGCGGCCGGGATCGAACCCGCGTCTTTCGGGTCAGCAGCAGAGCGTCATAACCACTCAGCCACCGCGGCGGCCCCAACGACGAAGGTGGAGAAGGAATAACACTGGAGCAGAACCCTATAGTTGTCTTGCCCTGGCCCTGCTATCGCTCCAGGTAGTACACTACTTCTGTACTTGTATTTTTTGCGCTGTACCTTCCGAACATGCTACTAAAACACCCAAACAGTGCCAACAAGGATGGCAGAGCGCTAGAGTAAGGAGAGGGAGGGTGGGCCGGGAGGGAGTCGTGACGTCATATGAACAGACAACATCAGATCAATGCATGTCACCCGAAAGCATTAACATTTCTGCGTAGAATGCAATGCGGGCGTCGGCACAGTCAAGGACGAACTGTCGAGACGCCTGGTTTATTAAGCGTCAGTAGGGTCAATAGAGTCTCCGCAAGTGTGCAACAACCGAAGTAGTACGCGTTTTTACTGTGCCATGCGACCAGTGGAAAAGTGCGCTACAACTACCACGTGATGCGCACGCGTTCTATTGAGAGGCGTGGCTGAATTAGAATGCTCGGAGTAACGCAGTTCGCCTGCAGTCGCGATGCCAGCGAACAGCGATGTAGTGATTACACACTGACCTTGGTACGCCGAGTACCTATTCCCACGGCACCTCTCCCAGGCGCCATCTTGTTACACGTAGATGATGACAACGAAAGAAAATATTTCTTTGGCACTACCGCAGGGCTGGAACCGGATTAAATTGGGACCCTGTTTTTCATAGGTTCCCTCCACCAGTTGCAGGGTTCCGTGGAGGACAACATAGAATATAAATGGCGTGGGCCTACTTGCTTTAAAGGAACATTAGTTGCATGTTTTCTTCTCTCTAATGGCCGCCGCGGTGGCTCAGTGGTTATGGCGCTCGGCTGCTGACCTGAAAGACGCGGGTTCGATCCCGGCTGCAGTGGTTGCATTTCAATAGACGCGAAATGCTAGAAGCCCGTATACTGTGCGATGTCAGTGCACATTAAAGGACCACAGGTGGTCGAAGTAATACGGAGCCCTCCTTTATGGCGTCCCGCATAGCCTTAATTGCTTTGTGACGTTAAACCCCATAAACCGTCTTCTGTCTAATGATGCATATAAGACATTAGAATACGTGGAACACCACGCGCTATTCGCCTACGACCGCTGAATAATTTATAATTAAATTTCTTTTCCCGTGCTGTTTCGATTTGATTAACCGAACGAAGGCTTCCTTATGTCCCATGAGGCATGACAAAAAGTGCAATATAATCGCTGATCCGTCGTTTGTTGTCATTCCGGCTTTTGAAGCAGGCTATCTCATGCGTTGTGAAGAACTAAAACTAGTTATCAGCGGTTATATTGCCGTTTCTTCAAGTCTGACGTGACATAAACACACCCTATAGACATCACAGCCATCGTTCGGCTGTAGAAACTGAAAGAGCATCAAGAAGATATTTAATTATAAACAACATAGTCGTCGTAGCGGAAGCCACGGGGTTATCCATGTATACTCATGTTAAACGCATCATATGAAAGGCCAAAATAATAATAATAATAATTGGTTTTTTGGGGGAAAGGAAATGGCGCAGTATCTGTCTCATATATCGTTGGACACCTGAACCGCGCCGTAAGGGAAGGGATAAAGGAGGGAGTGAAAGAAGAAAGGAAGAGAGAGGTGCCGTAGTGGAGGGCTCCGGAATAATTTCGACCACCTGGGGATCTTTAACGTGCACTGACATCGCACAGCACACGGGCGCCTTACCGTTTTTCCTCCATAAAAACGCAGCCGCCGTGGTCGGGTTCGAACTCGGGAACTCAGGATCAGTAGTCGAGCGCCCTAACCACTGAGCCACCGCGGCGGGGCAAGGCCAAAACGCGCAAGCAGAAATTGGATGTATGCACTCTTTTAACTGAACTGCGTTGGCCAGCGTATCTATGGGCTTTCCTTTTTTTGCGGCATGCGTACTATCCTTAAATACTTCGCGCAAGGTGCAGGCTAGGTTTCCACCAGTCCCATACAGGGTCAAGGTATACGGCCGAAGTGACATCCCGTAAAGCGGGGCACGGCTCACTGACGCGCCCTTGAAAAGCATGTCACTGAAAAAAAAAAAAAGCAGCTTGGGCTGTGCCGCTCACGCAAGCGCAACGGTAAGCCGGGGCAAGAGCCGGTGAGAATCCCGGGAAGCTTTCCATGCTATACGACAAACTTTTCGAGAGAGTTCGCGCACTTTCTGAGCATGCATGTTTCTTGCCTTTTTTTCTCTCTTTTGTAACTGTATAGTGAAGATCACATGTGCGGTCTTGAGCAATATGAGAAGGAACAGGCTTTTCGGAGAAAGCTGCAAAATTTCTCGTTATTTTTCCGCTAAATTTGAGAATGGCTTTTGGATATTATGCGCCAACAACCGAGGAAAGCTGTTCTTGTCACGCATAATTATGGAGTAATCAATAAACTAATGCTCAAACTTCGTTCTCTCTCATATTGCTCAAGCCTTGTACTGCCCTGATGCTCAAATATGCAAGACTTCCGCATAGAAAGCGTCACTTTAGCTGTGAAGTTGTATTCGAATAACTCCCTTTTCAAATTCAGTAAAACGAGTTCTTGGGCGAGTTGGTTACTTATCTTAGGAATAGTAGCAGCGCAAAAAAACACACACAAAAGAAGAAGAACGAGACACTGAGAGACACGCACAGACGCACAGCAGCGTCTTTTGCCTGTGTGTGTGTGTGTGTGTGTGTGTGTGTGTGTGTGTGTGTGTGTGTGTGTGTGTGTGTGTGTGTGTGTGTGTGTGTGTGTGTGTGTGTGTGTGTGTGTGTGTGTGTGTGTGTGTGTGTGTGTGTGTGTGTGTGTGTGTGTGTGTGTGTGTGTGTGTGTGTGTGTGTGTGTGTGTGTGTGTGTGTGTGTGTGTGTTTTGCGCTGCTACTATGCCCAAGATAAAACTTTTAAAATTCGCTCGTCAAATCGTTTCCCAATTACAGCCAAGTAATTATTTCGGCAAACCACTCAAAATTTCTCTGTCCGATTTGCTGCTAACCACTTTCGGAATATTTCACATTACTAGTAAATTAGCTTGTTAGCAAAGCAGTAAAGCAGCAAATCAGCTCGCGTGAGCGGGGTTAAGCGGGACACTTCAGCAGTCTCTCTTTCTCTACAATCTGGTCTTGTCATTGTGAGTTCGTACAAGGCAGTTAAGTGGCCATTAGCCGCTGTGACTCCGCGGCCAGTAAAGAGTTTTCAGTCGCACAAAACACGCCTAACTACACCTGAAGGCCTCTAGCGAAAGTCTATTCAGAGGAGCTTGCGATGCTCGCTAAATTCTATCAATAACAGGCAGACGAGCACTCTTCATTTAATTAATTCGTACATCTTCTCTTCATTAATGCCACCAAAACGTCGAACAGCACTTATGACAGCATCCGTCATGCTGGTGATCCGTAGTTTTCACCCGGATTTCGTTACTTTCATGTAATTCACTTGTCTACAGCGAAAGAACATCATCGTTTCTTTGAACATTACTTACTTTTCCGTTTATACAACGAGCGCCCCCTGATGCTGAATCAAATGCCCGTTCTTGTGTTATTGCCGGGTGCAGGAAAAAATGTCCCCGGAAGATACGTCCCCAGATAAAAGTCCCCCGAGGAAGCGCCCACAGGGCAAAAGTGTCCCCGGTTGAAAAATTACCAGAAAATAGAATTCTTTGGGAGCCCACTGAACAGAAAATTGCCCTCTTTATTGGTATTTTACAACACCAAGTGCCACTATGGTCATGCAGTGCCGGTCATGCCAAGAAAAGCCGCACCACAAAGCACTTCCCCTGGTGACACCACTGGAGCGACGAACCATCCAGAGACGCACTTGCCCTCAGCCACTCCCTTTCCGCTGTCGTTATTTTTTTTTGCCGCCTGTTCCTGAGTTAATGATTTAAATGATTGTGGCTCTTCCACTGATCCATAATGCCAGTTTTCTCTAAAAACATTAAAAGTGGTTGTGGCACTGATTGCCGCTCAGTTTGGGAGCCCTCAGGATAAGCGATGACAGCCATTACGTTTGGCACAGCACCAGAGAGGGGTTTAACGCCCGGAATCTGGTCGTTGTTTAGTCCCTTCCATGCCGATAGGTGGAATCGCTGTAGCATACAACGTTGCATTGTTTGTCCTGCTTCCTCCATCGCAGGGGGATGAGTGGGAGGCGTTCGCCTGAAAGTTATCATGTTTTAGCTCTGTTTACCCGCCTGTAGGTACCGGGAACACATGTATAAGAGCAGTAGAGTATTTCTCGGGCATCTTCTGGCATTAGTCTCTTGTGTAACGTTCCACAATTAAATCCCCCCTTCAGCCATTACGTTTAGCACAGCACCCGCAGGAACAAATGTCTAATTTAGAGCGCACTGCGTACCGATAGTGCACGTAAGGTAAGATGCGGGGAAAGGCCAGGGAAAAGCTCGAGCCCATTAGAAAACCTGCGGGTACCCGGCGGCACTGGGGATCGAACCCGCACTTCCCGCACGCGAGGCAGATGCTCAAATCACGGAAGATTAAGGGACGTTTGGCGACACCCGTTATCCGGGGACGTTTTTTTCCGGAACCCGTTTTCGCCAGCCATCCGTCGTGTCTTGCACTGTGTGACAGTCACAGCGCGACTTGAAGTTTGCATCGTACAGAGGCAAAGCGTCTAATGGAAGGAAATAGTGTACAGGCCTAAGAAAGCAGTTTCATGGCCCCTTTTACAAAAGAACTAGCACGAGAACTGTCGAACATTTCAGTGGTGACTAAGGATGAGTGCTTTGGTTGCCACTGGACGAGGCCATCTTCGCGACTACTGGGAACGAACAATGGGTCCTTTCCCAAGGCACGAACATATACCCCACGCAGTGGTGTCGGAACGCGCTCGGCTTGGCGCGCGTATTACTTGGCTTGGCACCCGCGCAATGCAATCGAAACACTGACCTCGCATTGCGGAAGCACTGGTGACGGGTCGCCCCCTGGCAAAACCGGTATCTTGTGTACGTGACGACGTGCTCTTGTTATCCTTACGGTGTATGTGTTTCTTCGAATCTGTTTACCCATAGGCGCAGTAAGCTTGGGAGTTTACTTCCGCTATCTACGAGGTGTGATGCGCTCGTCTCCTCGCGATAAGTGCGGGGGGAAACCGTTGGCTCACAGGAATTTCCCCCCAGGAAGTTCCTTCTCTTTGCGGCGGTCACGGAAGGCGGAATCACGTGTTGCACTCCCGCGGTGCAAGACGGAAAGGGAAAAGGAACCGATGTCTGTCTTGGTTAACGCACGTGTCGCAAAACAGGTCGGCCAGTGTGACCTCGACGAAGAAGGAAAGGGCCGATCAGGCCGTGCATGCGAGTAAGCGTCGTAACGTCGTGTTGTTTCTGCGGCTCCATTTCTGTGGACTTCTTGCGCCGTCCTATTTCGTGCTCGCGAAAGCGCAGCTCGCTTAGAGCGAGTTGTGTCGTCGTTACGTTGGAACAAATCCTAACGCCTCCGCGTGTGTTGGTGTCGCAAGGGCGTCAGCTCTCTTACAAAATTTGTCTGTAGACAGTCTATAGACTTCTCATAGACTCTATTGCCTTCCTATAGATATTACCTTTTGTCTATTCATAATCTATAAAGTGTGTACAACGGCCATAAATCTACAGATGGTCCGTAGACTGTCTACAGGATTTGTATTGCTTGTAGACTGTTCTCTAGGATTGGTCTATAGAGATTTTGTAGACTTTATAGAGAAAAGTCTATGGACAGTCTATAGACTGTCTAAAGAAATTTTTAGACAGAAAGGTAGGCAGGCAAAAAGAATGAAAGAAAGAAGGCGCGAAGGAATGAATGAACGGGAAAAGAAAGAAAAAAAACGAATGCAAGGAAAACAAAAACATAACAGAGAAAAAAGAAAATGAAGGAAGATAGGGGAAATAACGAGGACAGATATAAAGAAAGGATAGAAAGAATGAAAAAGAAAGTGAGAAAGGTAGAAACTGAGAAAAAGGGGAAAAAATGAAGAAACCAGCAAAAGCACTCAACATACAGAACCAAAACAGAAAGTGCGTCTGACGCATTCCCTCACCACTTTCATTTCACTTCTCCATTCTGCCTGCTATCCTTTATTTCCGCTGCCCCAGCTCACGTGCCGCCGCCGCAGTGATGGCAGATGCCGGGGTTAGCAAACATCTTTTAACTTCCATTTTATTATTATTTTTATTAAACACTTACTACTTACTACTGCTGACACATTCAACCATTTCTGGTAAATGTTTAAAGTTGCGCAGGCGTTTTTGCCAATTCCTAAAGGCTTCTTGGATGGTTATTTTCGCGGCGAATGAATGAATGAATGAATGAATGAATGAATGCCAGTTCCTACCAGTTGGAGGGAAGAAGTCGAGCCAAATATCTGTAATAATGCGACACCGGCATTCCATCGGTTTTCCATGCACTTGTAGATAACAACAGAAAAGGCGTGAGGAGAGATAACGGTTATAGTCGTCGCGGCAAACAACACTGTCCACAGGAATGGAGACGTAAGGAAGCCATAAACGGTGACAGTGTTTCCGCAGAAGGTCGTATTCGTTATCAACACTGTCGTGAACCTATGCTGCGCAAGACACGGTAACAGCCACTTCGCAAGCATTGTACTTTGATCACGAAACAAACGGAGGTGCCTTTCACGGTGACCGTCGGATCTCCTCTTCCTCAGCTGCAGTCACTGGCAGCACGTCTACATTTTGCGCTACAGCATTCGCAAGACCAGTTTGTCCGATACTAAATAGTTAGGCCTGTAATCCCTGAGCAATAAAAGTATTCAATGAAATTCCTTAACGCCAAGCATTACGTCTCTACTGACTAGTGCAGAAACGTAAAAAGAATCTAGTAGGTTTATTGAGAAAAATTTTATTACTATGCAAAGAACCCTCGCAAATCAGGTTAATTCAGAGACTCTGGAAGCAATATAACAACTCTTATTTATTTATTTTATTTAGACGATACTGCAGACCTTATACGGTCCAAGCAGGATGGGCGAAGTTAATCAACAACAACTGATATGCATAGCATCAAGAACAGTAGTGCAATTCAAAATTACAGAGAATGGTCACAAATAGCAGATTGCCGGAATATGGAGTCAGAATTAAACAACGTTAGCAAGAGCATTTCCAAAATTTTCATTTTCAAAAACTATTTCTGGTAATATTTTCCACTCTGTGATAGTTAGTGGGAAATATTTGAATTGGTTTGTTCGAGCAGAGTCGGGAGCCAAGGTTTGATTACGCTTATGGCGGGTTTTTCGAGTTATTGACTTTGTGACGTAAGTGTCAGGGAGATGGCCAATTTCCTGTGAAGTAGTGAATGCAGAAAGCGCAATCTTGAAATTTCTTAGGCACATAAAATAAATGAGCTTAGCAGTGGGTTTATTGAACTTTAGGTTGTTTCACAGGGAAGGATGGCTTATTGGAATGAGCAAACTTACGGCCTGTTTTTTCCATCTCCGGTAGCTGATTTACTTCGACTTAGTTCAAAAAGAAGTTGGGAAATTTGTTGTATGAAGTATGCGGAACCTGCGGTGCCAAGGTGGCACTGCAGTTGTTTCATTCGGAGACCCAAACTGCTTTTGTCGGCCACTTGGGCCAATGCAAACGCGGGAACACATTCTCCGCGATTAGATACCCGCGTATGGCTGACAGTATTCATTGCCTAGCTTCTCTCGGCGTAGCCCAGATAGCTGACGCACGGCACGTGCGCCTTCGACAGAGCGCGGAGGCTCACGTCAATATGCGCCTGAAGGTGGCGCGGAAAAACACTATGAGTACTACCCAAAACTGCTTGCTCTTCTCGCTAGGCAGTGTGTTACGGCGCTGCAATCGGCACCGCAAATTTCAGCACAAGTTCCCCATACTGCGAAGATTTCAGACTTGTGCTTCGAGCTGAAATGGAAACTAGTGACATCTGTGTAACGGCATAGTCTACATTGTGTATGCTATGCAGTGTTTTACGTGGTCAGAGAAATCGCGGGATCAACTCAGCTATTTTTTCAACTGACTTGGTCAGCTTTTTTTCGACGGTGTACTCTTGGCAGCCAGATGATCTCAGCGTTTTTCTTTCTTTCGCTAGACGGAGCCTTCAGAGACTTGATGCACGTCGCTTACGTCAGCATTTTTGATACCTTGCAAAAAATTGTTAACGCGGTTTTGCTTTATAAGCCAGTTAAAAACCGCGCGATGATGCTATTGCAGCGGTATCCGCTCGCTCAGCGGGTGTTTCAGGTGCACCTTTGTAGTCTGACGTCCGGCCGGTTATTTGCTGTAGGTACAGTCGAGGACAAAAGTCTCTGGACCACGCGTTCCTCAAACGGAGCGGACAGCTATGCTATTAGCCGGCGGCTGGGGACCACATTTGTGGAGATGAAAAAGCAAAATTCTGACTTTCACCTCCAAAAGTGTGTTCTCCAGCCGCCGGCTAATGGCAGAGCTATCGGCTTCATTTGACGAACACGTGGTCCAGAAACTTTTGTGCGAGGCTACACATACCGTATTTATCGGTTCTCTACCTCTACAATAATTTTTTGTGCTTCGTGGTGCAAGGCAGAAAGTGTGACATATACTTATATAAAGCACTTGCAAAACTTACTGAGCTAACTACTAGGCCTATAGTGACGTCATCTTCGACAGCGAGAGTGTTAGTTCACGAGGAGCTCCTTCAAGATTTCAGAGCTCCTGTCGCGATAGACGTGTGTAATAAACAGAGAAAAGCGACGTCACATGTGCACGTTTCTCAACTGCTACTGATCCTCCTCCGTGTCCTACTCTATCCGATAGCCAAGAATGTTGTTTTACTGGTCATTTTAATAAAGTCCACATTGCAAGGATCTATAAACGAAGTGAAAAACCAAAATCTTATTTTTAACGCGACAGCGTTAAGAAGCTACTGTCGCAGAAAGGCCGGAGTCGTCGGCGTCGGCGTCTTTGGCCGTGAGCGAAAAATGGCGCATCTCGGTGGACACCTGAACCGCGCCGTAAGGGAAGGGATTTTAACGCGACAGCGTTAAGGAATAATTGATAGATGAATCGATCGATTGATTGATTGATTGATTGATTGATTGATTGATTGATTGATTGATTGATTGATTGATTGAATGGATGAATGAATGATCGATCGATTTTTCTTTCCCTTACGGCGCGGTACGGGTGTCCAGCGAGAACGTTGAGACAGGCGTCATTTTCTTTCCTTGAAACCAATTTTCATTTCATTTTCCGTCCCTTACGACCCGGTTCGGGTATCCGCCGAGATATGTGAGACGGGCGTCCTTTCCTTAAATTGCCCAACGGGCCACGCGTCGCGCCGAACGGGCGATGGCGTTCCGTGTACTCCTCGGCAACGCTGCGACACGCTGTCGCGTCTCACTCTTAAAGACGAATCATAAGCGTCTTCCAATTTTTTTTTAATTTTTTTGCAAGAAAATAAAATGTCTGATCATTAATGTGGGGCATGAACAGATTTCTGGCGTCCTAGAAGGGACTCGTGATAGGCCGATGAGAACAAGATTCCGCAGTGGGAACTGCGTGAGACAGAAGTGCCGGCCGCTCATTCAAATTGCTGGTAAATTGTGAAATTTTGTTGGCCACGTTTTATATTGCCGGTAAGTAGGAAAACCCAACGACAAGCAAATGCATTTAGAAAATCAAGATTGAAACAACAAATAGTGCCCTTGCTTTCAATTGAAAGTTAAACATCGACCATTGAATTTTGCAGTAGGTTCTACCAACCGCAGGCAGCATTCATTAAACGGAATTTAGACGACAGAAAGCAAAATTACGCAGTCATAATCATCATCATCGTCAGCCCAACTACGCCCACCTGCGGGACAAATGGCGTTTATTATTTATCTCCTAATTAACCCTCTCCTGTGCCGGCAGCGACATTTTGTCCCTGCAAATATCGTAATTTAATCCACCCATCTGGCTCTCCGAAAAACCCTGGTACGCTCGGCTTCTCTAGAAATCCACTCCATTATCTCAAGGGACCATCAGTTATCTTCCCTTTACATTACATGCACATTTCTTGCTCATTTCTCTGTCCATGCACATTTCTTGCTAATTGTCACTAGGGCATGCTTAGGTCGCGGTTTTTCCCTCTCCCACTCCGCTCTCTTTCTGTATCTTAACGTTAGCGTGCTATACACAGAGTGGTGCGGGCTGACGTAACATTTCTTTGGTACTTTTTAAAGCCTCAGCATGTATTTCTGTTCTGTCTCTTAGCATTACACCTATTTTCTAATTGCGCCTATTTTTCTTTCCGTAGCTCGCTGTGCTGTCCCCACTCTAATTTCAGGCGCTTTTGTTCGCCTCCAAGTTCTTGTCCCATAAGGGACCACTGGCAAGATACAACTGTTATGTACTGGTAAGTTGTTATTTGTGGACTGACAGTGCGGATCAGATGAACCCTCATTGTTATCCTCCCAGTTATTTCCTTCTCACGGTCCGGATATAGCAAAAATAGCAAAAATACGTCATTGCGCAAACAGCACTCGCAAAGCGACCTTGTTCCTGAAAGATGAATACGTTAACTGGAAATTAAATTAATCTTAGAGAGGCTGTATCTCATTACGAATTCATTGCATATAAATGTATATAGGCTTGGGAAAGTTGCTTTCCGTATGACGAGTCCCATAATTCCAGAACTTTTCCATATGAATCGTATGCAATTATATAGACTATAGGGGCAGCCCGTATAGAGACATACGGAATCCATATAACTTCATTACCGCTGTATAGAAATTTTATGGAAAATACACAAAAAGTTTATAGACATCATATATATAAATTACATAAAGATCACATCAATTTGCATATATTTTTTCATACGATATGGATTCCATGTTGCCATAATTCCATAAGAGCGGCTCATGCGGAACGTTTCAGTTGGGTGTTGAAATCTCTCTTAAACTTTGCAAGTGGCTGCTAAGTTTGTTACGTAAGCTATGTATATGAATTCAACTCTCTTGATTAGGTAAAAGTCGCAACTGAGGTACAAGAGTAACTGCTTATCTTAAAGCGGTAAAGAGTAAACCTTAAACAGTAAATCGTAAAGCTCTGGTTAACCGCAAAAATAATGTACCATTAACAGTCACTAAGTTTCTTGGATATTTTAGTGAACGCATTTTGCAGCGCTACATATTGAAAAACCTAGATGACAACGTGCAAGTATGTGGCGGTGGGAGTGTTGCAACCTGCTATAAAATTTGCTGAACAAGCTGCTGGACTTAAACACAAGGAACGCTTGCGGGGCAAGCATGAGATGAAGGGCATGCCTTGCAAAAAGTGTAACCGCCGCTGTGGCTGAGTCGTCACGGCGCTCGGCTGCTGGACCGTAAGACGCGGGTTCGATCCCGGCCGCGGTGGTCGAATTTCGATGTAGGCGAATTTCTAGAGGCCCGTGTACTGTGCGGTGTCGGTGCACGTTAAGGATCCCCAGGTGGTCGGAATTTCCGGAGCACTTCACTACGGCGTCCCTCATAGCCTGAGTCGCTTCGGGATGTTAAACCCCTATAAACCAAACAAAACCAATCTTTTATGCCCACACACTTACTTGCATATTATTTTCGACCGCCTGTGTGCAACTTCCCGCTTCACAGCTAGTGTGTGGGGTTTCACGTTCCAGAGCCGCACATATAATTTCACGAACGCCGTAGTGGAGGGCTCCGAATTAATTTTCCACTACCTGGGGATCTCTAACGTGCACTGCCATCGCACAGCACACGGACGTATTGCTTTTCGGCCCCGTCAAAATCCGGCCGCCCTCAAACTAATGGCAACTTGAAATCACAGGTGCACTCTAAGCAGAAAAGAGTGAAAATGAAGTAAGGCGTCCTCTAGCGGACTTCTTTTTATAAACGGAACTACTCTAGAGGACAGCTTACTCCTTTTTTTTACTCTCACACAGGCGTATTCGTGCTTGGAGTGCGGTTGGTTATTACGCTACAGAAGCCCTTTCAGCAGCACAGCTACTCATGAACCTAGCAGAGCTTAAAAGTAATGGCGGTGGTACCACGTTAGGTACCGCATAAAAAGTGAAGTGAAGCGCCTATACTGTCAACAAGCCCTTCGCCAAAAAGAATTCCAGCCCACGTCCACAGCTGGGACAGCACAAGAAACATTAACCGCGTCCAACTTTCACATCGCGCATTGGTTGAGCGCTGAATGCAGCTAGTGAGTAGTAGTGGTGGTTTATTAAAATAACAATAAAAATGAAGGATAAGATTTTTGCTAGCCCCGGCACCTGCCATCGATATTGAAGCACCTAAGCTGGGGCAGCGGAAATAAAGGATAGCAGGCAGAATGGAGAAATTAAATGAAAGAGGTGAGGGGACAGGAAGAAAGGATAGGGGGGGAAGTAATATGTGCAAACTATATACACAATAAGAAATGTGTACAGGTTAGGGCGCTCGACTACTGATCCGGAGTTCCCGGGTTCGAACCCGACCGCGGCGGCTGCATTTTTATGGAGGAAAAACGCTAAGGCGCCCGTGTGCTGTGCGATGTCAGTGCACGTTAAAGATCCCCAGGTGGTCGAAATTATGCCGGAGCCCTCCACTACGGCACCTATTCTTCCCTTCTTCTTTCACTCCCACCCTTATCCCTTCCCTTACGGCGCGGTTCAGGTGTCCCAACGTTATATGAGACAGATACTGCGCCATTTCCTTTCCCCAAAAACCAATTATTATTATTATTATTATTATTATTATTATTATTATTATTATTATTATTATTATTATTATTATTATTATTATTATTATTATTATTATTATTATTATTATTATTATTATTATTATTATTATTATTATTATTCTTATTATTATTCTTATTATTATTATTATTCTTATTATTATTATTATTATTATTATTATTATTATTATTATTATTATTATTATTATTATTATTATTACAGGTTGCGCACAGGAAGAAAGGATAGGGGGAGAGGTAATATACACAAACTATATACACAATAAGAAATGTGTACAGGTTGCGCGCGTGATTAGTTCATGATGGAGCAAGCTAGGGAGTGAAAAATTCACCTCTTCTCCCGTACCGCACACGGTACCACAGAGTGAGTAAGCTGGCCCGCTACCGTCTCTCATCACTTGGTCAGGCGCCAACTCCGTCGCCGTCCGAACTGAGTTTCCCTCGGCCGTTGGTTCATCGCTGCGCGTCTCTCTTATTTGGCTGTCGCTGCTTTCGTTGCTGGCAACGTCGGCGAGTGACGCAGGTTAAGGAATGTTGCCGCTTCTTAAAGCAACTGTTTGCCCGCGTCTGCCGGCCTTGCCACGAGTGCTCGTGCGACGGCGTTTACGATATGAGAAAAACTGTGCCGATAAGCTATGCTTTGGATTTGCCTCACTGAGGGTTGGGTATCTGCTTATTGGGTAGAACAGCGCAGCTGAATGAAAGACCCAGCGAATAAGGAAACAACAGGAAGAGCTATTTATCAACGGAGGGGAGAAAAAAGGCGAGGCTCTCAGATCATACATGGGAGTTTATCAGTATCCCTCAAGCGAGAAGTATATAACAGCTTTATCTTACCGGTGCTCGCCTATGGGACAGAAACGTGGAGGCTAACGAAAAGGGTACAACATAAATTGAGGACTTAAATTGAGCTAGGGAAAGGATGATAGGTATAACTTTAAGAGAACCGAAGCAGGCAGAGTGGGCGAGGGAAAAAACACGGGTTAATGACATCCCAGTCGAAATCAAGAGGAAAAAATGGGCTTGGGCACGGCATGTAATGCGAAGGCAAGATAACCGCTGGTCCTTAAGGGTAACGGAGTGGATACCAAGATAAGGGAAGCGTAGCGGGGGGCGGCACAAGGTTAGGTGGGCGGATGAGATTAGGAAATGTGCGGGGATAGGGTGGTCGTAGCTGGCACAGGACAGTGCTAATTGAAGAGGCATGGGAGAGGGCTTTGTCCTGCAGTGGACGTAGTTGTTGTTGTTGTGGTTGTTGTTACCCTCATGCAATTTCCTACGCCCACGTAGGGGCATTGGCCAAGAATTTGGGGGGGGGGGGGGGGGACAAAGAGTTTTACAGATAAATATTTCCTGGACGAAAATAAAATGAATGCTGAGACTGATGATGATGACGACGACGACGACGACGATGATGATGATGATGGTGATGGAGAAAAACTGTGACGCAGACGAAAAAGCTTGACGCCAGGACGACACCGTGAGCCATAGAAAGAATAAGCGCTGCACTGAAAGACAAAACTAGAGCAGTGTGGTTTAGAAAATAAAGGAAAGTTCATAATTAATTAAAGCAAGAAGTAGAAGACTTGGGTATAATTGATAACCGGTGGCCTATTATAGAAACCAAGTGGGTATACCGACGGAAGGGGAACGTAACCGAGTGAGTCGTTCTGGAAAATACTATGAGGAAAATTTCAGGGATAGGATATGGCTCCAACAGGGGCAAGGCAAGATCAATAGGGAGTCATTGCGACTGCAGGTTTATGTCCTTCAGCGCAATTAATGTGGGCGATCAAGATGGTGGTGGGTTAACACCCCCCAAAATGGCCGATTGTAGAAAGGTAATGATCAACGGCGATAAACTGCGCAGAAAGCTGTCCCGGAGACATTGACGACCGCCAAGCTGTCATGATTCCCGGACCCGCGGTGCCACGTCTGCCCTCTGGATTGGGCTGCTCGCGCACAAATCCCGAAAAATTCAGCGCAACACAAGTAAGTGTACTACGCAGTTCGAGCACAGGAGTATGTGGAAGTTTCCGGGCAGTGTTGGGAGAAAATCGTCGCTCCCAACATGCGCAAAGGTTTATCAATTCTTGGTCGTTAAGAGAATAATGTCCTCTCGTTTGGCCACTGTTACAATTACAAGCCAATTACAAGCCAATTTCATTTGGGAGATTCTCTAAGACACATTGGTATATTACCCGTTGAAGACTGTGCTTGCATACGAGAGGTAGCCAGTACGGGTGCGTTAACCGTCATTCTTCACTAGTAGCCACGGAGCATCTGAAGCATCGCTGGCATCATCTCCATCATCCGGATCACCTTCATCTCGGGCCAAAGATCCCTCCAATGTATCTCTGTTTAACCCTGTTCTGTACCACCTGCATCCGCTCTATTTCAGCAAACTTCCTTACCGCATCTACGTAGGCGTGCACGTGTCTTCCTAAAGAGGGGACCAGATTTCATAGCGCCCATTCTTGGCCTCTGGTAAGCAGGGAACAATATGATTACACTTGCTCCCCCTTCCCCCTTGTCTATTAGAAAAGGGGGGGGGGGGGGGAGGTGCCCACGGGTATACGTATCCCTTCCCCAGGAGCCCACTCTGATGTCCCCACACACGATCGGTTATCTTAAGCATCTGTCGCTTAACGAAGATGTCGCAAGTGGATGGCTGGAGCGAGGCCACTATATTATAACACTCTCGATCGGTTCTGCTGGCTTTAAATGTCGTCTAAATGACGCTAACTTCCCACCCGCACCCCATTATATTAACAGATTTTAGAACAGTCTCAAAGACATTCGTTTTTCAATCAGTCACTGAACTCTCCCACATGACGGTGCGAAAGGAGGCAGCTACGTAGGCCACCTTAAAATTTGTGACATCGTTGTCAGGTGAATAATAAGGGCGTAATTACTCATTGGCATCCACTCAATCGCTGCCATACGGCTACAGAATTCGTATAAATAAAGAAAAATTCGTCCTGGTCCGGGGTTCGAACCCGGGACCACCGCTTCCCCGGAGCAGTCGCTCTACCAACTGAGCTAACCGGGACGGCAAGCTTACGGTAGGGCGAGAGCGAACTGATCAATAACTCGAAGTGGGAACAGCGTTGACAAATGTTCTAGGGGAATCCCCCAAGGTCTGAGTAGATTTGTAATAAGGGAGTAATTACTCATTAGCATCCACCCAAGCGCAGCCATACGGCTCTAAAGGAAAGCTAAGCAGCTTTCTCAGAAACCTTGCAGTTAAAGAAAGATTCGTCCTGGTACGGGGTTCGAACCCGGAACCACCGCTTCACTGGAGCAGTCGCTTTACCTTGCGGGATTCCCCTAAACATTTGGCCAACGTTTCCTGGTGTGCGGCGCGCTAGTGTGAACGCTCTCTCCTCGAGCAGAATTCCTGCACCCGTTTTCGTCGGCGATGAGCGGAACGATGTGCTAGGAGCAGCGCAGTACCCGTAACGCACGGAAGCTCGTTTCGCGCTCTGAACGCTGCCGTGCCGCATCTCCTTCGTCGAGTCGTGACGAGCGTTGAAGACAGGGCGACACGCCACGGTGATCTCGAGGACGCGTCCTAAATTTTACTGCTTGGACGTCGCAGTTATTCGTCCCGCACTGCATGCAAACAAGACGCTCGCTCACGCACTTATCATGCCCCGATAACGGCGCGCTTGGAATAGTGTCCGGTGTGAAACGAACCCCCAAGTACTACTACGTCCACAGCGCCAGTATGGCGTACCGGTAGCGGCAATATGGAAAGAAACTCACTGCGAACATGGAACCACACGCCGACCACGCTTTGTCCATCGCTGAAATAGTTTT